>NW_018127883.1:11297206-11304965 GCF_001952655.1 Monopterus albus | reverse complement strand
TCTGGAGAGAGTTTGCTGCACTGAAAGTAAAGGGGCTGAATAATTTTGCACGCCCAATGTTTCAGTTTTTTATTTGTTAAAAACGTTTGAAATATCCAATAAATTTCGTTCCACTTCATGATTGTGTCCCACTTGTTGTTGATTCTTCACAAAAAATTACAGTTTTATATCTTTATGTTTGAAGCCTGAAATGTGGCAAAAGGTCGCAAAGTTCAAGGGGGCCGAATACTTTCGCAAGGCACTGTATTTGTATCTTCTATTAGTCATGTCATACATGCAGGAGGAATACTTATTTTGTCCACTTCCTAGTTCTGCTAAAGCTTCTGGGTGAGGGGTGGCTATACTTCCTCTGAACCCTGAACAGTTTCTGTCCTCAGGAAGGGATTTCCAAAAAAGTCAAGTTTGAAGAAATTTGAACTGGCACATAATTTATTTAAATTAATTTGAACACATTCAACATACTGTGTCCATTCATTCATGTGAAGCCATACAACTGGGCTGCACATCCTTACACATTAAATCTTGTCTTATTGGTGCTTGCTATTGAGTGTCAAGGGGCAGTGTGATGAGGTTGTACGGTGGATGTTGCTCCACTTGTTTCTGGTGTCTCTGCTAATTGGTGACAAGCAAGCGGGCGAGTCTTCAGCTTTGTTGTCCTCCATGAAGGCAGTGCTTCTTACAGAGTCAGCAGACAGCCTTATCTTTGTTGGCCATTTTGGCAGGCACAGCTAAGAACCCAAAGGACCCAAGGGATTTCCATACAATACTAAATGCTTTGTAGCTGACATTATCTGATCAAGATGGCCTGTCTCTTAGCTTTCTGATTCTTTGGGCTTATAGGTTGATATGAAAATCTACCAAATTTCCACTGTGATCCAAAGGCCATGGAAAATAAGTTTTAGGTAGTGATTTTAATATTAATAGGTAAACTGTTCCACAGTTTTAGGGCCATTATAGCAAAAGCATGATCTTGTATCTAGTCCTTGGTACATCTAAAAGAAACTGATTTGAGGACCTAAGTGATTTAACTGGCTTGTGCCACTGCAAAAGTTCAGTAAGGCAAGAAGGGGCCAATCCATTAGTGCCTTTAAAACAATTACCGGTAACAGTAATTTAAAATCAATTCTAAAACAGCTGGAGAGCAGCTAGAGCAGGGGTTATGTGGTCATGTTTACAAGTACTTGTCAGCAGACGAGCAGTGGCGTTTTGAAAAAGTTTGAAATGTGAAAAGGAAAATGGATTACTTTAATTCAACAGTTAATAAGAGTTGGGATATTTATTTTTTTCACCATGTTGGAGCAAATATTTGAATTTCAACAAAAGTTATGGCTGTAGTCTCAACTTTTCTGACTTGGTGGGGCCAGACAGAAAACAATGCACGACCCTGATTTAAATAAACATGATTGCACTTCTGTGGTTGCCAGACTGGATGAGTAAAGAAGAGATGAGTGAGTATCCTTACAGTGCCTCAGTAAACACACCCATTCTTGTGGCTGCTACTCCCTTATGGCTCTAGACTTTTTCAGCCTGTTGCCGACATACAGTGTTTGCAGTCAGTTAGTTCTTTGCTATCTAGAGAATTAAAATTTTTTCTTTCGATCATTATGACAGTGGCCCTGTATTTTTTGATGTTTAAGCATTTGTTTGATTATCTAGCTTGCCTCAGCCCCCATCTACAAGTTTCTTGTGAGTACACCGACTGAGTGTTGCTTTTTAAACCCAGCTCAGGTGCTGACAGCATGTTTACTTCCACTTGGATATTTTGTAATCTCGTTGACTATCATTACTCCACTCAGAAATGTGAGATAAAGTGCCACTGGAGCACTAGAGAGCCTCATTCTCTGTATGTCCTGCCTTGGCCGTAGTGTGGTCCTGTGTACTGTTTACTCAGCTCTTTGATGCCTTTGCACTGAGCAACCACACGCTTTGTTCTTTCCTGGAAAAAGTCTCAAGCACAATTTGCTCTCGTTTTTCTGAAATCTGCTGTTTTCCTGCTGGATGTCATGACGAGTACAGATTCTTGGCTATTTGAACAGCAATCTGGTTAGTGAGGATTTGTGCTCAGATGACCTCTGTTGCATGAACAAAGAAAGGTACGGGGTGGGGCTGGAACTACAGATGCTGCCAGTAGCAATGCAATCAAGTGTCACATCTGTCCTCCCAGCGCCCACTGATGACCCCACATCACAGGTCTGGCAGCTGGAGGAAAACTAAACAAGAAGATTAATTCAGAAGTCGACATTTTTTGATATATTGAACCCCTAAAAATCTAATACAAGCCTAAAGATTTAATCTCATGTAAACCAGGAAAGGAGAGAAGAGATGAAGTTAGCCTCTGCCCTTTCCTGTCAGCTTTCTTGACAAACTAGTTAAACATTGTTGTAGTTATAATCACCGTGTCACTGGTGAAAGTAAAACTAAGAAACTGTGGTAAAGAGATTTGGCTATCACTTGTCTGCACCCATTTTAAGGCCTGGTTTACAGCATCCAATTAGAAACTGATGAAGGCTGCTCCTCTTGTGCTGCATTATCTTGTAGGTGGCACAAAGCAAAATGTTTGTTTGTTGTGGACTCGCTATCGGATGCAAAATTTGAACGGTTTTATTTTACATCTCATGGTGTATAAAAGTGTTTTGAACAAAAATGGAACATGACATTGGGGAACAGTGCAAACATTTCTGTGTTAGGACCTCCAAGGGTATAAAAGTTGATGGGGCATATTTTATAAATATATGAATCGCAAAGATTGAAGAAGATAGACTGATCAACACATCTGTGCTTCAGTTGGAAGCATGGAGCAAATGTGTCTGAAGTCATGCAGGATGTAAGTTTCTGTCACAGTTGATCGTGTGTGCTGAAATCTATGGTGCTCTTTGTTTGCACATGTTACGGCTGCAGGATATTGACACAACCATGTTAATTGTGCAGTTACTTTCAGTGGATTGACAATTTACATCTAAAATCCCTCTACTGAGACCACGGTATCAAGAGAGTGCGAGTTGGCGGGGAATTGATGCCTTGGTTGCTCTACTGGCCTGAATCCACCATAAACCTGACCTGAATGTGCAGCTAGAAGATGGAAGCAATTGTGACATCATATTAACTCTAATAAAATTCCTGCAGCTTTTTTTCATGTCTTTTTTTTGTTTGTTTCTAATCCCTTTGCAGGCCCAGGACAAAAGGAAAGCGCTGGAGGAGACCAAAGCCTACGCCACCCAGTCCCTGGCCAGTGTGGCCTACCAGATCAATGCCTTAGCCAACAATGTACTGCAGCTGCTGGACATCCAGGCCTCGCAGCTGCGACGCATGGAGTCCTCCATCAACCACATCTCGCAGGTCAGAAATACACAGACCATACAGCTGTGAACAGTGCCTCCCCACAGTTCCCTCTTCTCACTTTCACACTGACTCGGTTATTTTCTAGCACAGTATAAGGCTTTCTATAGTATGCATGTGCCTTTTATTGGTGCATGAGTCTTGTCCAAGTGTCTGACTGGCTGTGTGTTTGGCTGAAAGAGTGGTGTTCTGTTGGTCTTTCTGTTATACTCTCGTCTTCTGTCAATGTTTTTGTCATGTTTTAAATTAGCAGATATTAAGTTGACACTGTATATTTTATTATAAATATGTTAACATGATAGAGAATTTTGTCCATATTGCCAAACATTATATCTAGTAATTGCTATAACCAAAAAAGACCACTGACCAAAAAAGACAAGCATCATTTAGGTGATACTAATGTCACTGTGCGGCTTCCTCCTTTGGTCTCCATGACAACCCCCTGGATTAAGTCAGAAAAGCATATGGAAGCACTGAACTCCATGTTTAGCTTACTTTGTTTGACCTCTGTCTCATTGCTAGCGCTCGTCACTGTCTCTTGTGCGTGGGAAATTCCATACTTCCTATGCTATATTTAAGTCCATGCTTGTGTGCTTCGTGTAGCCATGGAGAAGTCTCCAAGATGAGCTAGATGGTGTCGTGTCAGGTCAGCTGATGGTCAACAAAGAAATGTTTTCCCTGTCCTTTGGTTTGAAGAGGTTTAGTTGGAGCAAAAACATATCATGTAGCTGAAAATCACCATGGTGGCTACTGATTCTTTTCCAACTTTCGTTACCTGTTTCTGGGAAATGTGAACAGTTTAGCTACTTTTCCTTGAATGCCCGATGTCTTTTCCATTCATGCAGTAATGAAGCAAAGCTTTGCTGTAATAATGAAGAAGCAGGGCTCTCGGCTTTGCAGGCTGTGGGTGTTTTTATTGCTCTCCATTGTTGTGTTCGGAGGTGGATCATTATCATGTTACCCTTGCTGCTCATGGATGTGAGGTTAGTGTTGGCCCTCAAGGCCAGTGGTGCATTCTGCTGAATGGGTAATGAAGAGGAAAGCCTCTAGCTCCTGAGGTCCATGTTGTTTTGATAGGTGAAAAGAGAGTCCATTTTCTTGGGGGCCAGTGTGATCTGATAACTCTATCCACACTAGAGAAATGCGCTGGCTATAATCAGCCAGTTTTTTTCCCTACTTATTTACACACTCTTAGAGGTAATCCTTTTCTTTGGCTTCTGTCTCTAGACTCGACCTGTATACGCCTGAAGCCTGAGATGCCTCAGGATGCGACTTTACATTAACAGGTCAGTGTGTGGCGAGTCATCGCCTGGTGTCAGGATCATTTCCTTTGGTCTGTCCGCAGTTCCATGGAGTTCACCCTGCTCAGGGTGTGTCTGCTTAGTGGTGGCATCTCCTTGGCTGAACTGATTCATTATGAGTTGGATGCCAAGTACTGTATCTGGTACTGTAATGCAGCACATCTCATCTTTAACCCTTGCTGGGCAAGGACATTTACTGGTGTTAAGGGGGTGAAAAAAAATAAAATGCAAAACTCGGCTTCTAATCATTAGACCATTTTGCTTATTAAAATGCACATCTGAAAGTTTTTATTATGAAGTGATTAATCCTTTTGTCTGTGGAGTGATTTCTATAGTCCTCAGAATGCGTGCTTTGTCCAACTAACAGTGCAAAGGGCAATATTCAGATTGCACTTATATAAACCAGAGAAAATGTGCAATTCATCACATGTTCAAAGCTGGAACCAGTCCAGTTTGGCATAATATATTACTTTATAGGAAGGACATTAAAAGTATCTAGTAATTTGCAACAGATAGTTTAAATGAATGTCCGGGTGCGGGAGGAACTGTCAGGTTTATCTTGATTATTTTCAGCACTAATCAAAATACCAGTTGAAATTGTTCAGCTTCTGTTAATACTAGCATTTTAAATCAAACCTAAGCAAATTTTCAATTAAAGTGCATCTAAACATCAGCTTGAACTGGATTTGATGTCTTGGTATGTAGCATTTTTACCTGAGTTGCTTATTGCCATTCGGTGGGTGTCGGCATCTTGTTTAGCCGCAAAACATGCATATATGCCTGTGTGTACTGTGTAATTAGATGCACAAATGTTTGTGTGTGTGCTGTCAGGTGTTTGCATGCGTGTCCCCTCCCCTGCTGCCATTGCCATTCACCATCCAGGGGCACTCTGCCGTGCTGAGACGGAAGGGCTGATGGGAGAATAGAGTAGCTTGCTGGGCTTCCACCTTGTGCTCCGTGTGAAGTGGCTGCTAAGAGGCTGTGAACAGGGAGCGCTTTGTCTGTCTGACAGAAGAAAATGCCTCACATTGAGAAGCTCTCTGTGATACCCAGAATAAAGAGGGAGAATCGTGTGTGTGTGTGTGTGTGTGTGTGTGTGTGTGTGTGTGGGATACCCACAAAAAAGAGGGAGAATCGGGTGTGTGTGTGTGTGTGTGTGTGTGTGTGTGTGTGTGTGTGGAAGACGTGTACACAGCCTGTGTTCAGTCTGCAGCCCCTGTGTCCTGGTTATGATTTATTTTCCACTTGACGCGGATTTGAAGTTTCAGGGCTCTTCACTCAGATCTGATCTATGCCACATAAATTTTTTTACAAAAATGAACCGAGGTATGCAGCTACATATGACTTGTATTCGAAAGTTCTGCTTGGACTTGGCAAATGACTTCATATAAAACAAAGCACATAGTGAAAAGTAGTTTTTAGTAGTTCAGTTTAACACAGAAATCAAAAACTGGGGCTGTGAATAACATAACACCCAAGTTGAACATATACCAGTTTCCAGGTATCTGCGTGAAGTTATGCTGTTGATTTGCAGAGTAGCCATCTTGGATTGTGAGGTCAGGGTTGGTGAAGTTCCTCTGAATTTCCAAGTCGTAAATCTGACTTCAGGGGCGTTTCAGTTGAAATTATCAACTGGGAACTTGAAAATTCTGACTTCCCAGTTCAAATATAAGGTACACAGCTAAAGAAAAAAACACTGTAATTTTATGCGTTCCTTCAAATACATCTAGCTTATACCTGGTACCTATATGATACACAATACCAGGGTCACATTTGGGATGAAAACGTACTGAAGAGTATTAGGGCCACTGCATACATTTTTTTTGAAATTCTGACTTGATTTTCAGAATTCTGACCTTAATCTCAGTTTAATCTTTAAAGTCAGAATTCTGAGAATCAAGTCAGAATTAAAAAAAAAATTTATGCAGTGGCCGTAATACTCTTCCGTAGAATTCTGAGAGAATAAAGTCAGAATTCTGAGAATAAAGTTAGAATAAAAAAAAAATTTATGCAGTGACCCTAATTAAAAAACATTTATGCAGTGGCCCTAATACCCTTCCGTAAAAACGAACCATCATAGTGCATTAGGTTATTTTTAATAATAGAATCAAAAACAATTTTGGTTTACCTTTGAACTAATTGTGCTCATGTACTAATTGACTTTTCAGCTCCATGATTAAAAATGCATTATAACCCCAGGGTAAGTCTTGATAGCTAGATATGAATACAAAACAATACTAAGTCATTACTGATGAACTGTGGCCTGAAAGTAGCTAGCGATGCATTCACACTCACCAACACCCACACACATGCTGAGCTATAGATGAAAACCTTTTGATGCTTTGTTTGTATATGGTCTCGCCCATTTTTAGTACAGCTTTCTTAAAAATGGTCACTTCTTTTAAATTAAATGTCCACTGGGACATTATTAGAATGAAAGAATTACATAATTTTCCACATTTATTTCATGACAGCATGTCAGTCAGAGGAAACGGTCTCAGGCAACAGTTGCGGGGAACTCGGAGCAAAACCTTAAGTCTGAGTCTTTGTAAGGAAATACAGCATCAGTGAAATAAAATAAAGTGCAAGAACCTGGACCACTTTTTTTTTTTTTACTTTACAAACTGTAAAATAACAGCTGACAGTGTGATGATACTACTGAACGGTTCTGCCAGTGCAGCTCCGCTCACCAGAATGACAGTGACTTACACTCTCACTTTGATCTGACCAAAGTGCTGGTTGAAACCAGTGAACAGTGTTGAAGCAGCACAGTGACGGGCTGGGCGCAGAAAACAGCTGACACACGTCTACTGCACACTCTGAGGTTGTTCCTGTAGCTGTGTGCTTCAATGAGATGCCGTTACTACAGTGAAACATGAGACATTTGTGTTCAAAGATGGATTCAGTTGGTATTTCAGCACAGCACACATTTGTTTTGGTTGTTTTTCATGTTCCAGTCCTCCATTCCTCAGATGCTGTTAGTTGTGTGCCGTTGCACACTGTTGCTTGTGTGTGTGATAAGAACACATTCATAAGATTTATGGTTTGTCTGTCTGCTGCAGCAGTGGCTTTTTGCCTCCCGTCGAGGACGAATGGCACTCATCCAAACAGGAAATCTCTCT
>NW_018127883.1:11279037-11297167 GCF_001952655.1 Monopterus albus | reverse complement strand
TACTGTATATTTTGGTTTCTGTCCTGCTTCTCCGGGTGGGTTCTCTCACTTGCAGGGTTCATGTGTATTTCCTTTTGTCACTGTTGGATATTTACACTTGGTCTACATTCCTCTTTCTCTTTTTAGTGGACTGTAGTTGTCTGTCTGTGTGGTCCACTGCCTCTGGCCAGTGGTTGTTTAATGGTTGAAGACACAGTAGCAAGTTTGGGTCAAGTGTTTAGGACACTTTGGATTCAAATGTTTTTCTTTACTGGAAATACAGTAGTCTGACTTTAAGTCAAAGTACAGCTGCAATGAATGATAATGATATGCTGTATTTCTATTATGCATTTGTCTAGTTGCTGCAGAAATGTATTGTGATGTTGAAGCCATTTTTTTGGCCCTTATTCCTGAGCAGCTATTCGGAGTCAGCGAGCAGCAGAACAATCTACAAACGTTGAAATTGAAGGCAGTTTTTCCCTCCACTCAGTTAATTTATGTAAACCAGAATAGGCTGCAAGTAAGTGTATTGTTTCTGATTAACAACCTGTCAAACCTCTGCCATTTGAGACTGCAACATTATTTTAATTTATGATTAATCTAATTGTTTTCAAATAATCCATAAATTGTTTATTCTTTAAAATGTCAAGGAACAAGAAATAGCACAACAGAGTTTCACAGAATCCAAGGAGAAGATGTAGATGTTTTGTCTGACAAACAGTTTACAGCTCAAAGGAAAGACTGGAAAAACAAATAGCAGCTTTTCTCATTTGAGAAGCTGAAAACAATGTTGGTTTTTGTAAATAATCCATTAGTTAACACATTGTCAAAGTTGGTGTTGATTTGTTTGTCTCTCTCTTCGATGAATCATCTAGTTGGTTCATAACTACTGTTCTTAAAGACTGTGTTTGCTCCTTGCATCAGCTTTGTGAGTTTAAATGCCTTCAGTGTGACGGTGTGTGTTCGTAATGATTCATCATGATGTGAAATGGCTGGTGATGGATGCAGTTCCTCTTCTCTGTGGTTACTTCCTCTCCGGTTTCTCCCTCTTTCCCCTTACCACTGCAGAGGAGCATCATTATTACCAGTGTATTCTTTGCCACTCGACAAATGCATCTAATTATTACACCCCCGTTTTGCAGCTCCTCCCCTGTGTAGGAACTTCTTTAACAGCTCCTTATATGTGCCCAATTAGAAAATAGCCAGTGTATTTCTCCTTAGCTGAGTTTGGTTTTGGTGTTTGTGCGTTGTTGTCTGGCCTCACTCTCTATGTTCTATAAACTTCAGGGTTGAGTCAGGATGCTGTTTTGACCTTAACCCAGAATTAGATTGGCAAAGTCAGCTTAGGTGTTTCCACATGTGCTGGCTTATCAAACACAGCGTCAGCTTTGGTATGCTCCCCTGTCTCTTTTTAATACAGTGTTTTGTTTTCTCTGCTGGGAGAGTGGAAGAGATGGTCTTTCTAAGGTTTCACACTTGCAACCTCTGCTTTTGGCTCCATCATACCCGCATGGGTTGTTGGATTTACCAGAGGTATCTGGTTTTTGAGGGATGTTTAAGTAGATATCTCCACATGTAAGACTGGTCCCCTCATTTTGCACTAACTGCTCAGAGACGCACCCCCACCGAAGGACCTTTGGACAACAGTTTAACACCACCGAACATGAAACATGTGCTTCATAGTTATCTCTGAAATTCCATAGAACGAAAATGTCCAACTTCTGGACTGAGCTCTCAGCCAGGAATGGCCTTTTAACACAGCCATGTTTTTCTTCATAATCGTGTATTTATGGTTTGCGATATTAGTTGCCAGTAAAAAATAGTTGGTCTTTATGTTCTTGGACAGCGTACCGTGGGAACTCAGTGTGTGTGTGTGTGTGTGTGTGTGTGTGTGTGTGTGTGTGTGTGTGGTATCTGAGAGGAGCAGGACGAAGATGTCTTGTTCCCAGTTTGCTGAAACAATAAGTCATGTAATCGTCTACAGTCAGACTCTATCATTGATCATCGGCTTTTCTCATTTTTGTGTAAGCTTCCTACTACATCTGCTGTATATGCTGTGCAGCGTTTGTGTGTTTGTGCATAGCTGGCATTTTTTTGAAGATATCAGTCTGCCAAAGAGCTCGAGCCTTTCTTTTTCTTTCTGGCACATGTGCTGAAGTTATCAAAGTGCAGACATTTTTTTTCTGGTCTCTTATTACCTCACCCTCTAGGAAATGAATGTTTGTGTTTGTCTGGTGGGAAGTTGTCAAGTTACATTTGTCAAAGGCTTTGAAATTCTATCCCTGGCTCTTTGATTGGCTGACCTGAGAAATGTATGCCCTTTTTGCTGCTGATGTGAGGACGTATTCTGTCAGTGTGTGACCCGTTTCCCAAATAGTCCTGCCCTACCCTACGCTTCCACTTTTTTGAACAGTGTAACTTAGTATGAGGGAGAGAAGCTAGGTCAAAGCGGCTCACTGTGGGAAGGATCCCAGTACTACATTTTAAGGTTTACCAGCCACGAGTCTAAAAAGATGATAGATGGGGGGAGGGATAGTGTTATTTTAAAATAAATCACAACACCTGCACAGTTAAAGTAAGCATGTGGTCAGACACATCAAAACAGTGCAGGAGGAGCCATTATCGACACAGTGAAGACAGTGTCTTTCTATGACAATATTTTTCATCCTGCACTTGGCATTATCTTGAAACCAAGTCATACATAGGGACTCCCTAAGCAGAGGAATGTCCACCCCTTATTTATGCAGAATCACCTTTGCATGAACAAATGGCAGATTGGCACATGAGACCACAGTGCATGTACACTATAGCTGCCAGATGTTTTTCCATCAGCTCTTTTTAGATTGCCCAGGTTGAAAAACTTGTCATTGTTTTGCGGAGTGACACGCCTCACCTCAGTGAATTCTAAAATAGCTTAGGTTTCCAAGTGCAGCCTTAAAATGGCAAGAATCTGAAACAAAAATGAGGTTCTCTGGTCAGTTATTACAATCAGGAGTGCAATCATTTGTTGAGTGAAAGGTTGCTGAAGATTACTTTGAATTTACCCTTGTGTAACGTTGGCCCACACTGCTACAGTGGGGCTATTTTCACAGCATACAGGAAGGAGATGAACTTGCAACACCTTCTCACTTCCTTCCTTTGCCAGCTGCAATGATGTCTGTCCACATGCTGTTCTCTGATAAGGAGACTATGTTTAATAGAGGACCAGCTGCTTTCTGAGTTCAGAAACAATATTTCACCAGTGGTTCTTTTCTTTAGTTGGAGTTCCTTTTGGTGGTTTGAAGTGGAGCTTTCGCTCTTTTCCCTGCTTCTCCATATATTATTATAACTATCTCAGGCCCATGTCTTCAGAATGGTCTTTATTGCAGTCAGAGAAGAAGTTGCCATCTTGGAGTCATAATGAGGTGAACCAGACCTAGAACGACTGTACTAATCCCTACTCCAGATCTGCCTCTTCTGTTCACTTCCATCATAACATTTACTGAATCGTGTCACTTCCCTACAGATGGAAGTCAAACTGATTAGATTTTGACCCAGTTGTGTCGAAGCAATCAGAATTTATAACCGTTTGAAATTTGGGCATTTGAGCTGTGGAGTTTAACTATTAGCTCAAATCCAATCGTAATGGCACGGCGCTCCTACACATTGGAGTTTGATGTGTTGCTAAAACAGACTATTTGTGCATGGGCTCAGATGCCTCATTGGGAAGATGGCGTCCATTGATGTTTTTATTTTTATTTTTTCCCATATTAAGATCCTCTTATGTTCTGGCAGCCCAGATCAGGTTAAGAAAGAGGACTGTAGCCAAAGCTTTGTCATCCCTCTCACTTCAAATATACACAGCAGGGCAGTGGAACAGAACTGATGTTTCCCTTTGTAGGGGAGATCTCTGTGGCAGTCATGATGTATAAGCAACTTTGCCTGTTATGAAATATTGAAACCTCATTTTTTGCAATCTACTTCCTTATGCCCTTGCATGTCCTTTAAGATTCTGCTTTGCATCATTCCCTATAGATACTAGAGGTGTCAGTTTTTAGGTTTGTATGTCAGTAATGTCACAACTTAAAATTAGACTCGAAGTCCGAAGATGCATGTGAAACTGTTGTACTGGACTACAAGCCAACCCCGAACTCTGGGATGAGTGATACTTAATGGCTAAGTCTGCCATGCAGTGGAACACTGCAGGATAAAGAGACAGAGATGAGTCCAGCTCCAGGTCCCTTTGGCATGAAAGGAATCCTCTGTTGGCACTGGTCGCTGGCTCCTTCCACCCAGTGAGAGACCATCATTTTACTGGTCTGCCCTCAGCAGACATTGCAGCCTTTCATCGTAGAGGAAGTTTGGCTGCTCCTGCAGCCTGGGCTCCTCTCGGTTCTGTGGTGTGATTAAAACAGAGCTCGGTTTACAAATGTACTGGTCTCTAGAAGATTTGAGTGTCATTTGAACATTATCTCTCTGAGTACAAGAGTAACATTATTTCTGAGTTCAGTTTTCAAAAATTATTTTCGTCATTTGGAACCAGCAGAGTACAACGTCTGCTAATAAACTGCTAATAATGCAGTAACCCTCAGTGCAATACCTGTAAATATGAAATACTCTATTTTTATTCCTATTTATCTCATTTCACAATGAGCATTCCCTTGTCTGTCTGCATTGTTTACTGTTCATACTGCTTGTTTTGTTATATTACACAGTCTTATGCTGGTTTACTGTTTACTTGTCCCTTACATGGCACATGTACATACACATTGAGAGCGGATGTACCAGAGTCAAATTCCTCGTGTGTCCAACACACCTGGCCGATAAAGCTGATTCTGATACAGCTTTAAACTAATTGGTATTTATAAAACATTGGTGGTAGGAAAACACTCTTGGTCTCCAGAAGCATAACACCAGATTGAAATATTAAGATATAGCATTTAGCTAAATGATAATGGAATTCTTTTATTTATTAATTTATGATTTATTAACAGACAGTGGACATCCACAAAGAGAAAGTGGCCAGGCGGGAGATCGGGATCCTGACCACCAACAAGAACACGTCGAGGACACATAAGATCATAGCACCAGCCAATATGGAGAGGCCGGTCAGGTACATCAGGAAGCCTATTGACTACAATGTACTGGACGATGTTGGCCATGGTGTTAAGGTAGGCAAACGTTCTTTTTCTTCCTGATTTTTGCATATTTTGTTCACTTCAGATATATTGTCAGACTCATATTTCTCTGCACTCAGTCCAGTTGTTCATCTCTGCTTGTGTTCTTGTTCTACTGCATCTCATTCTTTGTGCTTTTTATGCCAAAGGTATTCCTGTCTCATTCCTCCTCTCTCCCACTTTGATTCATATTCTTGTTTCACTCTCTAGCTCTTGTGCTTCCTCTTTGATCTCCAGAAAGCAACTCCTCTGACCCTACAGGAATATGTTTCAGTGTGAGTTGGTGGGAATGGGTTGAGAGTGGAAATGACCTTTAAAAAAAAAAATGATTACATCATATAGCTTTCAGAAAACGGCTTTATTCTTAGTGTTGTGAAAAAAGTGAGTGGAGGCAAATTTGTGAGGCGCTGCAGCCCAGCGGACCTTCGTAACTTCATTCTCAAGTTTCTCTAAACCGATTTTGAGGAATAATGTTGTTAAAATTAGATTTGTAGTTTATTTTCACATTTGTACAACATGAAAGGCGGGAAATAAGCTTATTTTAAACTCTCCCAAGTTGAACTCTGATGAACCAAGTGTAACATTTTCACTTCCATTAGTGTTCGCTTTAGGGGTCACTGGATTGTCCTGACAGTGTTGGTAACAACATAATTTCCTGATGGCTACAGGCTCTTTTGCAGTCTCCAGCCTCCCCCTTGAACATCCTCTGCTCCATCTATCAGCCAATCAATTGCTGCTGTCAGACAGATTGGATTAGAGGCCTGCCATTAGCATCCTGTAGTGTTACAGGCATTGATAAGGCAGGATAAAAGCCACCGTGTCACTTATTGTGTTGGGAATTGCATTGGATTCTTGTGTCATGGTGGAAGGGATAATATGGGGAGAAGTGTTTGATTTGAGTAGGTTTCTTACCACAGGGGGCAGATTTTCACCAGACTCTTCTAAATCACTTCTAAAGAAAAATAATATGTTGTATCTGTTTTATGTGCTTAAACTGTCTCTTGGTGACCAGCAATCGTGTGCAGTGACTTTGTGGTTGCCACAGAAATAGTTAAACAATGCAGCTACCCATAAAGGCAAATGTTGTTTTACATTTCTGGCTATGTACCGGTTAACAAACTACAGGCTGTATAAACTTGTAAGCTTTAGAGGCAGCTTTAGGAACTATGGAGAGAACTAGACCTTTTCTTTTTACATTTAGTGATTACAGCTAGATTTAGCAGAATCACGGGGGAAGAAGTGAACAGAATCACATCTGCTTCTGCTGATGTTTGACCGAGGGCGGAAAAAATGACACCTGTTAAAGGAGCATAAACTTGCAGAAAAACGATCATTTCAGGTTTTCCTGCAGTCTGTCCTCCACCGCCCGGTATGGTGAACATCTACCTTAGGTCAGTGGACTAATTAGTTTCATCTCCCCTGGGCGTCGGCCCTGCTGTGGAAATGCAAATAATGCGCCTGAGGGTCTTTTACCCCAGTTCATGGGCTTTAGTTCCTGGGAATAAAGAGTAACAGGGACTTTCTGGAGGAAACATGTCTAATGATGTCCATGTGAATCATCCACAGTTTTGGCTCTCTGTGTCAGACTAAATTGGAGATTCTTTAAATGAGGAACCCAGTGTGGGTGCACAATAGTATCAAGTTACTGAAACCATGATGCTTCAAGGCTCCTTTGAGACTGATGCATCTATTTTAAGAACATTATGTGTCACACTGGGCCTAATCCTCTGGATTTTCTTCTTTTTAAATGTTGTTTATGCTGCACGCAGTAGGTGAATATGATGGGGCGTCCACAGCAGTCAGTCACCTCCTCTCATCTGTGCTTGTCACAGCTCAAAGAGTCGGTCAATACTCGGCATCGGTGTTCTATGTTAATTCATATAGTATCCTCTGATGACTGGCTTGTACAGAATATCCATGGCCATGATTTACTTATTGACCAGAATCAATACTTTAATGGGAGTCCTAAGTATGTATGTATGTTCAAGGCAGACAGACGGTGATGTGATGCTTTTTAATATTGATATGAAAGATAAAATGTATTCTTCCAGTCAGCTGATGCTTAATGTAGTTGGTGGGGCTTTTCAGTTCAGAGGTGATGATGTCAGGTGTTATTTTTGAAATTAAACTGCATTTCCTTGACACAGTGTACTGTGTCAGTTGTGTATTTCTGAGATTAGCTGAAAGGGATAGTTCAGGTCTAAGGGGAATTTTGATATTTGTCTTGTTTGAGTCAAATAAGTTGACTTTTTTTTTCCCTCACTCTTTATACAGTCTTGTCAGGCAAGTCACCATTCTCTTAAATTTACAAACCTTAAGATTTCAATCACTGTTGATTGGACAACGGTGACCACTGTGGTTACAGTTGTTTTTTTTTTTTTGTTTTTTTAAATGGGCACAGATCACCTCTGCTGGCCCATGTCATGGATTTTGGTTTCATCCTCGCTTTCTCTCTCATGGTCCTGTGATGCTACAATGCTTTGTGCAAAGGTCACTGGGGATGCTGCATTGTAGATGAGTCACCTGACTCTGAAGTTGTCAAACTGCAGATCAGCCCCACTGCTACACTGCCTTTGTATTCTCGTTGACATCAACCCATACAAGTACCGAGGTTAACCAAGGTTGTTTTTTTTTGTATTTATACCAGGAATCTGATCATCTGTATATATTTTGAATACAAAGCATAAGAGAGCCCAATTATGAGATAGCTTTTTTGTGTACAGTCTGTCACAATTTTAATATAAAGCTAGTTTCACGTACACACAAGAGTTCTGCCATCAGATCCCTGAGGTTTCCCTCCACCTTGGCTATGGCATTAGGTGTGGTAGGTTTAAAGCAGCAGTCAGGAGCTGCAGTGTTTTCCTCTTGTCATTACTGACCTGTCTTGTGAAAAAATATTCCTCATGTAAATACAACAAGGAATCTTTTTTTTTCCTGCTCACATATACTTTTTACTGATTTGTTTAGACGTTGACATTTTTTACATGACCTCTTTCTGTCTTTCTCTTCTGTTTGTTTTTTTCTTCACCCACACTAAGTGGCTAAAAGCCAAGGTAAGTCTGGTTTGTCACATGACCCATTTTGCTTCAGTGTATTGCTGATAGATTCGTCCAGCTCCACTTCACAGCAGTTCTATATACATGTACTTGCCATTGTCACTTCTCATGTTATTCCCCATTAACCTACTTGTAGTCCTTTTAGAGAAGAAGCATTTGTAATACCCTCCTTGTCAGTTTACCAACTGTCAATATGTACATGTTGTGTAGTTGCCCATAATGTTTTGTAGTTTATTTAAAATGCTTATAGGCTTCCCAGACAGATCATATATATTGCTAGTATTGTACAAATATCATGGAATCTTGATTTGCAGTAAAGCAAATCAAGATTCCAGTCAGTTTTGTAGTTGGTTGTTGGTTAAGGCACAGGTGTTTTGCAAGAGGCCTTGTTGAAGCAACCAGGAGATTTCTGACCTGCAATTA
Source organism: Monopterus albus (assembly GCF_001952655.1). Classification (NCBI taxonomy): domain Eukaryota; kingdom Metazoa; phylum Chordata; class Actinopteri; order Synbranchiformes; family Synbranchidae; genus Monopterus; species Monopterus albus. Next base: position 11,288,553 of record NW_018127883.1, on the reverse strand, counting down.
CCCTGTGACTAAGTTAAGCACAAACTGGGCTGACATTACAAAACCCTCAAATATTACTATTGAAATATACATCTAGGCTGTTGAAGAGTTGTCATCTGGGTGGCCTATAACATTTGACTTTCATCACACAAGTAATGTGTCTGTTAAATATCTTCTGATTTGGTTTTTCTTCTAATCTCAGCAACATGGAAACAATCAATCAATCAGAGGAGGAACACTGTCGAGGACCAACCCGCCGACACAGAAGCCACCGAGCCCCCCCATGTCAGGGCGTGGCACCCTTGGGTAAGATTTACGTTTTAGTCACCAAGACTAATCCTCTAATTAACAAGTGGGGAAAGGGGCTGTGGGGTCAATTAGAGGATGTGCAGTTAAAGTACGTCGTTTTTTTTTTTTTTTTTTTAGATTAGGCTTTTGGCATTTGTGCCTGACATAAAATAACATACTGAATAAACACTTGCCCACTGAGCCACGAAGAGGCCCCAGGACATGTTTTTAGTCATGACGTGTGGTGATAGTGACAGTGACTCATACATGTTAAAAATCACAAAAATGATGTGAGAGCAAAGTGAAGGAAAAATAAAAACTTGGAAACATAGCTAGCCTTTGATCTGTTGGTGTGAAACAGGCATCATGTCCTGTTGATGCCACTCGTCACGTCATGCACAGCAGCAGTGGGTGACACTAATTACATATTAATTCCAAGGACAAACTCTGATGTACTCGGTTGAGCCTCTAGCACACAGCATCCTAATTTACACTGCCCTAGTATACACTACATTTTTGTCCCTGATTTATTGTTGTTTGGTTTTCATTTTCTATCTTTGTGCTGGTGCAGACGCAACGCGTCCTACAAAACCCTAGAGCCGGTGAAGCCGCCAACAGTGCCCAACGACTACATGACCAGCCCTGCCCGACTAGGCAGCCAGCATGGCCAGCAGTACAGCCCTGGACGCACAGCATCACTCAGCCAGAGGCAACGCACACACAGGTAGATAGGAACAGAGGAGAGAAATGCATTAACATATAAAATGTGTTCCACTTTTGGATAGATATCAGTTAGTGTTCCATCTACATCTCTAAATGTATACTCAGTATTTCAGTAATGTAAGAACACAGTCTCTGGCACCCTCCATGTTTTATAACTCGCATCTCTTCATTTAGTTCAGCACTTTCACACCTCTTCTGCGTTAATCCAGTGTTAGTCTGACAAGGCTTGGAGGGCTTCTCACCATGGCCCAAATTACTCTGATATTAATATCTGTAAAAGCCTATGAGGAGGGAAAAAAACAGTCAACTGCAGTATTCAGACACATGAGGATTGTTCCCCAGAAAATTCCATACAGAGAAAACTGGAGACGCTCTCCTCAAATTTGAGTTATGAGTGAGTGAAGCCACTTCATTAACTAAAAAGCCTGTTATGCTGACTGTGACGCTTATAAATATTTATTATTTTTCCTACACTCGCCCAATTTCTCCTTCTTGCTTATGCATGTGTGCAAAGCTGCCCATTAACACAAGTTCCTCAGTGCTTCTTCAGCTTTAATCAATTAAAATGAACTCCAGCTCTTATAATTAGTGCCATCAAATGATTACAGTGTGTGGAGCAACAACAAACCAATCAGAAGGAGGTTTTTTTTTAGTTTATTTTTAGTGATTTGTGGTGTAAAGTCCCTTTAACACACTGATGCTGTCCTCAGAGGCAAGCACTGTGCTTCAGCTAATATTGCTGTGGCATCAGTATTTGATTACACAGGCTCGAAGTCAGCTGTGCTTATTCAGCTCTTCAGTCTCTGCCAACCTCGACTGAGGTCTAAATTCAATATAGGCATCGGTGTGTTCCTACTGTATGATGCCTGTTATTACCCAGTATCTTTGTGTGGGAAAGATTACAGTGTCATATGGGTATCCTTTATTTTAGCAACCATCACCATAGTGTCCAGGTAATGAAATTTGTTCTAATACTTCTAGTATGAGGTTGCCTCAACTATGCAAACTAAACAGGATGCATTTAAGATGGTGTATGGATTTGTGGATGACGCATACATCAGATGCATACATTATTTAAAACTAGCGATCCAGTGTAACTTCATCTTTTCATGGTGAAGCACCCGATTTGCTTCTCCCACTTATTCAAAGTTGTGCCAGCTGTTCTTCCTAATCAACCTTCCTCAGCTGTGTTTGTTTCAGCATAACAGTTTACCAGTTCAGTTTTCCTTTGTCCATTTTAAATTTCAAATAGTTAAAGATGTTCTGGTGGCAAAGGGGTTAAGGCACTGATCGAGGGCCTTGTTGCATTTTGCTCCTCATCTCTCTCCCATAACTTACTGTCATGTCTCTACTGCAGTCTCGTCAACAAAGGGAAAAAATAAACCCTAGAATACTACAAAATAAATTAAATTTAATTAGTCACCAGTGTGTAAAATAATCTGTGCCAGTTGAGAAACGTGAGGCTGCTTCCAAAACAGGCTAGTACAAAGTCCAACATTCAGTCCAAGTGGCTGCGCAGCTGCACCGAGAAGATTTTTACTTATAAATTTAAATTATGGAAATACACAACAGAGAAGCAGAAACACACCGTTTAGATTTATAAGTTTCTTTATGCATTTTTATCTGAGACTTGATCAGTTCTTGTATCTGCAGCAGTTGTTACCTGTTCACTGTTAGTTACATGTCCTCTGCAAATAAATGCAACACTATAGTTAACCTAAATAAAAAGTAAATGTGGTTTTCAGATAGTCACAGTAGGTAGTAGTGAAGAGGCCAACATCTTGCCTTATTTCCTGTGTGGGCAATGTGACTGAGCGTAGTTCCAAATCTCAAAATATTTTTGTGGTTACGTATGAATGATCTTTTATACACTAATTCTTAAAGAAGAGGCCTGAACTGAAAATGTATTTGACTAGATTATAGCAGCCCCCATGTTTACCTTCTGCTTTTTATGAGCTTCTGGTTATTTAAGCACATTCAAAGGATCAATAACAAATTTCAGTCTTGCAAACAAGGTCAAGTCATGTGCACAATGTCTGTGCACGTAGTTTTTACATTTGGTCTTTACTTTATCCTCATTTTCACTGAAAACCCTCTCTTTTTTTATTGCTTTGAGGAATTTTGTCAGCTGTGAGCAAATGAGCTGGAACCTTTTAAGCCTAGCTTTGTGCCACAGACAGTTGATTTATAAACCGCTCCCTGTATTGAGTAGCGGCTTAATCAGGCAGGAAGGTGTAGGAGGAGAGACGGAGCTCGCTGCTTGATACACAGTGAGCATTTTGAGCAAAGAGGGAGCAAATGCTGTGAGAGATGTAAATGGTAAAAAGTTGTGGAGGGATTAGAATGGATGAATCCAAACATGCAGATAGGGGATGAAGTGTAGCGTTCACTCAAAAGAGGTGTGACACAGTATTGTTTAGCCCTTATCCCCACAGACACTGAGCTCCCGCTGCCACTAACATCCTTCAGTGGGGTAACCCCAGCTGTACAGTGCCTTGCGAAAGTATTCGGCCCCCTTGAACTTTGTGACCTTTTGCCACATTTCAGGCTTCAAACATAAAGATATAAAACTGTAATTTTTTGTGAAGAATCAACAACAAGTGGGACACAATCATGAAGTGGAACAAAATTTATTGGATATTTCAAACTTTTTTAACAAATAAAAAACTGAAAAATTGGGCGTGCAAAATTATTCAGCCCCCTTAAGTTAATACTTTGTAGCGCCACCTTTTGCTGCGATTACAGCTGTAAGTCGCTTGGGGTATGTCTCTAACAGTTTTGCACATCAAGAGACTGAAATTTTTGCCCATTCCGCCTTGCAAAACAGCTCGAGCTCAGTGAGATTGGATGGAGAGCGTTTGTGAACAGCAGTTTTCAGTTCTTCCCACAGATTCTCGATTGGATTCAGGTCTGGACTTTGACTTGGCCATTCTAACACCTGGATATGTTTAGTTGTGAACCATTCCATTGTAGATTTTGCTTTATGTTTTGGATCATTGTCTTGTTGGAAGACAAATCGCAGTCCCAGTCTCAGGTCTTTTGCAGACTCCATCAGGTTTCCTTCCAGAATGGTCCTGTATTTGGCTCCATCCATCTTCCCATCAATTTTAACCACCTTCCCTGTCCCTGCTGAAGAAAAGCAGGCCCAAACCACGATGCTGCCACCACCATGTTTGACAGTGGGGATGGTGTGTTCAGGGTGATGAGCTGTGTTGCTTTTACGCCAAACATAACATTTTGCATTGTTGCCAAAAAGTTCGATTTTGGTTTCATCTGACCAGAGCACCTTCTTCCACATGTTTGGTGTGTCTCCCAGGTGGCTTGTGGCAAACTTTAAACGACACTTTTTATGGATATCTTTAAGAAATGGCTTTCTTCTTGCCACTCTTCCATAAAGGCCAGATGTGTGCAGTATACGACTGATTGTTGTCCTATGGACAGAGTCTCCCACCTCAGCTGTAGATCGCTGCAGTTCATCCAGAGTGATCATGGGCCTCTTGGCTGCATCTCTGATCAGTCTTCTCCTTGTATGAACTGAAAGTTTAGAGGGACGGCCAGGTCTTGGTAGATTTGCAGTGGTCTGATACTCCTTCCATTTCAATATTATCGCTTGCACAGTGCTCCTTGGGATGTTTAAAGCTTGGGAAATCTTTTTGTATCCAAATCCGGCTTTAAACTTCTCCACAACAGTATCTCGGACCTGCCTGGTGTGTTCCTTGTTCTTCATGATGCTCTCACACACTCTTGTGTGTTACAGCCTGCTCAGTGTTTTATAACTAAGGTGTCACTTTATTTTTAAGCTCATTTAATAAGACAAGTTGAACCAGAACAGACTCATTTGGAGCAGCATAGAAACACATACAGTACACACATGGATCACTGTGTAGAGCTATGGGCAGCTTCTGCACAACTTCTATAATTAATTAAAGTCCCACTCCAGAAACATTTTCATTTTTATATTTGTATATAAAAATACTTTACTATAAACAATATGCAGTCTAACACAGCTTTTCCTCAAAAAAATTTCAGTGGGCCTCTGTAATAGGAATGAACATTGCCCCTCATTGTGCATTCCAGGATCTATGAATGTTGCCGTCATCCCTTATGTGGATTTGAATAATTTTGCACGCCCAATTTTTCAGTTTTTTATTTGTTAAAAAAGTTTGACATATCCAATAAATTTCGTTCCACTTCATGATTGTGTCCCACTTGTTGTTGATTCTTCACAAAAAATTACAGTTTTATATCTTTATGTTTGAAGCCTGAAATGTGGCAAAAGGTCGCAAAGTTCAAGGGGGCCGAATACTTTCGCAAGGCACTGTATTTGCTTCGAAAGCCCCAGGGCTGACTTGGATCAGAGAGGAGGAGAGGGAGATAATGATAAAGGGGATAAAGAGATGGAGGGGGGCGAGCAGGGGTTCAGTGGGATGGAAGCAATCAGAGGAGACGGGGGTGGGGGTTGGGAGAAGAATGGGAAATCACTTTACAGGTGATGAGCAGATGAGAGGACGAGGTTTCGGGGCAGTTAATAGTGGGGGGGTACAGAGGAGGATCCGTGTAAAACCAGGGATAAAAGGGAAGAAAAATGGAGAGGTGGAGTAACAGCCTGGAGCAGAAACGAGGATCAAGGCCAGCTAGAGAGAGTTTGAGAGCAGGAGGGGGGATTTAGTCAGCCAGGCCAGTGATGTACAAACCCCAGGGTCAAACACTGGGCGCTTACACAGGCTACTGCAGTGCCCAATGTCCTATATCTTCAGAGGTGGGTGCAGTGCCTTACTGTCAAAATTCAGTTATGCCAATGAGTATAACATGGTAGTAACCAAAGAAGCTGACACCATGATATGACCCGCGAGATTATTTTTGGAAAAGTGATTTGTTGTTGAACTCTGAAAATAAATCTTTCACCATACTATAATGAAGCCTTCAAGATGAGGAAGAGACAGGTATTTGTATGTCATCAGTTTATATAGAAACCGGATTGTCTGACAATGTAGTTTACTACTAACAGATAACTTGTTATAAAAGAAATTGTGGGAAGTATGAAAAATGTCCATCACAGAAAACCCAAAGAGACTCATGATAGAAAGCATGAAGCTTTAACAATTAAATATTATTACTTGATAGCACCTTTCACAGATTTATCTTTGTGGGAATCCATCTTTGTTTAATTTTTGTCTTGGGGTGTCACTGCAGCCAAGGCCTAACGAACCACCAGATGGAAACAATCAATATGTGAATAGAACATGTGAAAATACAGAGTCTGAGTTTTGATGAATCCTTTCAAGAACAATGTAAATGTCTTTTTTATTTTTTATTATTTTATCTGCAGTTTTACCTGCTGTGCAGTCTGAGTTGGCGGCCCTGAGTAAACCAATGTCCTCTTTCTCTTCTGTCTCTCTCCTCCCTCAGTGGAAGCAGCGGGGGGAGCAGTAGCAGGGAGAACAGCGGCAGCAGTGGAATTGTCATTCCCATCGCTGTGCCTACACCTTCCATCCCCAACTCTGGACCAGGTGATAACTGCACTTCATACAGTGACAGTGGCTTTGAGTTAATAGGTACCACAGGCTAGTCAGTGCTCCCCTGCTGTTAGTGAAGGCAGGGCCGTACTCGACCAGCTGCAATAAAACCTGCTGCTAACCCACTGAGGATTTTCATTAGCTTTGGTTTTCTAGAGTTGTGTTGCCTTTTCCCATGCTGTGAATGCAATTTCAGAGGTGGTTTTTTTTGCCCTGAAAAGCATGCATGTTTATTAGAAAAGCAATACAAACCCTCAAACTCTTATCAGTTGGTCTGTTTGACCTAAGTAAAATAAACAGTTTAAACATTGACAGATGGTGAGAACACAAGGCTGTGCGGTTTACACAGTGCACATACTTGTGTGAGACTTTTGTTCACACATTACATAGACGATATGTAACACTACTACTATGTACAACTATGTGCATCTCTGTATAACTGCATAGATGAAACAAAGTATAAAATTGTGCGTTTTTAGAGGTTTGGATCAACAAACATTGGGGAAAAAAGTAAAATTTTTTAAATATACAGTACATGTCGGTAATAAGCGTTGACAAGGTGTAAATCTAACATACTATTTGCAAATAATGAGGCAATGCTATACAAACCCTGTGTTTACCAGACAGGGATTATGCAGGCCCATTGTGTTCTAAGCACAGTTGATCCTGTATCCTATTGTGTAAATAGGCCAAGCTGTGTTAGGGCTGTTGCTTTACAGTGGAACAGCAAGGCTCATGTAAAACTATGCACAAGCTTAACGGTGTATGGCATTACACCACACACATGCCTGAGTTAGTACTGTGTTTAACTTCTGCAAATGATTTGAGCTGAGGAAGAAGTGTTTGAAGTTTATGTAGCAGCTGTTTTACCTCAGCACCAGGACGAATCACAATCCTCACTGCAAGGTGGTCACCATGGAAACACCCAGTCCATACCCACAAATGAGTGTGTCCAAATGTATGTGGAGCAGTGCAGTGCCTTGACAGACACGCTCCGGCCCCAGAGGGTTCTTGAGTAAAGTGATGTGATGTTATGTAACAGAAGTGCATGAGGCAGCAAGGACGGACTCTGCACCAGACTTATGTAAATACTCTTTGCAGTCCCACCCATGTTCACTCCCCTAGGAGTCCCTCCACCTCCCCCACCACCTCCACCATTTACTCCTGGCATGGCTGCCTTTGCTCCACCACCACCACCACTGTTACCCATAGGTGAGACTCCTCGGTTGCCACGGCCGCTCCCGTCACCTCTCCTGCCCAGAGTGTGGAAATACACACTTCTGTTAAGACCTTATAGTGATGAAGGGGCACAAACAAGGGGGCTGTGGGTGTTGTTGGGTGTCTGTCTGTACACACTGGAAGCAAAGAGGTTATTCTTGTCAAATCATGGCACTGCTCAGTTCTAACCACGTCAGTTGAGCTGCATTCAGTGTTTTGCATTAATGTACCTAAAATGGATGAGTAGACGAGTTGAGCTGCATTCAGTGTTTTGCATTTATGTACCTAAAATGGATGAGTAGACAACTTGCTAATTAGGTATTGGAAAAACTAATCAATTTCACTCCCAAATTTTCTCTTGATAAAAGCATTGATCATTAAAAGAAATACCATTGTTAAGAAAATGAGGTAGAATGGTAATCTGACTGGCTGCTGACAACTGACAGCTGTGGCCAGCTTTCCTCAGCCAATAAACTTATTGACCTCAGCCAAGATTTCCTGGCTGTCCTGCTCTGTAGCTGCTTGCAGTGTGAACAGACTGTTCATGCGCTTCTGTTTGGATACACAGCAGGTTACGTACTACGTGGTCCTTATACAGAAGGCACTCATTTTGTTTTTGTAATCCTCGGTGTGGTGGTGGGACTCGACTTTCTAACTCTTCGCTGGTTTGTTACTAGCTGTTAAAGAAGTCTCATTTCACCCAGCATGGCTAAAGTTCATTACTGCCCACATAGTCTCTATAATTGTTCATGTACATTTGACATTGAGCTGTTTCTCAGGAAACATCCAACACTAGTGGCAATTTGCACTGAGATAATAGCTGATCATTTTTACAGCCGGAAAAATAATCACTTGTAAGACCCTTCAAGTGACAAACTGCACTGGCAGAACTTCTACGCAAAGATCAAAAATTGATTTACTCTAAGGACGCTGAGACTTCTTTGGCACAGGTACAGTATGTGACTGTTTAATTCTAATAGCATTGGCTTTTGCACAGAAATGTGATTGTGGTTAAAGCAGCATCAGACACAGTAAATTAGTACTTTGTATGCACCAGAGAAGAACCAAGGTTTCCAAGGTTCCTCTTAGCAAGGAAGCATCTGTTAGTCCACAGGCTAAAACTAGTCCACGCATTTGAAACTAGTAATTGTGCACAGCTACACTCATAGCCGATGATATGATTTCTGGGTAATGAAGTTCTGAAACATTCAAACAGCATTTGGTGTGCTCTTGAGCATTCGGTACCACCTGATGCAGCTCTAACTTCCATGTTGTCCATGATTTAAGATCGGCGCTGTGCAGGACTGAAAAGCATCCAGTTGCTCACGTGTGACTACTGTAATCCTCGAACTCTTCAATGAGATCACTTGAAACATGCACGTTTTATCCTCAGACCATCAGTGTACTCTCTTAGCTATAATTGCTTCTGCTGGTGACAATATGCAGTAATTTGCACTTGTGTTCCTCTCATCCTTTACTTCCTCCAGTTCCACCCATTCCTATCTGAGAGCATGGCCTCTCCTGAGAGACACTGTGTGATCTAGATATGTGGACACGAAATACCCCAGCAGACCAGCCTTTAACCCCTTCTCTCCCCCTCGGTTTTTGTTTTTCACATGCTGTATCTATAATCTTTAAATATTTGAGCATATTTAATGTTGTCACAGTATTACTGTCATTTGAAGAGATGATTGTGGTTATTAGTAGAGAGCCAGTGTAATGATGTGTGCTCAGTCGTGACCTCCCCCTGCAGTCACTCAAGTAGATGTTTATAAACCTGCCCATGGAAAGA
>NW_018127883.1:11220321-11279021 GCF_001952655.1 Monopterus albus | reverse complement strand
TTCTGTTGAAACCTGATAGGCTCGTCTGTTCTGCTCCTGCTCTTCTTGTTCTACACTGAATCTTTCTTTGCTGCATATCTAAAGAAGCTTACAGTGCAAGATTTAATCAGCCTCTTGGGACTGTGGTGTTTCATCCCTGATAAAATATGTCTGTGTAACTGTATTATTAACCATCCACAGTGCTTCACCTAGCTTACCAACTCTATCGGATTGTTTACTGATTGTTTATTCAGAAGGTGTGGGGCTCTAATCAGTATTTAAAAGCTCACATCATCTTTAACGGTGTTGATGATCATGTTTTGGGTGCTCTCTCCCCCCTCCTCCCCCATGGTCCTGCCTGTATTTCTTCTCTTCTGTTTCTGTCTGTGGGTGTGTCTAGCGGTGGCCCCTGGGCCTGGTCTGGGCCCCGCACCAGTGTCCCAGTTTGGAACCATGTCACGGCAGATTTCGCGGCACAACCCCTCCAATTCCTCTGTCTCTATGGTTTCGGCCACGGGCACCTACCGCCGGGCGCCATCGGTCACATCCCAGTTCTCCTTGCAACAGCAACAACAGCAGCAACAACAGCAGCCTCATATTAATGGAGGCACTCCTGGCTACAGTCAGAACTCAAGTAAGGTCCTGCTCTCTCCAGTCCCCACTTGCTTTATAGATTCCAAACTGTCGCAGAAGCACAAACCTCATTCTACCAATTCATGCACAGTCACTAATAAAAGCAAGCTAACTTTCGTAGTCACAAACATAGTTGCAAGTCGCTGCATTTCTGTCAGAATTATTGACTTTTCTCTTATCAGTAATGACGAAGAATGCCTTTTGAATTCTACAGCTGATACAATGTAGATAATGTCTGGTAGTGCACTGTCAAAATCTAGGCGCCACTTACAGGCTGTTCACAGGCCTTTAGGTCTTTTTCAAGATGTAATAACTACTTGCACCTTGAGAGGAGAGACAGACAGGAGATCTTTCAACTTGCTGGGAGTAGTTGTCTCTTAACAATGTGATCGTGCTACATATATGAATTGCATTTACACCTTGTCCAGATGTGGCTAATTACATTCAGTGAGTTCACAGTGTATTTATACTTTGCATTAAAATGCAAGTTCTCTGTACAGATAGGATATGTAGATACAAATTTATTAGTTAACCACCAAAATAACTGAGATTTTAGTGCCTTGTCTCCAGAAGATGATCATTGCCCTAGAGGTACATTTAGGATCCTGTGTGCATGCGTCTCTGTTGGTCCCTAGGTTAGGGTTGAGTAAATCATCTAGGAAACATCTGAAAATGTAAAATAACAATTCAAAGGACTGCAAAGTTGCATAACTCTGACAAGTCTGAAGGGAGTGCAGGAGCTGTGCCTGGGAATGGGGATGAGGTTGATAGACACAGAAGGCACACAGCACCCCCTTGTGGCCATTGTGAGCATTTTTTGTAGTGCGGTGAGTGGGACCATGACTTGTAGAAATCAAAGCGTAACCTGCAGTTTATCCTCTGGCTTCTGTGAGTCTCAGATACCATGTGAAGTCTCATCACAGTCACAGATGTTACTGAACTTTTCAGCCTTTCAACATTTGTGTCTGATCTGGTGAGATGCTGCAGCTACAGGCAGTTGTCTGAAGTCCTCGTCCAATGATTTTAATGATTAGTAATTTTCTGTATAAAAGGTTCAAAGTATGTAACATTAAAAAAGCATTAGCCAGTGGATTAGGGGCTAACCATTTCAGCACTTTATCTGTATCTGTTGTATATCACTCAGCCTCATTCAGTAGAAATGTCCAAGCTCAAAATTTCTGCAGTGTGTTAATGCATTTCTTTCATCAGTCCCTCTTACAGTCCATTTACTTGGGATTGGGTACACTCTTAACTGTCTTCTGTACATTCTTAGTGACTGATGGACATTCTCTTCTTTTTTCTTTGTTGCTCTTTCTCTACCACTGTCTTTTCTTTGCTGGCTTTCAGTGTCTATCGCTCCCCCTCCTCCCCCAATGCCCCAGCTGACTCCACAGATACCTCTAACTGGCTTTGTGGCCAGGATGCAGGAGAGCAGTAAGTGAACAGGCATTTCCAGACCACTCGCACTGTGCTCGTTCATCCTCTTCCGTTTTTCTTTTGAGATCAGTTAATGCCGACCTCTTGCAACAATGGTCTATTGAATAATATCTTTGAGTTCTTTCATAGTTAATGTAAATTTTAAGCAGCTTTATTTATTTGGGGACATTTCTGTTATTGTTTCTGGGGCGCAGCATTGCTGACAGCAGTACATCATCCTAATGTGTGATCCATGCTCTAACAGTGATGCAGCCTGCTTCATGGATATATTTTAAGACCTTACATACACGCTCTTCTGCATGTCATATTATTAATCCTGCATGACACGGCTGTTCCCCTCTCCGTAACTGTTGATCGGTATTGAACTTTTGAACCCACCTAGAATAATCTTTGTTCCACAGTTGCAGATACACCTACTCCACCTCCTCCCCCCCCTCTGGATGACATGGCCATATTTGATGAGTCTCCTCCCCCTCCGCCTCCTCCTCCAGTGGACTATGAGGAGGAGGATGCTGCCGTTGTGCACTACAACGACCCCTATGCTGATGGAGATCCGCAGTGGGCTCCTAAGAACTACATCGAGAAAGGTTTGCTGAGGACGAACAAATTATGGACATCTTGAAGTTTTCCACTGGATATACACTAAACAAACGTCTCCCTTTGTGTTTCCAGTGGTGGCCATCTACGACTACATCAAGGACAAAGATGATGAGCTGACATTCATGGAGGGAGCGATCATTTATGTTGTCAAGAAGAATGACGACGGCTGGTTTGAGGGCATGTGCAACGGCGTCACTGGCCTCTTCCCTGGGAACTACGTGGAGTCCGTCATGCACTACGCTGACTGAAGGGACGCTGTGGTAACAGCCTATTTATTCAGTCATATAATGAAACAAGAGACAGACAGAGCGCCTTGACTCCTGGGATGCACAGATGTAACTGTATGCTCCCCTTTTGATATAGCAGAATGTTCTTTCCTCTACTGATCGCAAATATAATGAAAAGTAATATCTATTTAGTTTACTTTGGTGTTATACGGGCAGGTGAGGGGACATTTATGGAAAAAAGTTTCTAAATAATTGGCCTGCACATTCTCATATGGGTTGAACTCGGAAGACTAGATTCACCTTTGCAGTATAGAACTGAATCATTTGTGAACAAGTATTTAGTTTGCTGGAACAAATGAAATGTTACTGTCACATCTGCACCTTCGGTCGAGGTGTTTGTACTCTCAGTTTGTATATTACATGAGCTGCAGCCACCTGGGTTTCTGTAAGATTGTAAGAGTCATCAGTGGTGCTCTCCTCGACTCCATAAGGCCCATTCCTAAAGGAAATACCTGCAGGTGTCTTGTCAAATTACAGGTTTAAATATTGTAAATGGGTTTTTCAAAAACAATTACTCCTGAAAATCAGTCTTGGCTTAACAGCATGCAAACTTTTAAGAGCTGTAATATAGTCTTAAGTTCTATTATGTTGAAATGTATTCACCTTTTTAATTTTTACTCCACTGTTGAAAATACTTTAGATTCTGAAGGAACTTTCAAGCTTTCCCAGGGTCTCGCCTTTTAAATGCTGATTTGCATTTGAAGGTAAAAATCATAAAAATAGTTTACCATTACATGTATTTACACCTCGTTGAAGCAAGAGAGAACAAATTCCATTTTTTGACTTAAGAAGCATTTTAAGATCGTCACATCACTGTAATGAATTTTATACTAAGCAAGACAAAATGCTCGTTTGCTAACAGGTAATAATGGACTGTGGTTCTGACAGCCGACAGGTGGTCTGCAGTGATGTTTAGACTGGAACGGTCATGCCTGACACTGCCATGTGACAATTCAGATGTTATGTTGTAGACCAGTAAACGGCTCTGATACCTCCTCCGTCTTCTCAGAGCAGCAATGAGCTGCTTTAGGTTCAAGACCCGGTGGTCACCAGTTACTGTTTCAGGATCCTGTAGCTTCAGTGGCAACAAAAGGTAAGTGAACCATTTGGAACCTTCTGCATTATTTGGTGATAAAATGTGATCTGATCTTCAACTAAGTCAAAAGTGTAGACAAACACCATGTGCTTAAGCTAATAACCACACAAACAGTTTTTCATGTGTTTAAATGTTGGGTTCAGTAAAGTGTTGGTGGAGAAAGTAAGTGAACCAGTTGAAGCTCCTTTGGCAGCATTAACCTCAAACCAGTGCCTCATGGGGCTGTGGATCAGACATGCACAGGAGTTTTGGACCATTGCTCCTCACAGAGCTGCTTCAGCTCCCACGACGTCTGGTGTGAAGTCATTCCACAGAATCTCCGTTGGGTCGAGCCCTGGGCTCTTACTGGCACACTCCAAATGCCAGATTTTCTTGTTTTGAAGCCATTCTGTAATGGGTTTACTTTAATGTTTAGGGTCACTGTGCTGCTGCATTCCTCCCGAGCCTCACCTTGTGGACAGCCACCCTGACGATATCCCGTAGGATAAACTTATGAATTCGTTTTCCCCTCCACAATGGCAGCAAAGCAGCCCTACATCATGATGCTCCTTTCACCATACTTTATTGCTGGTGTACAAGGAGGTTTTTTTGTTTTTGTTTTTTCCAAAGACCACCTTGACATTCCGATGAAACTAAGGTTGAATTGTTTGGGGAAAAAGACATGAAAAATTGTAACCGTTTGTGTGGTTATTAGCTTAAGCACAAGGTGTTTGTCTACATTTGTGACTAAATTATGTAGAAAATCTGGTCCTTCCAAATGGTTAACTTACTTGCCACAGTCATGCCTTGATATTATTTCCACTAAAAATGTGTCCAGCTCATGGGTAGAGATCTCTGCCCGTCTGCCCTCTTTGTACATATGAGTGAAAAATTAGTCTTTTATAATAAACGATTCTATGTACAACATGCATGTGTGGTTGCTGGAGTTAATCACAAAGCAGCAAAGGTGTATTAAATATAAAAAGAAACCTTTGTTTATTGAGTGCACAGTACTTGTTGTCAAGGCCTTGATTGTTACAGGACACTTTACAGTATAGATGTAATCTCGACATTTCACAGGACAATTGTTTGGCCTTTGAGGTGTAGACAAAGACTTTAAAGGACAAGGTTGTCAATTTTCTCCCTGTACAGCGACGAAAACCAACGGACTGCATCTACTCGCAGTTAATGTTTGTCAGTCTCCAGCCTGGATTCACCTTTTTGTCTGTGCCACAGACCTCTGTTGTTGTTGTTCGATTAAAAACAAAAATGAAACTGCTGCACTGGGTGGCGTTTCCTCAGTAAGACACACTAGACCCTGCTGCCGTTTTAAAATGTTGCTCCAAAAGCCCTGAACTGTTTACAGCATCTGAATCAAGGCTCAAGCACACGATCTCTGAAAATTCTTAACAAATATCAGGGTCCGGTGTTTAGAAATAAGGAAATATGCCAACCAGCGCACTGGTGAGTTTCTCTGATGTTTGTGCTTTTGAATGACAGTGGAGGTCTGTGACACAAAGATACCAACTGTGAGTTGAGGCAGTTCACTGTTGGTTTTAGCCTCTGCATGGGGACTGTTGAAAATACTGTCACTATAGAAAATACTTGACCTTATCCTCTAACACAGATCTAGACACACACTTGTATCTCATGTAATATACACTGCTGCACAGCTCAGGAGTAGCATGTACCAAACTGCAGTCACTCAGTCTGAGGCAAAGGAGGGTACAAGTGGGTTACATGTGTCAGTGCAATCTGTTAATTTATGATTTCCAAAATGATCACTGGGATTCCATATAGGAAATTTAAATCACAAGGATTTGCAATAAAATAAGAAGTATCTTATTGAGTGGCTCAGTCATGTATGTGCTAGGAGTGGTTGAGAGAGCCATGAAACATCAGAGAAACCCCTCCATGCTATTTTAATCCCTTGATTCTGGCTTATCAGCTTGTTACCTTATTAACTGGCACAAAAACAGCACCTGGGGACTTTTTGAACTGAGCTCTCATTGCTACATTCACTGTCGTCATCTTGACCCCGAGCTGTGCAGACACACAGGTGTGAGGTGAGGTAGCTGCCTGAAGTGAAGTCCGGCAGAGGAGGTTCACCTGTCTCTGGTGAGCACCATCTCTGTGAGCCTGATGAGGGCGTCTCGCTCTGGGGACGGCCTGAGCATACTTATTTGTCTGATGGCTTCCTGACAGTAGTGTTGGGCCAGGTAGTTGGTCTGCTGCACGCCATCGCTCTGAGACAAGACAGACAAGCGATCAGAACAGGTTCCATGCTGATTGAGTTTGTCCTGTTGTCAGTTGTGCATTCCCACTGGTAAAATACCAGATTGTTCATCTCAGCTGGACTACATTAAAGGATTAGAGCCACTTTAGAAAATAAGAGTCCCGACTTTAATCTCACAGTTCTGACTAATGTTGTTTTAAATGTAATAAGGAGCAGCCGAGTGGCAAAAAAGTATTCACATCAACCTCCCACTTCTAATTCAGTGTCAGAGAAATCTGGAATTTGACCACTACTCTCTCTCCCCCTTGGCAGAAAAGGCTGTCATCATTACAGGTATGAAAATGGCTTCAAAACAACCATCAGTTACACCTAATTTCACTAGTAAATGAACAAGAATTACGTTTATGCAACTTGCAAACATAATTAACTACTGGCATTTTGTGGTCACAAAATAAAACGTACAACCCCATGTATCAGTGTTCTCTTGTATCAGTGCTCCCTTAAAAGCCACAGCATGCAAACTAGAAGTCCTGTATATTATGTGCCTGCACAGCTTAAAGTCCTACAGTTCCACAGTCAATTTAAAACTACAATACATTTAAACTCTGGTCAAACAGTATTTAATTACTAATTTTTAATATTCATTAGTGCTGATTTACCATAAACATCACAGAGAAGCATGAAAATAGATTTGTCTCAATACCAGACGTCGGAGTACTGAGGACTGGATCAAATGTAACTGACTGTTTAGGACTTTAACTCTTGCATTTAATCAAAATATTTTCTAGAACCTGCAAACTTTTATTAACCATATATTTTATTGGTCCTACCTGGAGGACGTACTGCCAGGCTTGATCTACGTCGCCATTACAGCTGAAACGCCTCATGATCATTGCATGGAGCTCAGGAAACTGAAGAAAAAAAATAAAGGGTTAGGCATTCTCCATTATGGTTAAATCATAGGTCTACGTGCTCCAACCTTAAGATGTATAATTTGCAAAAACTGACACACCAGTACACCCAAACCAAAAGCACATCCTTAATCTCTATCCTACCGTGTGACCTGCAGCATCCTGTATCTACTGTATATATGAAATGTGGACGTTGGTCTCACCTGCTGACAAGCGAAGAGGACCGGTCCTGTGGCCAAGCCCAGTTTGAGATCTGCAGCAGCAGGCTTCCCCAACTGACTGGCTACAGATGTGAAGTCCAAGACATCGTCCACCAGCTAGAGCACAGAGAAAAATAATGACATGTTCAATGCTGTGTAAACTGAGTTTAAGTCCAATGTTGTGGATGAAAACCAAATGCACAGGGTTCCCACTTATCAAACAAACTTTATCTGGCTGATACAGATTATCAAAATATCATATATATCTATATCAGATTTAACTGGCAGGGATTCAGAAAGACAAACATTCAAACTGTGACCAGATCTGCCAGAATGATCAGATCTTACCTGGAAAGCAATGCCCACATTCTTCCCATATTGGTAGGCTATTTCATGAACCTCAGGATCCGAATTCACCAGAATGGACACCTTAAATAAAAGAACAGGCAGTCAACAAAAAACAGTAAGTGCAGAAACTGAGTCTTTTCACCATCGCTGAGATATTTGAGGGGAACCAGAACGTACATACTGCTTTACAGCTGTTTGCAATCAGACTTGCTGTCTTCTTGAAGGTTTTCTCCAGATAGTGTTTAAATCTCTCGTTCTCGTTCTCTTTGGAACCCAGCTGCATGAATTCACCTGGAAGCACAGTTGGAAAACAGTATGTAGGGAATTCCTGGCTCCAGACTCTGGAACGATCTGCCTCTACACATTAGATAGCCCATTGACATTCACATGTATATTATTAGGCTCCTCCCACCAACTGCAGCTTGTAACGTACAATAAACATTATGAAACTGATAACTCACAGAGCAAACTAGGGATGTAATGATATTTGCATGTCATCTCTTTAGTATAATTGCATTCAGGTCACAGAATTTCAATCTGACATAGCGGATGCTTCATCATTGACTTTTACAGCTGTTAAGCAGCAACATTTCAGTTATGTTTCAAGAAATGGGCAAGTGTACAAACAGTTTAGTCATTCAGGGCCAAGGACAATTCATGCCAGGTTTTTGCACATGCTTAGGTCACAGCTGGCTACTTCTACTATAAAAAAGAAGGAAAGCAGGAGCACTTTGGGTTAAGGAAAACCATGGAAAAACTTTTTTTATTTTTAGTAAAAGGGCATTTTTTCATCTTGTTTCTTAATTTTTATATTGTGATAAATATCAGGTTGCGGACTTTTTATCGTGGCAATATCGTACCATGGGTTTTTGGTATCGTTACATCCCCTGAGCAAACTGCATGAATAGTTTGAGTGCTGTAACATACCTCGCACCAGGTCCTCCAGCACCTGGCACAACACTTTCACCACCATGTTGTTACCGATACGAGCCAAAGCCATGGAGGCGGCGGACAGGATGAAATCTCCTGCCAAGATAGCCTGCAAGAAAATACAAAAAATATATACATACCATCAAACAATGATAAGTAAAGTGACATGTCAAACATGAGTTGAGGTTTCTGAGCTGGTTTTATTTTTACCTTTTTTTCACCCCACACTTCATTGATGGTTCTCTTTCCCCTTCGTCTGTCTGATCCATCTATGACATCATCATGCACCAGGCTGGCAGTGTGGATCATTTCTGAGATCATGGCTATGGCCCTCTGCCCTGGGAGCAGATCTCTGCATAGAAGGCAGACAACAGATAGCAGCAAGTGAGGGGAAATACGATCCTGGATTATGCTTCATAGCATAACTGAGCAAGATTTATAGGGTGCATCTTCTGTGTGTCACAGCTCACTTGTTGGCTAGTGGAAAAAAAACAAAAAACTATGCAATGTTACTGTGACCACAGGGACACTAATGTTGTGCTAGTGTATTTTTACCCATCTCTGTTGCTGTGGATGTTTAGAGCCCGGGCCATTAGGACAACTATCATTGGTCGGATTGCCTTGCCCTTGCCATCAAAGTAGTAGTCACAGAGAAACTTCAGCTCTTGTCTGGATACAAACAGTTCCTGTGAAGCAGAGTAAGAAATACAATGTCTTTTATTCATTCATTTTCTACCGCTTAGTCCCTGAACGGGGTCCGGGGGGCCCGGGCAATCCCGGCCGGCAATCGGGCGAAGGCGGGGTACACCCTGGACAGGTCGCCAATCCATCGCAGGACAATGCCTTTTATTTCAGCCATAATCAGCTGGTGTTTGAAATAAACATCAACCAAACACCAGCTGACAATAAAATGCCTTAACTGCTAACTGAGGTCTTTGCAGACAGGTCGAGCTCCAGCAGCAGCCACAGCAACTTGCTGCAACCACAGTGCAAGTGTAGCTATGGCTGCTTGTTAATAGTTGTGTGTTGGGGCTTAAGCACAATGCAGCATATGGAAATTTATATAACATTAAATATAGCTGTAGATATACTCGATATTATATTAGCAGTGATAATCAAGATCATGTGGTGCTCACAATGTGAAAAATTGTAGCACGCCACTGTATTTATAATCTATTTTATTGCAAATGGCAATGTGAGAGCATCTGGCTCAATGTACAGCAAGTTAAAATTAACAGTTATGTGTTCATATGTCAAACCTATGTAAAATATAATGACCTACTAAATGCACAATGTTTAGGCTGCTTTCATGTAGCTGGTTCAATGCTGACCTGTCACACAACACAACATAAAGTCTCTAATTTGCATATGCCACACTGGAGCTCAGCTCTATTGCATTTCTGAAGATGACAACACTGGAACAATTGTTCCTGCAGCTTCAGGATTTGACACTATATTAGCTTCCCTTCAATAAAGGTTTATGATGGCCAGTATAGAAAAGAGAGGCCAAAAACAAATCTTTTCTATAGGAGGGAGACGAATGAACATGCTGTAAGGAGGCTAAAAGAGGATTTTATGGGGCAAAACTGGGAATCAGTTTACAGAGAGGAAGACTTAGATAAAGCATATGAGCAATACATGATTCTGCACATAAAAGAACATTGAAAAGCTATATAAACATTTTTTTTTCCATTTATACCAAGTTTTCTTTAATGTAGTACAACCAAAATGACATGTTTTTTAATTTCCTCTCCTGACACTCATTTTACCATAAAACTAATCTATACTTTGATGGTGCCATTTCAAAGATTTTATGGAAAATGTACCTTTTTGATGTCATCATATAAACTCTTTAGGTCTCTCTGGGCTAAGGTGAAGGGATCCTTGTGTTTTGCATCACTGTGTATCGTTCTGCACCAGCAGGACTGAAGTGTGGGACCCAGTATCTGTGCCTTGTTTCTGAAGAGGGAGAAAGAATAAACGTGAAACATACAGTTGTTCAGAAGTTACATTTAAAAATGCACTCTTTGTAAACAGCCTAACATTAGAAGTTGTACATTAAGAAATTTACTGAACTGGGTGATTATGAGGCTGCGTATCTGAAAAATACTTTTTTTTTTTTTTTATCACTATGGTTTGGCTGACAACTGAGCCAGACACCGTGCCTTGACACCTTTTTAATATAGATGTTCTGGCATCGTGTAGCATTAAAGCATTAATACAATTATTGCATGTTACTAAATACTGACTAAGTGTACATTAAGCCAGTGATTCCCAACCACTGTGCTGTGTGCCTTGAGAAATCATCAGGTGTGCCGTACTCTAAGCGAGCGGCGTGTAGCGACAGGCAGAACAATTACATGCTCTTCCACTAGCAGGCAGCATGACTGCTATAAAGACGGAAAAAGAGAGCTTTTGAGGAAGAATATCAGCTTTGTGTTCAACTAAACAGGCCCAGGTTTCACACTGAGTAAGTAAATTGAGACTAGATTTTCATTATATTTCAGTAAATATACTTTTTGTGACACTTTTGTTTGGTGGTGTGCCTTGTGATTTTTCTAATGTAAAATATGTGCCGTGGCTCAAAAAGGTTGGGAAACACTGCATTAAGGAATGTAACAATATACTAAAATTGTGGTCAAAGGTTTGGTCACAATACAAAGCCTCTGATTCAGACAGGTCACATCACAACTCGCCTGGTGATGGATGAGGTGAAGCTGGACATCCTCTGGTTTCTCTGTGCTGGTGATGCTGGAGGCTGCCTCTGGAAGGACCCGATAGGTAAAGAATGAGTAGATTATAGGATATTCTACTGTAACTTTGTCCATTTAGAAAACAAACATGCATTATTCAAGTGACCTGGGTTAATTTACTTATTCATGTATGCCTTTATTGTTTTTAGTAAAGCTGGGGGGGAGTTTCTATTCTACAACTCATAATGGGTTACCTGTTTTTGAACACGCTCACCGATACTGGGCTATAATGACTCAGTGGTTAGGGGGACATTGTTGGCCATCAAAGCACAAAAACACCACAGATGGGGATAAATATCTCTGACTCAACACCAGTCGGGCAGAACTTATGAAGCCTCTTGGATGAGAGGTGAAACGTCTTCGACCTAGAAATCTAGTCCAGTTGATTTTTCTAAGTTTTTTCATGACCTGGATGATTGAGAATCTGCACGGACTTAATGAATTTATGTAGGTGCAAAAATAATCGAAATGAATGGGAACTTGGCCACAAACTGGTTATGGTTATTTAGACAGATTCTTAAGCAAACCATAGGTCTTAGTGCAGCTTCCCTCTAATGTCTTGACCTGTATGTTTGCTCAGATCAAACTCTGAACTAGCAAACATCCTCTGCAACAAGTCACCAGTTACTTGAATTCTTACAAAATGCAGGAAACTCGTGCAATAGACTAGTTGTCAGGAAATGTCACAAAAACTTAAGCAACATTTTAACCGAATAAGACCATCTTTAAGTGGAACCGGATGATAGCAAGTATGACCTTCCGGAGTTTGACAGCACCCTCTCCGGTGTCTTGCCTGCCAGAAAACTCACCTCGTTCCCCGGCCTTGAGCTCCAAGACACCTGTCCCAGCAAAAACGCGGAGGAGGACACAGATCTGCCGTTAAAATGCCACACTGTTTCATATGAACTCATGTTCATACAGACTGTACTCCACCTCCTACAATGCCTCCACCAGGGAGCCGCCATGTCTTCGAGCAGCACGCGCCTGGCATGCCGGAACCGGAAGCCAGTAATGTGACGTAGGTGGAGGACCTTTCATAACAAGGGTTTCAGGAAGCTCAAAGAAACATGATTACGTTCGAACAAAAGTACGTGTCATGCAGTAGTATTTGGATCTAAACGAACAGTACGACATTTTTCTCTCCCAAAAATGTATCAGCATCAGTGTTTGCTACGCCGCCAGTAGCTAGCTGGGTGGCTAACAGCTAACTTAGTATTTGTAAACAGTAATTAGCCATATGGGATATTTCCACGAAAATTACGTTCACCTACCTTTTTATTAGTCACCAATCGATCCTCTCTGCAGAAGCATTCTCAATCGATGAGCTCGGTACTGTGAAAAACTGCATATTCTCCAGATCCCTTCCAACTCCACTTAAAAGGCCCGTCTAAGGTGATGCTGCAGTGTCGTCAGCAGCATCACAAATGCCACTATAAATTCGACAACAATTTTTTTTTACAGTAGTTTCAACATGATGTTATCGAGGGAAGTTTAGATTTACATGTAGCTCTAACACAATCTGATGATTTCCTGCATGGCGGCCATCAGGTAAAGATGGATTATAGACAATAAATGAAACACAAACTAAACATAAACGCTACTAAGTTTGCTTCAATGCAAAAACTTTTTTTTTCAGTGCAAATATAAAAACATCTCCTTTGGTGTAAAGCAGACACATGCTGTATTTTGAATTACACCATAGTTAATATTTACAAGACACAGTGTTCATCTCTGTCTAGTAAATCAGTTTAAACTCAGTCTTTATCGAATGTGCACATATTGTATCATTTCTGTGTCTCCACAGATGAGGACACACGCATGTTTTAATGCTTTTCATGTGTGTATTAGATGTGGGCTCTTGATAACTTGTCATTGCACAAACACTTCTCTGATTGGCCCCGTATGTACCTCAACCGGCCCAGTGTGTGAGCAAAAAGATGTAATGTTGACTGTACCGCTGGTTTGGTAGCCAGGGGTTTTCTGAAATGTTCATTTTCTTCTTGTTCAGATAAGAAAATAACACCGATTTGGATCGTCAAAACAGGATGAAAAGTAAGTCTGTACAGTACTTATTAATGTTGATTCAACTGTGAAAGGTGTAAATATTTGATATTAAGATTGTGAAATAAATAAAAAGGAATTTACTTTTACAAATGTATGTAACATGGAGACTTGAGAGAAACACTGATTGCATCTCACACATGTAAATATGTGCTGATGGCCGAGTCTGCCATAAGGAAAGCCGAAATGAATGGGTTTTCTGAGGTATGTACATTATCTGGTAAATAACTGCTATAAAACATATAAATGCCAGTTTCCAAAACCAGAGTAATGTTGCTTTACTTATCTGTGACAAGCTGTGACATGTTTCTGCCACTAGGTGAGGCTGCTCTACCATATCCTCTCTTCCCCCTTTGTTACACAAGAAACTGCAGAGGAGGGGCTATGCAGCAAGACCGCCACTGTGGGCTAAGAGGTTCAAACTCAGCTGTTCTTCAACAGTTACTCATGAGTTAAGCATCTTTTAATTTTAGATTGCTGCTGGAATAAACACAAAGATTCTGATTTGGAAGATGTCTTGTCATTTTTTTTCAATATACACAACATTTCACCCTATTTACATACAGTTCAGTAGGCACACACCAGAGCCGGTCCAGTGATTGTTCATTATTCTGTATTTCTTTGTGTCTCTGGGGAATTAAATTGAACTTTAATCCAGAGTTGCTGCTTTAGATTTATGTACAGTATGCCATATACCATATGTTTTAAACATCTACTGGCAGCAGGTTTTGTCTGATTATAGGAAGAAGACTACTAATTCAATCAAATTATGTTATGTTATTCATACATTTTTTTATGCCACCAAGACTTTTTACCTATGTACTTGGGAGCTATTATTTAGGTGACAGTACTAACTGGGTATGTATTTAACAGTATTTACAGCCCTCCATGCAAACATTTGACAATATATACAATTCTATAAAAGTCTTGAGAGCATTACTTTTTTGTAAATAAAAGTCACCATTGTCTCTGAATCCAAGTTTAACTTATAGGTTCAACTCTTTGGTCTAAAGAATACATTTGGTTGTGTCTTAGACAAGTACATAAAACAATGAATCTTGGATTGATGAATGCCTATATTATTGAAGAGATTAAGTCTGTGTTAACCTCCACCGGCTTCAACTACGATGTAAAGAGTAGCTGTTTGGGCAAAATTAAAAAAGGTTGTTTAAATTCGGCTCCCAGGTTATTGATTGCCACGCTTCTTCTGCATGGCTAGCATCAGTTCTGACATGAAGTCTCCATCTCCTCCTTGCAATGAGGGTGTAGTCCTCGCTGGTGGAGCAGGAGGCATCTTCCTAACTGATCCAGTGGGCCGCACCGCTGCTCTTGGGGCAGGAGCAGCAGCAGCAGGTGGAGGAGGTGGTGGAGGCGGAGGAGGTGCTCCAGCCCCAGTGAATACTGGCTGAGGTGGAGGAGGTGGCAAAAACCCTGGATCTGGTGGTGGAGGAGGCAAAGACTGGTCCATAGCCTCAAAACTAGCTGGAGGAGGTGGTGGTGGTAGAGAGTTCGCATGCAGTGGAGGAGGGGGTGGCAGTGTACCAAAACCAGAGGCTGGAGGAGGGGGTGGAAGGAAGTCTGGTGGGGTCTCTGAAAGGTCGTCAGTTGGTGGGGTTGGTGGTGGAGGAGGGAGGTTGTCCACCGCTTGTGGATGGTGGGGGAAGTTGGTTGGCTGGTGTCGCTTTGCGCAACTCTTGGCAGCCAGAGGAGGCGGTGGAGGAGGGAGGAATGGGTCTGGAGGTGGTGGGGGAAGAACCTCAAATGGTGGTGGGGGTAGAACATTTCCAAAGTCCTGAGGAGATAACATAATGATACAGGGGGTCTACACTTCTACACTG
Source organism: Monopterus albus (assembly GCF_001952655.1). Lineage (NCBI taxonomy): Eukaryota > Metazoa > Chordata > Actinopteri > Synbranchiformes > Synbranchidae > Monopterus > Monopterus albus. The sequence continues at coordinate 11,263,733 of NW_018127883.1, read as the reverse complement.
AATTGATGCTGTGAGTGGCATCATGGGAAATATAGGATTCAGCAGTTTTTAGCTTGACTCATACCAAGGACTACAAGTCAGGACATCTCTGCTTAGTTGATTCTGCTTTTTGTGAGTCGTCCAACTTTAATAATACATAACAAATCGGTGGAGCACCCTTTTCAATAATTAATCAAAAATGCCAAACACTGGTTCTAGTTTTTCAAACATGAGAATTAGCAGTAACACTTTAATTTGTTTCTGTAATTTCTAAGGCAGTTTCCTGGAAAGCATAATGTAATTGGGTAGTAACTGTATACAAAAGAGAAAGTTCTCAAACAGTCATTTGAGTTCAGTTTATTGTTTACTTCAGGGCTGCAACTGATCATTTTTGCCATTGATTAATCCAATTATTTTCTGAACTAATAACTTTCTGAACACTTGCATGTATTGGGTGAATCGGAATAATTAGTTTTAGGTGCACCAGTTAAACTGTTTCTCAATTTTCTATGACGTTATTACCAAACCACAGAATCATTTCCAGGAACTTCTTTTATGAATTTACTGTTACAAGCGAGTCCCTGTCTAGAGAATTATAATTGTGGGATTTGTTGATACAATAAATGCAAAAGCATCACTCTGGAATTTGGGACATTTTTCACTATTTTAACACGTTATAGCATGAACAAATAATCAGTAGATGAACAGATTTTTTTTTTTACCTGTCCTGATTGTGGCTTGGGAACGTGCCCGTTTGCCTGGCTCTGTGATTTAGCTAGAAGAGAAGAAACACCATGAGTGAACAAAGGAAATATTAGTACAAATGTAACCACATTTGGCTCGTTTCAAATCAATGAAACATTCAATTGTGTGTCGTGCTACCTTTGATGGTGGGTGAGGGCGTTGATGAGCTGGAGCTTGATGGAGTGCTGCGGTTTGTCCACACCGCGCTGACAGCTGCCTTCTTCTCAGATGTTTTATAGTTTGAATACAACAAGGCACCGTACTGGAAGTGACCGAACACCACAGAGCATGACTCTATAACTTCTGGTTTTGTGGGCATTATACTGTACATTGCTATTAAAAGCAGAGTTGTTCACATTTACCTTTGCAATCCGTATTCCAGTGACCCAAAGATTCATGCTCCATGCGTCATCACAGCACAGGTACTTGATGTACTGAGAATCTTTCTGGATCTGAGGATGCTGTAAAGACAAATCCACACAATAAACATGATAGAACAAATGTTATCTGTTTATATACAGTGTTACATAACTGTTTTCATTATGTTTTAAACTGCAGATAAGTGAGATTCCTGTAAAACAACTAATCAAATAGTTACAGAAAATTCACCGTCAGCTATTTTGATATTGTGTTATTTATCATAATCCTAATAAAATTCTAATAAACCCCTCATTCTGACCTCCCAGTTGTGAGAATCTGCTGTTTGGCAGTCATATGTGATAGTAGACTGAGTATTTTGGGGTTGTATGTTTCTGTTTTATTAGACAAGTAACCTGAAGATGCTGAGCTGTAGGAAACCGTGACAGTTGAGCCAGTTTTCTCTGTTTTCTGACATTTTGTGCACCTAACAATTAATTGAGAATATATTCCACATATAAATTGTAAATCAAAATAATATTTTAATAGTTGCAGCTATAACAGGGTTATGTAGGATCCTTTCAACACCTCTTCATTGGTGCTGACTTCTGGAAATATAGCTGAGAAAAAAAAAATAGTAGTAGTCCTGAAAATGTATTTTACATTTACATAGGGGCATTTTCCATATTTCCAATAGCACTGAATCATAAAAACAACTTTCAAGCCAACATACTGTTCCCTGTCATTACTCTTCTCTGAAACAACATTATATTGTCTTTCACTAGAGTTCATAGTAAATGAACAATAAGCTGTTTTTTGGGCAACACCAGACCAAAACACACAATAGTCTACATATGCCGCCATGACCCCCCTCTTTGCCAGGTGTTTTTCATTAGAGTGTTTGTTCAAAGTAAGACATTTCCTGACTTGCTGACCTTAGGTGTATCACAGAGCACCACAAGGGGGCAGAGTGACTCTAAAGTCAACAGCAGTTACATTAATTTTATATTTTCAATTCCTTTTATTTAAATTATCCAGTCAGCATGTGTGAACACAAACAAGGAAGAAAACAGAAAACTATAACACAACCATTTGGTCTTTTGGTACATTCTCTTGTTTACATGAGATCCAAACAGTTGTTGGTTTTATCCTAGAATCCTACCCCAGTCTCATTGATTACAATAATCGAATGTTTTGCCCTGAAGAGGAGATAAATTCCCTCCTAATCCCATGACACCAGTTGGATCTAATGAGAATGGCATTAGATATCACTTCAGGCAGCTCCTCAGGATATAGAACAACACAACAGTGACATTAAATTGTTTTGGTCTTGTCCTTGTTGGCAGCCCATAAACATTACTGCACCGATCTGTCAAGGTACACACTAATCGAACACTTCAGCGTAGCAACTGAAGCAGCTTTTACTGTGTGGTGCTTCAGCCACAAGGACAGGAGACGGTGAAACCGGGCTATCTGTCCAGAATGTCCACTCTAACAGGTCCCTTTCCTTTGCCCTTGAGCAAACATCACCTTCAACTCAAACCTTGAGGCCCATTGTCGGCCTCTCTAAGCTCTTTTCATTTTTATCCACACCATCTGGCCTAATGATATCTGCTGATTCCTGTGTTTCCCCGACAGGATGGAGAAATGAAAGAAAAGGAACTTTCACATCCCTTTAGGAATTCACCACCAAACCATCTAAATCTTGCTTTCTTCATGCCAGTCAGCATTTGTTTTCATAGCCACTGGAAGCCTAAATCATAATTTAAAATAAAATTCGATTAACCACCCAGCCCTACCTTCTCACCACATGTAGAAGAATAACTCGGTCTACTTTCACTTCTTCATACTAAACTATTTATTACATGTCACACATCCTTGCAACAATCAAATATGCACATCTTTCATCTGGGTGTTAAGATACGCCGACTAGGATGGACAACAAAACAGTGAGTGTTACTTTCAGTCTTTTCTACAGCATCATGGTCAGGGGAAGCTGCAGCGTCTCTGTTTATCACAGTGAAAGGGTGCATGGGTTGAGGCAGACTCACCTTCAGAACAAAGCAGAAGTCAGTCGGGGCCTTGTATTTGTTCTTAAAGTCTTTGCCATAGTATACATTTACATTGTCAAATTGGACGAAACAGATAAGGTCACGGGATGACTGGAAGAAAGAAGAGAGGAATTACATTCTTCTCTTTCATCTGCTTGTTGAATTGAAGAACAGTAGTACAGCATAATGCACTGAATTAATGCTATGCCTGGGAGTAGGAGCTGCCAAGAGACCCAAGATATACAGTTAATAGATATACTGTACTGTAGGCATCCAACAGGGAGTAGAGCTCTTGTTATATTCAGGAGTGCAGGAAGCAATATTGGGTTAGACAAAGCAGAAACAAGACACACTAGGACTTTGTAGTCCCACTGAAATATAAACAAAATGTGCCATTACATTTCATTAAGGTTTCAGCTGACATAGAAAAAACATCTCTCCATCTGCTGGATTTTCATCTGTCATCACTGTTATCCAACTGAATGTATCCCAGAGTGAGCATTAGCTATTGGGTGTGTGTTTATTTTCTAGTTTTCCCAAAAAATTATGTTCCCTCTTTTGATCCCTGACCTTGGTCTTCCCTTTGGGCACATAATAAATTCCCGAGGCCCTCAGCTGGAAAAGCCGCTGCTTCCAGGCCTTCTTGCCGTCTTCTTTGAGGTGCAACACCCCTTCAAGATCGGGCACTATGATCGAAGTCCCGCAAAAGTTCTCCTGCAGAGGTGAAGATGGGGAAAAAGAAGTCACAAAGAGGAGCCACCACTGAAAAATCTGTCCCTTTTATAGAAAATGAAAATCACTTATAAACCCATAAGCGTGCACTTGCATTTATTTACCTGTATTAATATCTCCTTGTCTTTGTCTTTAATGTCTTTGAGAGCCTTCTTATCCTTCTTCCACAGATAAAAGTTCTGAAGAATAAAACAAAGTGTTATTAATTACATTAAGATATAATTTGCCAATATGTTAGCACAATTTTGTGAAGTGTTTTAACTCAATTGCAGCCTCAGAAGTTAAAGTTACAATATGTAAATTAAGGTAGCGCTATCATGAAACAATCTGCTACACTCTCCCCAGCTCTTCGGCTATCCGCCCTTATGAAATTACAATAAATGAGAATGCAACAAACATTACTGATGAAGCAAAAACAACAGAAAATCGCTGATTGTAAGAGAGATCAAGCCCCTCAAAACCCATTAGAAGCTAATGTCTCTGCACTGCTATTCAGTGAGTCTGGGTCACAGAAGGCTTCGACAGCACCTCTCCACATTAAGATTTGGAGCAGATTTCTACAACAAAAATATTTGAGCAAAAAGTTACATACTGTAGCTTTAAATATCAGCACAAACACAGGCTATCAGTATCCTTGGGGCAAACAAATATTCATTACCACCCTTCAAAAACACCCAAACCCAATCTACTGTGCCTGGGTGACTGGCTTGATTTCATATCATAGTCTGGGTCTATATGTTGGCATTACAGTTGAGCAAAAGCCCAAAAGGAAATTCTCTCCTGGCAGCTGTTGTCAGAAGTTAAAACTGTACATTAATAGGGACATCCTGAATAAAACAAATCGATATTTTGCTTAGATACGTGGAAGACATGATGGAGTAGTTTAAAAATGAAAATATCTCACCAGTTTCCAACCCGGATATTTGTCTCTACCAACAGACTGAAACCATTAAATAATCTGAGATTGTTAAAGGTTCCTGTTAGGTCAACAAACATGTGAAGATCTCACTGTCTTTTTTCTGAAGCTGTTTGGTCTGATAAATTATAGTGAGGACATAAATGTGAGAGGTCATCCTACATGGAGGAAAACAACAATTCAGCAATGAAAACAGCCAGATGGAGCCGAGCTAAAACAGTGTTGAGATAGATTTCAACAAACCAAGGCCAAGAACAATGAACTGGCCAAGTTCATTGAGTGATAACACACACATACCATCTGATCACACATTATATAGGCTGCCATATTTAGAGAGCTAAAAAAAAAGAGTGTGTTTTGGTTTATGAAGGTACATAGAGCTAAGTTAAAGGCACACTAACAAAACTTTTTTACATTGTCTGATAAATCCTGTGAAAACAGGACAGTACATGGTGTCTCTCAGATATACTGCCCCCCCTCCATGACACTCTGCTGCCTGCTTTAGTTGTTATTCCAGCTTCTCTAGCCTATGATGTCCAAGTACAGTCTGCAAATTAGTGAACTAATTTGAGTAGTCATGTCAAACGTCCATGGAGGAGCTATCAGCAGCTAAACGTCTGAACCAGTGGCTGCCAGAGTGAGGAGGTGGTGGTCTTTTCCAGAGAGAGTGGGACAAAAACCAGGTTAACATCAGTTTGGATTTTTAATGGCGGGCAGTCAGCAGCGGCTTATGGTGGTAGTTTGCTGAATCATACTAAACCCTCTAAGAGCTGAAAAGGAATCAGGTAATCATGCCTTTAAGCATTTTCTTCATATTTTCCATTGGGAACTAACCTGTGGGTTTTTGAAAACCTCATATTTTTCTCCCCGTTCTTGAAAGAGGATTTTGTTCTCACTGTCCCTCGTCCACGCTGAGAGTGGCTCCACAAGGTTCTCATGGTCTTCAAATGTTCGTTCTGCCAGAAGACAACCATATTCAGATGTCAGAAAACTATGTCCATGGTACAAGTGAATGTCCTGCCATCAAATGTTTGTTGTAAAAGCACAGTTACTGCAAGCAAACTGTTCTTCAGTATCAAAGCTAAAATGCCCAAGAAGAATGAGTCTTGTTATAAACAATTTAAGACTCTTAATAAGTTAAAGTGTAAGCTGCATTTGAGTTCAAAGCTCATCCATAAAAATTGTTGAGTAACTGAAAGAACTCTCATAAAATAAAAATACTCAAGTAAAGAACAAGTATCTCTAAATTTTACTGTACTGTAATGAATTTATTTTCTCTTATTACATTTTTAATAATCATTCCCTCCCTGGTAGGCTAGTGGTTAAGGCGCAGCGCTCTCGCCGCTGCGGCCCGGGTTCGAATCAGGGTTGCGTCAGGAAGGGCATCCGGCATAAAACACGTGCCAAATGTCAACATGCGAGTCGTCAGTGTGACGATTCGCTGTAGCGACCCCTAAACGGGAAAAGCCGAAAGTGACTTTCTTTCTTACATTTTTAATAATCACATTCCAACATAAAACATCCCAAAACAAATGCTTTATCATATGTACAGTAGTTCACTCTGAGCTTTGTTCAAAGCCAGTTTCACAGCTGTACAATTCAAATGCAATGAATTTAGGGAGTGTTCAATAAGTTGCAACCATTTCCATTTGCTGGAAGGTCTTTAAATGGCCCTAAACCTCATAAACACATTAAGAGCACCTCCCATTTCCTCACCCTCACCCTCCTCCCCTTTGCCCACCCACACACTGAGTGCCATAGATCTCCATTATGTACTGGACTGTATTTTAGCCATGCTCCCCAATTACAGTTTACCAGCTAAGGCATAAGTAGCCATTAAGTAAATTGCTGCCAGGGTTCCAGTCTATAGTCTGACAATTATAATTATTAAATGGATGGTGTGAGTTTGCTGCTGGAGTGAGTTAGAAGGAGTGAAAATTCATTTGAACTGCATTAACAACATGGTGACATGCATGGTGAGCACATGGGTGACTTTAACAACAGATCTGTTTGAAGCTACAGCTGAGCCCTGTAGGTGTTTATTGGCTCTGACTAGCCTCGGCTGTTTGTTGATAAAGATTAAAGACTGACTGCAGTGTTATAGTAGTAACACATCATGTGGGGTTTACACACAATAAAAAATGAACTAATTTAAGTAGTTTCCACTGTCAAGCTATCATGCTGCTCAGTTAGTCAGAGGTCACCCCCAAGACCCTGCCCACCCCTACCGCCAATAAGTCAGACAGCCTACACAGAAGAACTTTTGAAAGGATGGTATGCTATAAATAGCAATCTGTGTGTCAGACAGCTCATTTAAACATGAGTTATCATTGGATATAAATAAGCAGTGTTGGCCAAAGGGACTACACATTTCCTCATTTGTTTTTTTTTTAGTGGTAGAATAAGTCATGGCACAAATCATGTACTTCAAAACATAACATTACAGCTGATCCCTGTGTGATATACAGCATTACAAACTCATCTTATTCCATTGAAAATCTGCTTCAAGTGTGGGTTTTTGATTTGAGACTCTAGAAGAAGCTGTTAGCATTCCATAGTAACGCTACAAGTCCAGACAGGTTACTGTGTTTTCGACTGTCCTGTTTCCTGTGACAAGGTCCATCCATCCATTATCTATTCGGCTTATGGTTATCACAAATTTATTTTGAGTCCATTACACACACACACTTTTCTGCTCTTCTAAATGCTAACATGCTAACTGTGTATTAATCCGCTGCTGAAAGTAGCCCCCCAACAAATGCACTTTTAACTTCTGTTTCATCAGTGTTTGCTGAAAATTACAGTCACCAACTGCTTTAGAAAATTACTTAGCCTTTTATAAAGAGAGAAGTATAAAATTATAATGATTTACAAGCCCAACAGGAACAAAAGGACTTGGGAATAAGTCTCATAGAAAGTGCATTAGTTTTGTAAAATGGTACACTCTTGGTCTTGATGTTTTAGTTGATTTTTTTGAAAATAAGAAAACAGAATTCCTGGCTTATCCTTTAATTTCATTTGTGGCTGCATATAAAATTACTTGAATACAATTTCAAGCAAAACACTACTGACTGATTTTACTGTTAATAAAGGTTAAGGATTTTATCACCAGAATTTCTTTAACACTGTTTGATGATGGAGTAAAATGACTTTTCTCCATAACAATCTGATTAGAAGACAGAGAACAGATGGAAATGAGTGGCCAGAAAATCTGATGGCAGCAAAGTGGAGCAGCTGAAGTAAATATAGCTCAGACAGCTCAGATGGAGGATTGTGATCATAAGGCTCCTATTTCCACATGACAGGGAGGCTGACTGACAGTGTCCGATACAGCAAATTAAACCCACCTGTCCCACCGTATGTGCGCCTGTGTGCGTAAGAGAGAGGGATAGAGAGTGTAGCAAAGAGAGGAGATGGATGGGTGTGAGCTCAGTGCTTCACTGTGAGCACACTGCAGTGTGGCTGCAGTCGTGCCAATGAAAACACAGTCCATCATCTGGACCGGGATGAAATATTCCACCCTGTAAATTGTGTACGTACAGTATGTGAGCGTGTGTTGACAATTCATATCAAAACACACTGAAGGCTTATGTTGTTAAAGTGGTAATCTACCATTGCTGTGTTTTTGTATTTCCTTTGATTCATTTGCTGGCCAGCGTACACCAATTGTTGTGTGTTCCTGTTCTACATTACCCAGAAAACAGTGAAGCAGTGTTATCAGTAATATGGCAGCTTACTTGTATCTTCTGCCAGTGAAGTGTAGGTAATATTAAGTAAATTTATTCATTTAATATCAAGTGCTAGAAATGCAGTCACTTTATGACTAAAGATTTTTTACTTTCCCACTTAACCTGCCACTAGGTGTTTAAAACAGCAAGTCTCTCATAACACAACTACAGAGTGAAACACTATGACGCTACATTACCCGGTGGCAGCACATTAAAAGAAGTAATCATTGTTGATAGATTGATTATTGTCATAATCCCTCCACAGCTTGTGTGTGTGTGGAGGTAATCAGACATGAGGTAACCACTGGTATCTTCCAAATTACAAATGCAGTCATACCACTGTGCAGAATGCACCACATGGTTCAATAAATTTACAGTAAATTATATTGCAGTAACTCACCAAGTTGGAGCTCAGAGTAGGTCTCGCACAGGCTCCAGTCCACGTTGCAATCACAGTGTGTCTTCTCAAACAGGTTGTCCAGAACTTCCCTGACACTCTGCCTCTCGTCAACCATCAGAGTTTTGGAGCTGCCGTCATTCAATATCACCTTCACCACCAACTGTCAGAAAAATGTGACTATTTTAACTTTACACTGTTTTGCTCTTTTTATATCTTCACTCATAAAATAAGGCAAGAAAAATTTAAATTCCAATGGTTGAGAACTCTTATTTAAAAGAATAGTGTGACATTCCTCCTGAGACTCAGATGGGATGTTCAGTACCATGCTTGTCTATAGGTACTTTCCCATCATTCACACAGTAACACGTTCACGTGAGGAAGCTACCCTGTCACCCCAGTCTAACCTGCTGGCCACTGACCAGCTTCACTGAGGTTAAGCCACAAGGTCACTTTTCTAACCTTTAGGCCACCCCTGCCCCAGCTGCAGTAAGCTTAGCTTTTTAATAATCAGGTTTTTGTGAGAATTAAACAAACAAGTTATAAGAGGATAATTTGCAAGCTTTAGAAGCTACCAGTAAAGTCACCCCCTATTTCCAGTCTTAAACTCACAGCTAAGTGTTAACAACTAAGCTCACTGATTGATAGTGATAAAAATGTTCTTCTCTAACTCTCAGCTAAAAAGTGAATAGTTAGTTATAACCTATTTCTTTAATCGTTTCTTCAAGGTTTTTCTGTGTCTGCAGAACACACTGAGGTTAGGATTAAGGTTTTTCTGTGTCTGCAGAACACACTTAGGTTAAGTTTCCCACATGATTTGGAGAGCAGCTTGAGAAAGACATCAAATTCAGCCTTTAACCACATGCACCCTGTTTATTTGTCAGTCTAATTACAGGCAACACGCAGTAAACAGGCATTTCTGTTTCCTACTGTTAGCATCACTACAGGTGGTTGCGGATCAGCACTGGTCTCTACTCTACTGAACTTCCCTCAATTCAGTTGAACTGGCTGATTAAAATACTATCTCCACTGAATGTGCCTGTATCTTTTGCAGTCTTAGCGCCTTCTTCGCCCGAGGTTGGCGGAGATTAATTTTGCTCTTGAGCAGAGCAGCACTTCTCTCACGGGCCCAGACATCCTTGCATCTGGAAACAAATCCAGCTTTGGGAAGCTGAGGAAGTAAACGGGCATTTCTGTTTCCTACTGTTAGCATCACTACAGGCGGTTGCGGATCAGCACTGGTCTCTACTCTACTGAACTTTCAGAGATATCACAAGAGGATTTGGAGTATTAGACCGCGTTATTCAGTGTCTGTCTTCTCTAGAAAAATATGGCTTTGTCACATAGTTGAATGAAATATCACTGGATATCACATTATTTTTCCCCTTGCAGTACTTCCTCATGCTTGGTAGGCATCTTTAAAATACATATGGTATGTGCCAAAAGCCTGCACTGGAATCAGTTGGTGTTTCTGAAACTTCAAGGCTTCTGACCACAGAAACGTTTGCTGAAACCACTGAGGTCACCTACTCTTCTGTATCAAACAATCCAAAGATAGATGTTCCTGTGAAAGAGTTCAGTGGTCTGTGCTTCCTCAGCAGTTGCACACACATGGTGATTTGAAAAAGAAATTTTTTGCCAGTTCTAAGAATTTATAATTATCATCTTTAAGGGGAAACAGGCCATTAGTACAGCTACACACCCACTTTAAGCAGAAGTATTGGCATTCATATCACCTATGTTAAAGTATGGTATATACTCAGCATGAAACATGTTTGGTCTTGTGTAAAAATTTAGTTCCTGTGTGTAGCTTTGACCACATGTTTGTACTTTTGTGTGCTACTTTGAAGATGAGAAAGCGTACGCATATAACCCAAAGAGGAAACCGAGCTGTCCTGCAGGATGTTGGCTGGATGAAAGCAGCCATCCATTACTGTGACTGATCTTCCAAAAGAAAAGAAAGGAAGAAAGACCCATACTGTGTTTTAACACTGTGAATTACGACGTTGTGGTCATAACTGTACAAAACTGTCATGAAACTATAATGTCTTTAAAGTGCACTGTTGCCAGAGAATGTAAGATCAGAGGAGTACACTGCATGGTTGTCTTACCTTTTTCACCTTGGCTTCCTTGAGCTTCTCAAGAGCAAGCTTGATTTTGTCTGCTTTCATCTGTGACTCGATTTCCTCCTAAACAGGACAAATAATCATACCTAATGTAGCATATGAATTATAGTGGAAAATGGAGATACATATACAAAAGGTGTGATTGCTAAATATGAAGCTACCGACAGTAGAAAGTTGGCTTAGCTCAGCATAGACTGATGAATTAAACCAAGAAGGTATAATATGTTTAGTAGCTGTAGAGGTGCTAGTAGCTAGATTTTTGTGATCCAGTCTTTATGCTAAGCTAGGAAAATACTGGCTATAGCTTGGTATTTACTGTACAGTCATGAGAGTGACTCTCAGCAACAAAGCAAATATACATATTGCCCAAAATGCAAACAATTGCTTAAATAAAAAGGGTTCTAAAGGTAAATAAATGAGAGGTAATATATATTACTCTGGTAAGTCAATTTCTGTGGCTGTAGCATTTTGTTAATGACATCTAATCAGCAATGGATGCCCTTGCCGTTGCCTGCAGTACAAGGTTGTGTTATTACACCAAAGAAAATCCAGCCTACAGGGCAGCTTTAATGAAGTGAAGCACCTCTACTTAGCAATGACACATTCTCTGCTTCAGCACAAGCTGGTGTTTTTACTTCTGAAGAGTCCCCATAATATGAGTAATACAAAGACACACACACAGCCACACTCAGACATCTTGCACCAGCCCTTTGGTATTGATCCTATTAGTCTTTCCTTCCTTATGGCTGTATGTGTTTGATCTGTTCTAGACAGACTGTCTGTTTTCCCTGCAACTGCAACAGATGCCTCTGTCCACAAACGGCTTCACCATGATCTCACTGTCCAAATGTTATAAGAGTCAAACCACTCCTAGTTCCACAAAAACAAAAAGGACCCATCATATATCCTGGGACGTGGTGATGTCTTTCTTATAACGCTGTCTTGTCATGAATGGCTAACTTACTCGTGGTAAACCAAGACATTCCACTAATACACCCAACTGTGTTGTTACTGCCTCTTTCTGCTTCATGAGTTTTTCCATATTATATTTTAAGACCATAACAATGCACACAAATGTTCTTCTTTTCTTTACTGCCTGTTCCCCAGCATTGTGGTATTTTCTTTTAAACTATACCAATCGAAAGGAACATTCTACCAGTCTGACAAACCTTGTTTAAAATTCTCACTTCTTCAATTTCGTTCCAGTTCCCTGTTGCAGAGAGTTTAAAAGGTAACTGCAGAGTTGTTAATGTTATCTTGTCATGCTGACAAACCGTACACAGGCTGACACACCATTGTAGGCTTTGCAGCCTGAGGAGGCGGAGGTGGTAAAGGTGAAGTGGCGGAGGAGGTCGAGGTGCTAACTCTGTTGCTTGTACTGCTCGCTGATGACGGTATGGCAGCATGGGAAGAGACAGAGTGGGTGTTCAGGCCTATAGGTGGTGGAGGCAGATCTGCCGGGGGCGGTGACGGCACCTTCAGACCTTGTATCTCAGCTTGAAGTTTCTCTTCAGTCGCATTGAGGTCAGCCACCAAATCTGCCATGAGTGCATCCAAATCATTGTCCTCCAGTTCATGGAGGGACTCTGGTGTTAGGGGCAAGAAAAAAAGAAAAAAAAAAAAGGTGTGTATCTGAATGCAAAAATATTTTTCCAGGTACAGCAAATACTTGAGGTGTTACTTCTCAGCTTAAATAGTTACATAAGCTTTAGTTCCTATTTGGAAATTACTTTTGAGATTCCCCCAAACATTAAGAACAATCTTTTTTACATGCTCCTTGTTATGTTTTTGTTAAGCAATGCAATAGCAACTAAATTGACATTTTTCTTTCATTCCACTCCTCATTCATGTCCTGCCTCTGGATCCCCCTACTTGTTTTACAACCTGTCTGAGCCAGAGGCAAACCCTGACCTTAGTCTGTCTGAAATCATAACAGTCAGATAAAATGCAGAGCAACTGAATACTGTTTTTCTACTTTTATTCTCTAAATAATCTTGATAATTTTCTAGATGATTGATTCAACATGTGGGATATCCTGGCCTTGTAAAGTGGCATGTTGTTAGTTCAACACCTGGCTCTTTGTAGTACAGTATTCCTGTACAAGTGACAGATAAAATGTTAAGTCACCATTTAGGTCAGCGAAGTCCATGGAGAAGTTGACTTCCTTGCTAATGGTGGGGACAGATTCAGGAGGGACTGTATCCTGTCCAAGACTCTGTGGTGAAGAATGAACAAAGCAAAGTGTTAGTGGGAACAGAATATCACCTCTGGTGAAATTGAAGTGATTTAAAATGACTGGTGGGCATCAAAGGGATCATTAGGGCTTGAAAAAATTATTACAATAATAAAATATTTAGCCCTTAGAATTGTAGCTTTTCTATTATATTAATATTACTAATATTAGATATTCATCTTCTGTCTAAACAGCAAACAGCAGTGAGATACAGTGATGCTTACATAACAGTAAGTAACACAAATAAGTGATAAATAATAAAATATGTAACAAACAAATAATAAAGTCTTAAGACGTGGAGTGAAGTGCTGTTGGAATAAAATTTTAGGTCTTTTTGTTGTCATGGCAACTGCTGAGCTTACCTGAGTGAGGAGATCCATCTCCCCCAGCAGGTCACTGAACATGGCGTCAATGTCGTCCATCTGGTTAAAGAAACAACAGAGATGTCAGACACTGAACACACTCGAAGATCCGACTTTAAATTATTTTCTTGTGTAACACAAACTGTCCACTGTCGGATCACATGTATCACTGAGTGGTATTGATTGGTGCTGCAAGGCAGCAAAGAATGTTCACTGATTGAAAACGGTTGTCAGGACAAATGACAGAACGATTGTGTAATGAAGAGGTAAATCCATCTGCATGGTGAAATGTTAAATACACATGCATTTTACACAGCCTGTGGTAAGCCACAGTACTGCTACAGTATTTTGCTTTTAAATGTCTGCAGTTGCAATATGTGCCCTGAGGCTATGTTGCAAAACAACTCCAACCCAGACTGATGGAAGAAAAGAATGTGTGCATAACTTCCAGGCATTCATTTATTTTGCCAGAACTTGTCATGTCTTGCACATGTTGAACTGGAGTGTGCCATATTATTGTATGCTGGCCTTTTCTCTCAGACTCAGAAGTAAAGTTTACCTTTTTTTGACAGACCACTGCCCATCAGATGCTTCTGTAGCCATTTGAAATGATTATGACATGTTTATAAACACCATCTTCTAACCTTCTTAAGTGAAACTGTCACACACCAGTTCTAGTTTATTCTAACCCATGGATTCTCCAACAACCAGTTCAATAATATCATTAAAGACATATGTTCTGAATTAATGAATGGACTCATAATTACAATGTTTGTTTCTTTCAATCACTATTTATTACAATACAAAAATGTATGTATAAAAATACTTCAGGTATACTGAGTAGCAAGGAAAATTACTTCACTGACAGTTTAAAGTATGCATGCGTACATACTGAGCTTGTCTATAAATCATTGACCCAGTTTCGAGGCTGACTCATATACCCAACTGTGACAGACTGATAGAGTTAAACCTGGACAGTACAGAGAGAAACATCAGCATCATTGAGGTTCATTATTTCAGTTTAAAGTAGCATAATGACCTAATATCCAATTACAGCAGTAGTGTTTTTTTTCCTGAAAGCCAACTCCTGAAGATTTGCTGGAGGTTTCCATCTCTAATTATGCATAATAATCTCTGCTACGTATTATCTGAAGCCTTACTTCTCAAAGCAAACGTGATGAATGGCTAGAGTGTGTAGTCAAAACAGAGTCAGGGAAGGGAACAGAAGCAGAAGCAGGATTTCAGATGTGCTGTCACTGAGTTCATTCTGTCACAGTGGTGCAGAGATAAAGTGTTAACATCAGCAATGGCAGAATGTAATACAGTGTATCAGCTACAGCGTAAGCTCCTCACTCATCTAACTCCTGCAGCATGTTGATGATGGGCATACCCAGGGTGCTCCACTGTGACTGAGCAGCTTAATGTGCAATATTTTGAACAGAAACTAGCTGCTGGAACTGTTGAAGGACAGCACACTGGAGAACATTAAAGTTCTGACTTCTGCTTGTGGTTTTGTGTGATTCCCAATCACACAAAAATGCTAAATGTTAGCTATTAGCATCCTTAAGGTGACCTTGGTAAATGTTACCTGCTAAAATTCATCATGTTAAAATGATTGTTGTGAGCTTGCTAGCATGCTGACATATGCAGTGCTAGACATCTGCTAGTATGATACTGACTTTACTTATATTTCAATATTAATTTGAAAATGGCTACATTCAGTTTAGTATTAAAAAGAGCTAGAGCAATAAAGAGTTTGGTGTAGTTAAGGTTATGGTAACAATCTAACGAATTGGCTATATCTTCTGTGCATCTGAAATGGACATCAGAACAATCTTTAGACATTTATTATAGCCTTCATTTTATTATACTGTTAGCCAATACGATTTTCTTCCCCTCACAGAACTGTTTGCACAGCTCCATTCCTAACTTTTTTCTGCTGCTATGATAGGCTGTTACCACTCATCATAGTTTGAAATATGTTTAGTAAATGTTTAGAGCCAACAAGAAAAAAGAAAACGCATGCAAGAAGTTAATAAAAGACACCTGGGGTAAACCCTTGGTCACACTGTAAAGGAGTGAAGATTGCGACTGATGGTGTTCCAGAGTTCATACAGTGCAGTGACATGATGTTTCACAGTTGAACGGCTCTAACAGATGGTGTGCATGTATGGTTGGAAGCTTATGAGAAACTGTGTTGTTTGGTTAAATTGTAGATAAAAACATCTCTGGTTGTGATATTATCTAAGTATTTTCCATAATGGCTGACTTCCTTTGTCAGGCCATACTCCACATGTGACATGGGTAGGTGTAGGCTTTAACTGCTGCACCATGTGGGCCCACCACTCTATCCCTTCACACAAATGGTTTGCCCATAGAAGGAAGTGGTGAAAGGTAAACTTCCTGCCAGTTGCACTGTTGAAATCATATAGGAAATGGCGTCATGAGAACGCCACCTGCAAACTGCATGCTGTTGTTTCCCTCCCATCATGCCACATTTAATGGTCTGAAAGCCTGTGTTTAAGTTTATGTATGATATTCTGCACAATGGGTAAACAAAACAATGTTAAACAGTTCCAGCCTCAAAAAGACCTCAATTTAAAAAAAAAAAGCTACTACTATCATTCCTTAATTATTTTCATTCCCTGAACCAGTCTTTCATGTTCTTCCTGTGTTTAATTTACTTTGTGTTTATGACAACCACATAACAACAGATCTCAGTGTAACAACCACAGCATGATTCTGGTCTGCATCAGCCCACTGCTCAATCACAGAGAACTTGTAAACACTGTCGGCACCTGATGCCATTTTCAATGTGTATTGTAAAGAAGGAGAAGTTAACAAAACACTGCTACAATACAAACTATAAAAAACTAGCCTCAAAGTCATTCCATGTAAACTGTAACACACTGAACCTTGGAATTTTAAGATTTTTTTTAAAACCATAACCAAACATAACATTTTCTATTTCATAGCATGAATGATATGTTAGAATCATGAACATATAAAAATAATAAAACATATTTTGCAAGCTCAGGGTCTATTAGTTTTTATTTATTTATTTTTACCTGCTATCAGAATTGGTTTCTTCCACCCCGTTACCAAATTGCTTTACCAACTGACCTGGAATGTGGCGGGGCAGGAAAATGCAAAGTAATATGGCCAAAATTCTTGTTAAGACCACAGTTTGCATGCAGCTCAAAAAAAAAAAATAAAATAAAAAAAGTTTTATATAAATCAATTTGGAAAATTTATTCAAAAATTGTTTTCCTTAAGATGAACTTAAGAAAAACCTTGGTGCAGTATTGATGCTCTGAGCTGGGGTCAATTTTCCATTTTACTTAAACATATTTCTATTTAGAGAACAGACAGATAGTTCTCTGCAAGGTAGGAAGGAAGGAAGGAAGGAAGGAAGGAATAGGAAGCAAAGAATAAGTGGATAATTTTATTTCCCTTCAAGAATCACATTTACTGATAAAGTTTATACTTGTAAAATTATGGTTGATATAATATTCACGCTAAAGTCTAGGATACTGCAGTATAATGAAATACTGTCACAGACGTATCCTGCTTCCTCTTTGCACCCATTCCAAGTAATGTTCAAAAACTGCACTGAAAATATGTAATTTGTCAGCATTCATAAATATTACCAGAAACGCTCAGCCGAGAAAAAGGGTAACCGCACTATTACCAGAAACGCTCAGCCGAGAAAACGGGTAACCCCATGCAACATGAACACACGGCACTGTAATTCTGGAATTTACAGATATGAGAAAGCTAATAATATAGAACATGGAAAACTTCTGCATTCTGCTGAAAAACATCATTACCCCCTAAATAAACTCAAATACAAGTACATGTAACTCGAGCTTCATGCAAGAAAATGGAAAGCAGACAACTCCAAGCGTAGCACATTTACCATAATGTAGAGAATTGTCCTCTAAGATCACACAACTTATTTGGGTCTTAAGCAGATGGGTTTCCAGACTCAATGTACTGTAAAGTAGGAAAACTGGGCACTTAGCAACAGAAACAATACACTGCAGGGTTTAAACCCCAGGAATCATAACTGACATTTAATAATACACAATACCTCATCTATGGAAAAACCTTTCTGAAATTAGAAGTTAAACCTACACTACTGAGTAACAGGGTACATTTTGTTAATACAAAACGCCTGTCACAGATGATTCACTGATGGTTTTCTTTCTTTACAACACTAATAAACAGAAATCACCCTGACAGCTAAGTGGTTTTTACTCAGTTTTTCCAAATGGACGCATTCAATTGTATACTTTATAATGAATTCAGCTCAGATTAGGTGATTTCATTTAATCAATAAAGCCAAATGTACAAAATGTTCCTATCAGCAGTGAGAAACAGCACCACTGGCTTTAATATAAGACACAAACCCTGTTCGTTGCATGTGGTTATTGAGTCACTGTGAAATTACACACAGGTCCACCCAGATGAAAAGCAAGAACACATATTAGCTAACGTCTCTTTCAACACTAACACCTATTGATGACCTTATCACTCTACTGTGCATATCTTTGGTGATAACATTTTGTCGCTTTTTTTGTCCTGATATAAAACACACAACTTTTTAGAGCATGTAAAACAGAGAAAGCTTTAAATCGTGAAAGTTGACACTAAGATTTTCTTCATGTTTTAACATGATCTATTATGTCCTTACAGCGAATCTGCTCTAACTGGATCTGAAAAATAGTCCTGTTTGAACATATTCATACACAGACAGGTGTCAGTCTGGGCCCTGTACACCCAGAGGAAAGCAGCTATGGGTGTTCATCGATAACTCAAAATATAACATCCACTATAACAGAGTTGGAACTCACCTTTTCAAATGTTTTAATCCTTGTTTCACTAGTTGGATTCAAGGTAACTTCATGGGAATCAGGTCCACCCACAATATTATTCTATAACAACGCTCAACACAAAGAGAAGTCATATGCAGACAAATTTGGGTGTGTTAATGTGGACTGCATCTGACTGTTGACTTCTTCATGCTTAATGCGGAAGTTCAGGTCTAAACCTGTCACTGCGTTCCCGCTAAGAGCTCAACACTTTCACAACAGTCTTGTCTGGGCAGTGCTAGGACGTCCCCCTTAACACCCCAGCTTATCTGTACTCTACTGCAACTCTGCCAAAGCCATAAACTAGAAGCAACAAAGTTTGCCGTGACTTCCAGCTAAGATGCCCAAGATTGACAACCACTTGCGCAAATGATGAAGTTTGTGGAGGAAAAAAAAAGCTACTATATATCTCGGTGGAGTTGAGAGTACAGCTGAATCAGCATGAGGAATGCAACTGGTCTCGGTTAATAAGTCACCTCACTGAAACTGATTTACAGCAGGCTTTTAGACAAGAGTGGCAAAGTGACAGATCAGAGCAGTGAGGGATACCAGACTCCAGCTGAGTCTGGATTCTTATGAAGACAGAGCCATATATTTTTATATTTGCTGGACATTTTAATAAAGTCAAAACACACCTCTTCTGGCCCACTCAGTCCTTTAGAAACAGCTTTCATTTACACTCAAGCTTTTGGTTTTTTCTTTAGAATAAGGACTGAATATCTTAAGACACTGGTGTGGTGCAAAAGGTCGGTAATCTTCAGGGGGAACTGGTGAAGCGTCAAGCTGTCAAACTACGAATAACCTCTAGCTCTTATCTGACTATGCAGACACAGATAGCTCTATTTATTTGCATCTGTCCTTGAGTCAATGTAGGAGGCCAAAAAAACAAGATTGCATATCTTTTTATGTTCACCTTACAGGAACAAGCAGCTCAACTGAAAATGCCTCAAATATTACAAAATTAAATTCAAAAAGTAGCAGTATGTTGCAAATTTATCCTTAAAAGAACAACTCCATCCCCTGCCACCCACGTTTCCCCCCCCCAAAAAAATTACTTAATTTGAATTCTTTAGATAATATTAGCACTACTTTGTGATATTTTGCCACAAGATCTAGCTCCAAATAGGAATTCAATTCAAAAACTCAAGGGCAGACCACCCTGTCATCATACAGTGAACCTGAGCACCACAGGGGGAAACCAAATAACCCTGACTGTGTCCAAGAGGCTTTCATGACTCATGATGTATTAAACCAACATTCAGGGTACAGGCATGTGTGCCAACCACCCTCATTGTCTCCCTGTCTCAGGGGTTGACAAACAGATGAACACCAAAGATCCAAGGCTCTCCAAGACATGGCCCTGATGTTGTCTGAGAAAACATTTCTCAAATAAATACACTGATTAACAGTTGTGGAGCTTGGCAGCAGAGAGTGGGGTGATTTTTCTGCTTTGTTGTGTCTTTGCAGTCTCTTTTAAGTCACTGAGGGTGGTCCAGCAGGGTGGATACTGGTAATGGTTTTTGCTTGTGTACGTTATGGCTCATACATAACACCGTAGCAGAAACTTTATAAAATGTTTTGAAAAGTTTAGTCATTTTTGTGCAGGTGCTGCAAAACAAAGCCTTTCTCAACAAAGAGCAGTCTGTTGGTTAACCCCAGATGGTGTGTGAGGTGTAACAGAGGGCATACTTTGGAGCCATTAGTCTCCATCATGTTAAATCTCAGGGCTACAAAACAACACAGCCAGCACAAATACCTTTCTTGGGCTTGGGGTACTAAAAGAAAATGGAGTGATAATGATAAAACTAATGGGCATGTTGTGAAACGATCGATCATTTGTTAAATGTAACACTGCAGTGGACAGCCTGCCACTGTGCTGATGTGAAAAGTGATGCATATAGGAGTGTTGTAGTGCCCTCTGTTTGTACACCGCTGTACTGTGCAGGGCAAACATTAATGAACTCAATGGGTGGTTTGGAGCAGTTTATGCTGTTAACTTGAACTGCTGTTTCATACTGCAAATGTGCACCAGGAGATTAAGCACCAATTAGCTGGATGTTTTGGTATGCATGCCACTAGTTTCTGACTGGTTTCCGTGAGCACCCCAGCTGGTTTTGCTGGGATTTATTTTGCCAAAAGAATCCAACAAACTAAGATACTAAAGCTTGTTTTTATTAGTCAAACTCATCAACATACAGAAGACTATTTGTACCAGAAAAGGAACGAACTGGCTTAATACAATAGACAGATATTCAAATACAACTCATTGTAAGCGAAAATAATGATCCATACTGTAAGTCACAAAATGGAACAAGTCTGATTTTGACTTACAAAATGAAAACTATGACATAAGTCAAAATGACTAGATATGTCAAGATTCTGAGATAAGTCAACCATAATTAGTCAGAATTAATAAGTGCAAATTATGAGATGCCCGGCATGACTCAGAATCACCACATACTAAGCATTTTAACTTACTGAGTCAAAGCTATAAAATAATAAGAGAAAATCATAATCAAAATTATGATAAAATATAAGAAGTCTGATTTGTGAGAGTCTAAGTTTGGTCATAATAATTTAACACTGCCTAAAGTCTACATTTTGACTTGCCATGCATTTGTATGCTTGTCTGGCTGCAGTTGGCTTCCACTGGTCTTAAAATGGTCAAGAAGAAATTTACCTCAGAAGCTGCTAAACTACAAAACATCCCACCACACACCGGCCTCAGACAACCTCCCAGTGGACGCCTGGCTGTGCAGAAGCACTATAATGAGTGCACAGATGAGGGTCCAGAAACCAGCTGTGGGACTGACATGCCTGATTTATTGAAGGTAAGGAACACCACGCTCAACCAAAGGCAGGATTTAAAAGAAAAAGGTGGATCTGAACCAAACTCTACATCAGAGCACAAAGACAACAGCAGGTCCACACACCCAAATCTACAGTTTCTTTTTATTTTATTAAATCATGCACAAGGGGAGAAAGAGCACAAATGTTTCAGCGATGCCTTCTTCAACTGAGTGTTTGTTGCACAATGAAGAAGGCGTATCTGAAACATTTGTTTTTTCTTCCCTTGTGCTGTTGTGTGCACGATAAAAAAATCTTAAACAAAGGAAGGCTTTTTGCAAATGTGGATGTGCGGACCTGCTGTTTTCTTTGTACATTCCTGCCTCCTGCCATAGATCTCTTCAACAAAGATTTGACCTCTGCTGGCTCTGTCTAAAGAGAGGGGCATTCGGTGTTGACAACATGTGAAGAGCACTAGGTTGAGGACCAGCAGCTGTCTCAACATTCAGACTGTGCTAGACAAAAACCACTGGCACTCTGCAACTTGGATGGCCACAGGATCATAGGAAAGTCAGTTGTGAGTGGAATAAAACTTGACAGTCATCAGAAGAAATATGACATGACTGGAGAACATCATTTGTCAAGGCACAGACAAAAGTCCCCCCTGTTTTTTTTCGCATTAACATGAGGAAAGTATTTTGGAACTTTGAAAAAGCTGCTTTATTTTGCCTTCTTCTACCTCAGAGAACAGGGAAGGTGAAGGGTTAATTTGTAGTCGCGGAAACCTGATGCTAATTAAGTCTTAGGAATGCCACATACTGACATTGTAGCGCAGAAGCCCCCGGAGTGGGTCAGACCTGGACAGAGCCAACAGCAATGCGCGTGTCTAATGTTTTTATACCGTAGTGACAGTGGGGATAAGCTCACCAAACCCTGGAGCTAAAGGTAATGTCCTGTTAGGAGCAGCAGATCAAGAGTCTCTGTGTCAAGTGTGGTAGTTTATTTTCAGTTGTGACAGGAGGATTCGTGATAAAATATCATTTGTGGGGGTTTCCCCCTTGATGAACCATAAAGCAGTTTATGGGAGTTTTCTAGATTTACTATTTGACAATCTAAAGTTTAACTCGTATTTTTGTTCTTTTTACAGGAAGACACGAATCTATGACTGATGCAAAATGACCGTACTAACATCCGTGCTGTTGCTGTTCTTCTCTTGGGTGTCACTGCACAATACCGCGCACACTGTCGCAGAGACTTGCCGGGGGACGCACTGCTACGGCACGGAACCCCGCGACCCAAGAGCTTGCACCGGAGCGCGCTGCTCGGGAGGCAGGCCCTCCAGACCTCCGCGGCAGTTTAATCCGTCAACTCAGGCAAGAGCAGCGCAGATGGTTGGGAGCCAATACCACGCGTACCCGATCGATCCAAGAGCTGCGCCGGAAGCACATCTGGCCGCCCAGCCGCTCCACGGGTGGCATGGCGACAGCAGCAGCGGCACGCGAATCAGAGCGCATGAAGTTTTACCTGCAGGATGCACCGGCGAGGACTGCGTTACTCCTGTGAAACAATTTCAGCCCACAAATAACACCAGAGACTGTAGAGGGATTGAGTGCAGACTGCCCCTGATAATACGGCCAAAAGCGCGAGCAAAGTCTTGCGCGGAAGAGGGATGTCTGGCTGGTTCAGAAGAGACCGTCTCCTCTACCGCCAGCCAGCTTCCTCCTGTCCATCTGTCCGACAGAGCCGCGCAGTTTATGGGGGATTTTCCGGAGTTTGGATATCCGTCTTCAGAACTTGGCGGCGCGCCTTTGGGTGTCCAGCTCACATGCGACATCAAGCCAGGTTTGCTATTGTCATCTAAAACTATTAACGGTTGCGTTTAGGTATTTAATGGCTGATTTACGTATAAATATCCTTATTGCAAGCAGGAAGAGAAAGCACATCATGCATAATTGCGCGCCAGTCTAACTGCCGTGAGGCATTGTTGGCTCAGTGATAATCTTTAAAAATTGACTGCATGCGGCTATAAATGATCTAAATGGACAGGCCTATTAATCTTTAGTGACTTTTAACTCTCTTTTCCCACTAGTCATCAGTAAAGGGGATTATGGTCTGAAAACAGACTTTGTTGACCTTCAGCTCAAAAATGATATCCCAGTAGCTGAACTGGAATCATGTCTCAGAGTCACTTGCCCAGAAAACGTTCAGTGTCTTGATGTTGGTCCAAATTTAACCCATCTGTTTATCTTTCATTGCTCATTTCATCTTAGGTGAGAATGAAGTTCACTCAGAAGATGCCCTCGTCTTGCATCTCCAGCTGGCCAAGGGGCAGGAGAAGCTGGTAGAGGCCCTGCGAACCCAGCAGATGGTCATTCGCGACTTGCAGCAGAAGCTCGTTGACCAACAGGAGGCGCTGCTGTCCCAGCAAAGGGAGGTTCTGGAGCAGCAGCGGCGAATGTATGAGCAGATGGATGTGGTGAAGGCCCAGTACGCCCTTCTCTCTGACACCGTCAAACAGGTATCCTTCCAGAGTCTGCAGGGTGAGCTGCAGAGCTACTTTGAAAGCCATCTTGCGGGGCTCCAGAGTCAGGCTCGCAGCCACCTGCAAAAGTCCTACGCTGGCCACAAAATGGACATGGACTCAAAAGTAATGGATGTTGTCGGGGAGGCTGAGTTCCCTCAACCTCTGCTGGGATGTACTTCAACTTGTGGACCAGAGGAGTTCTGTGACTTTCAAAGGGTCCCACCTCAGTGTCAGAAGTGCACTATGTGTCCACCGGGATTCTTCCTGATCTCACAGTGCTCTCCTACTGCAGACAGAATGTGCCAGGTACAACTGTCATTTGAGAGGTGGATAACAGTGCTGTGACCAAAACAATGACACAGTTGTAGCTTCATATAAAAATCCATCCGACTGCTAATCAAAGTGAGCTGTTTTCAGCTGGTAGTTGTGGTGTCACATGGTTTTTGAGACAGCAGCTGAAAAAGTTCATACTCAATGGCTGTTCTAAACTTTGATTTGAATAAAATAAATACATCCTTTGCTACTCATGTAATTTAAAATTTAGTTCATTAGGTAATGAAGACCACCACCAAATACCGGCTGTTTGCAGTTTCAGCACAATCTGTGCTTTCTGCACCAGCTTTCAAAAACAAAACAAAACAAAAAAAACAGGTTTAAATACATTAACATTCAAAACACATTCATGATGATAATGCTAATTTGCATGAATTACAGGACAGAGATGAATGCCTTGAATTACCAAACATTTGTGGAGAGAGAGTGAAGTGCCTTAACTCTCCGGGTGAGTTCATCACCTTGTTTATTTATTTGATAATTTATTCCCTAATCTTGGACAATGTGAAAAAGAAGTATTACTCCCTCAGTATTTTCAGTTTTTAATAATTTTCCCACCTATTCATTCATATTTGATCATATACACATTATGATCATAGCTACCTAATAGAAAACAAATGAGCAAAATAATCATCATGCACTGAATCACACGTCTGCAGAGCTGTTACACTCCTTGATTTCTCCAATCTCTACTCTCCTTTACTGCTCAGGAGGTTTCAAGTGTTTGGGAGTTCCTGAGAGAGAAGCAGTGACAGGCTTGTGTGGCCACAATTACTTCTACAACCAGGAGCTGCAGGAGTGCCAGGCCTGTTCAGACTGTGATGGAGATCCTGTCACTGTTCCCTGCACAGCCATCTGCGACACAGTCTGTGGCCATCTTTCGGAGAGCCGGCTCTCCCAGGCTTGGGCAGCACATGTGGTACTTCCCCCTCCCAAGACCTCCGGCACCAACATCTTCCCTGGGCTTCAGCTAAACATCCTAGGGAAGGAGACCAGTGACTTGCTGTCAAACAACGCGGGTCAAGTGACCTTCCTGCAGCATGGCCTGGTGTGGCTGGATCATAACGTTGCAATAAAGCACAGCTGCAGGAATTTCCTCCAGGTGGGTATGAGGCTCAACGGGAGCCAGGAGGAGGAGGGTCGGGACCTCAGCGGTGTTCGCATCGAACAGCCAGACGGGAAGTACTTCCAGGGAGTCAGCGTCAGCAGTGGAGTCGAGGTGGAGCCTAATCATGTCTTCTCTCTGCTGTTAAAGAGTCCAAACCAACACTGCAACCAGAGCAAGGATCTTCACATCTACGATGTCATCACTCCCTCTTTAAGCCTGCTCTGGTTGTCTCATGATACTGGTGCTGTATCTATGACAGCCCAGATGTCCCTGCTGGTGCACTACCAGACTAGTTACCGCCCGACTTTCCGCATCACCTCAGTGTCTGACCCCTACATGATCAGCCTGACTCATGACAACCGTGGAGTTCGCTTCACAGAAAGCGGTGTGGTCAAGTTTGTTCTTCAGCAGGCGCTGTACTCCATGGGCCACACCTGCATTCAAGAGGGTTTGTCCCTGATTGCTTATACTAACCAAAACGGGACCGGTCAGGAGACAACGCAGGCCTTCAAGATAGGAGTCAACTACCGGGACACCTCCATCACTCTTTCTGGTGCTGTGAGTGTAGACAGCAGAGACGCGCTCAGCTTCGAAATCACATCTCCATCCCAGTGCAATGTCCGCTACTTTGGGGATGGCACTGGGATCAGCATGCTAAGCCTTATCTGGATTCCTTCAGCAATGTCATCAGCTTTGACTGCTACTGTGTCCAGGACTGGTCTTCCCTTTGGAGCAGTGAGAAATAAACCCTTGTTGTTTGAGCAGATCAGCTCAGACACACCACAGGTTCATTTGGCCCGCTCAGGTGAGCCAAACACCCAGAAGAACTTCATATTTCATCAAAAAGGGACAGCAAACATAGCCCTCAACCTGAAGCTGATCCACTCCTGTAATATAGTAAAGCTGACTTTGCAACGGGTGGGGGTTGTAGGTCAGGGAGAGCAGTCAGGTCCTGTGGCTCAGCAGGTGACTGGATACATGCCAGAAGGGAGTGAATGGGCCAGTATTGGGCTGAGGGCCTCATTTCAGGTCCAAAATGGCACAGCTGTGTATGTTACTCTGGACTGTATCCGTGGACGAGTTAACCAGATAACACACGCCGGAGGCACTAACATTTCACTCCTATGGGTTGCGATGTGATCCAAGAAGAGCTGGTGCCTTGTCATGGATGCATTTTGAAAAGAAAAGACAATTTTGCACAAAAATGAAATGTAGAGCAGATTCAACAATTTACCAAATTGAGGAAGAACACTAGTTGATAAAAACTGTGCTAATCTATTCCACATATTTTATGATATTACCATTTTAAATGTATATTTCATCACCTGTTTAGAATTTTATTAAGTCTTTTTTTGGGTGTAATTAACAAACGGTAAGTACTGCGTTTGCTTCAAGTACTTCAGCTGGTTGAGCAGTGACCAATTCTACATTGAACATCAGAGTGTTTGTGTGTCGGGACAGTGTGTGCACTGGTGCTTATATTTGTATGTGTTTACATATGTACACACAGATATTGACATGCTTACTTCTGCAGTCATTTAATATGCATATCTTTCCAAACCTGCATATATTTAATATACATACTGTATGTATCAAATCTTTTTGTGTTATATCATTAGTCTTTAACAAAACATTTTCAGAAATATGCTAATCACCTTCTGGAGGAGAGTCAGACCGGAAGATCACACTTAGCAGGCAGTTAGCTGGAAACGGGAACAGATTAATATTTATTATTATACAGATTAGTATAGATTAAACATACTGTATCTTGTATGTTTAATCTATACAAAATTCAGAACTTTACAGGGAGTTATGTGCAGAACTGTTTCTTGGCCAGGATGTGTAACTTCCTGGAGTCTATGTTGGAAATAACCCCTCCTAAAACGCTAAATTGCTGTTTTCACATCATTTTTATATGACATAAACAGAGATTTACAGAAACGGAGGATCAGGTTGGGGGCTTTCCAAACCTTTGGACAGAGCCAGAGCTGCTTCTGCATTTGCACCCTTTATCAAACTGATAGGATGTGATGTCAGTCTTCTCATCTTACTCACCATAAAAACAAATAAGAGTATTTTCCAAAATGTCACCCTATTGCAATGTAATAAACTTTCAAAAAGCTTAAGGGTTTGTACTTTTGCTTTTGATTATATTTACTTAATTGTATGCAACAGGACTTCACATTTACAAAATGCATATATTTGTCAGACAAGAGTAAAAATATTTTCAAAAATGTCTCAAATGTTACAGTAAAGCACGAATTGGGACATGCTGGTATTCAAATACATGCAGTGTGTTATCGTATGTTTATTTGCACACATATAGGTTAACATAGCGTCATGGAATGTGCAAACATGAAACTTTGTTATTTTATCTAAATGCTACTTCTCTACAGAATTTCCCATGCCTATTATTCCTAACTGTTTGTCTGTGTTCTGTCCAAACATTTAGACATAATTATTGTAAGTGTGTCTGGGAGTTGGCATCAAAGCCACCACTGAAGTTCTCCAATATGTTTAGTCATTTTCTTTTGCGGCTGTGTTTGGACATCCTACACTACACGTCTTGCAGAAAGTAATTCATGTATACTAGTTCAACATCAAATAAAATGCACATATACTTTGCCAAAAAAGAATTTTACTCTAGCCTGTAAAAACTAAATGGCCTTGGTGGTTTTATTCCAAAACATTTTTTCAGGCAAAAAACAGGACCTAAAACTGTCTGCATAAGTGTAGAAACTATCAGAGATGAGAAACTGCACTGGAAGACTGTAGTATAGCATGATATGCACCTAAAGCACTCATTTGACCTTTTTCCAATATGCTGACAAGGATTTTATGGTGAATATACCAATCATGACAATCAGCATTTCATTCTTAATGACCATGATTTTCCATTAAGTTAAATGGTAAAAGTTTAACATTCAGACTTTACTCATTCCATTTAATATCAAACATGTTGAAACTATTTGAAAGCAACCTTATCCAATAGCAAAGGTGTTAAAATGACAAATAATATCTAGAAAATTAACACAATTTTCCTCTCAATTTGTTTCAATCATCAACTATTCCTCCATTTATCACCTATAGAACTGTTCTTTGTCTTAAACAGAACAAATAGCCTGAGAGTCAATGAAAAAAAACAGTCTGGCTGTGAGAAACAAATGTTTGTCGGTTGAGTGAATTGAAAACAGGTGTTTTAGTGGAGCCGTCCTCCAGATGTCTGACGCTATAGAACAGATCAGAGCCACAGCACATGAAGAAGTTCTGAGACATCAGAGAGAAAAACAGGAACAGAGAAACCAAAAAGGAAAGAGAGAGAAAAAAGAAAGGTGTTTGTATTGAATCCATCATTTTTAACAACAGAAATAGAAAAACACACATTTAAAAAATTAGCCAAAAAGTATCATAAGGGATTAGTGTGTTTTTCAGGTTTCTGCAGAGCTCTGCTGCCCTCTACTGGGCCGGCAATCCTTTGACTAAGCTTTAGGTCATTTTAGCGGTTCATCAATTCAGTTCAAGTCAATGTAACACATGTAGCGCCAACTCACAACATGAAATCACCTCAAGGCACTTTGTATGGTAACCTTACAGTATTACAGAAAAAAATCCAACAAACCCCCCTTGAGCAAGCGTTTGGCGACAATGTGGAGGAAAAACTTCACAGACAGAACCAGGCTCTTGGTGGCCATTTGCCTTCACCCATTATCCGATCATTTACACACTTTAAACCTGTTGTTGTGGCCAGTCAGGACCAATGGAAACATGCTGCAAAAACAACACTGACATATTATTACCACCTTCTGATATGCAGTATGGCAAAAAAAAAATTGGCAGCAAACTCTTTCCGTAAACACAGCCTTTAGGGGCCATATGTTTCTGGCCTAATTCTCACTCTGGGTTTGGTTTCCACCATGAGTGCTCCACTATGTTCACCAGCTAAATCTTTTACTCCGTAACACTGATTTTTTTTAGAGGGTTCCACACAAAAATCTGCTGCCGTATACAGAAAAAATAAATACAATTCTAGAGCCCTGGAGAGCTGAGTGAACCTACAGAGTTTCTGTAGGTTCACTCATTTCTCTCACATACATATAATCATGCATCCATTAAAATACTGATTATGGCAGCTTTAAATGGGTAGCATGCTTATCCTTCATTTTATCATGCAGGGTACCATTCAAACAATCCTCAAACAAAAATCAGATGCCAAACTCAGTCTAGAATAATCAACAAAAAGAATTTCAAAATTCAGAACTTCAATTCATAAATGTTGTGAGGTTAAAACACAAAGAGCTACCACACATTCTGATGAGCTGCAGGCCTGCATGTCACTTTATTTGGGACAAAACAGAGAGACATCATTCACCACTGCAATACATCTGTTGAGAGTTTATTTGCTTTCTGAGAGCCTTTGCTTTTGGAGCGCACTCAAGCAGTCAGTGGCATGTGAGGACGTTACTCTAACACAACGGAAATCTGATTTCAAAAGTGAAACTGTTGCAACAACTGATTTATCCAGTATGTCTAATCTTACTATTTTTTATGTTTAGAAAGTATTTAACTCAATACTTAGCAGCATACAACACTGTGCCATAGACACATCAGTTGCAGTGATTTGTGATGGAGGTGATCACCCTCTCAATCCGATCCTGGCCCCCGTCTGCTCCAGTGCTAACTTGAAAAAACCGGAGACTGACTTGCGTTAATCAGAAGTAGATGTTACTGTAAGAGCCAAGGCCTATTGTCTACAGGGAAATGGGTGGACCATGTGCTCAGGCTTGATGCTGCAAAGCTCCACACAACACATACAGAGGATTTTACTGGTGTGAAGAAAATGTGTAATGTTGTTGACTTTTTAATCAAACTCGCTGCTTTCCTTAGAGAACTAATCACATCAAAGAGTTTATATTGAAATTGAAGTAGGAGATTAAATTATTCAACTGGTGAAATTCCCGATGGCACTTTTCGGTGTTGTGAGAGCCGAGGTTTTACGCTGGATTCTTTTCCTCTTAACAGTCAAAATATTTTGTAATGCTCCAAATGTTAGCTGCTAACTTTTCTAACTCTGTCAAGTCATAGGAACCTACCTCATCCATGATCAGGAATGTTCTGGTCATACAGAATACGACTGGAAAGAAGCAGCAGATCCTTCTTTGCCAGCACAGATGGATTACCGAACGGTAATTTCAGAAGAAAAGTCATGATTTCAAAGTCAGTTGGATTTATCCTCTAGGAACCACAAAACACATTTTCAATTCACTGCACTCCTTTAAATATTTGTTGAAATATTCAATCTGAACTGATCACCATCCAGAGAGATATTCTGCCAGAATGGCTAAAAATGTGTAGCTTCACGTCAAATCACTGAGTTTAATTCAAACCCTGAGTTTACCTCCATTTTGATACCTTGAAGAGAGGTTTACAGGTCTTGTTGAAATGTGTCTGGACACTAGGGCACTGGGAACTGGTTTGGTCTCTCAGTTTTCATTTTTCACAAATTCTCCATTTATCCGCCCCTTCCTGAACATCCAGTTGTCTGCTGCACCCTCCTCCCCTCCTTCGTCCATCTGTGCCGGTGTTTCTCTCCTCATTAGAGCAGTTAGTGATGCATGAAGGAATGAGCTGCCAGGTCAGTAGCCAGAGTGAGATTCATACTGAACAGACTGTGAAAGGTTTCTCCATCTTACTACATAAAAAAGTTGACCACAAAGCTCTTTCAAATTCCTAAGATTTTCTATGTCATTAAACAAAGTATAACCCATCAAAAATGCCATAAAGAGAACGCTGTTTTTTTCATAGTATAGCATAAGCGATATTTATTAGGA
This sequence comes from Monopterus albus, assembly GCF_001952655.1. Taxonomy (NCBI): domain Eukaryota; kingdom Metazoa; phylum Chordata; class Actinopteri; order Synbranchiformes; family Synbranchidae; genus Monopterus; species Monopterus albus. Next base: position 11,232,654 of record NW_018127883.1, on the reverse strand, counting down.
TATGGCCAGCAAAAGGTAGACTGGCCTTAAAAACCATTGTGCTGGACATGCTGTATCTCTTTTTTTTCTAGACTTGACAAGGGTTCTGCATAGCCCCCCCCCAATGTCTGCTAAATTCCCCGATCACCAGGAATGCAGCATTTAATTTTCTTGTGCTCTAGCTGACCTTAATCACTTCCGAGTCAAGGGCAAACTAAAATTCCGGGAGCCACGGGACCTATCAGAATGGCTCAGAAATACTCACCCGTGTGTGTGTGTGTGTGTGTGTGTGCGTAATATATGCATGTAAATGTAAAAGGGAATGAACCCTGTCTTTCTGTCTTCATGAGGAGGCCGTTTAAAGCGCTGATGATGAATAATAGGTTGGCTGAAAGTGAGCAAGCAAGTCCCTCTGGTGTATATTTAAACAGTGGAGTGATGCTCTCTTGCTCACATCAACTCACTGGTGGTGCATGAGGTTAATTGCTTTCTCCAGCAGGTGCTTACAAAGTAACTATCTCACTGAATGCATTCATACAAATGACTCTGCTTATACCACACCTAAGCATACAAGTTGAGCGAAGCTGTGTGCCTGGGTGTGCGCGCACTGCTTTGCAGCAGTATGCTTAGGTAGCAGGCAGCGCACTGTACAAAGCGAGGTCACAAAGCTAATGAGCACAACTGACTCAGGCTAACAAAGCAGGCTCAACAGCCACACATAAAACAGGACAGCAGTACCATAGCATCAAAACTGTAATAAAAACTGTAATAGTCCAGTATTTATAAAAGCGGATGGAGCACAGCAAACACAGACTTGGAGATTTGCAGGTAAAAAAGTGTGAAGACATTAACACAAAATTATGGTTGGAAAGTGAAAGGTGTAGTCATAGAATTCCTTGGTTAAGTTTAGGTTTTGGTTAAAATCACTACTTTAGTTTTGGTTACAAATACATTGTTTACACTCAGTAGGAACACTTGTTTTCTTGGTCTTCTCTTAGCCTCAGCCACACTGTTTCCATGTTCAGATACTGTTATCATTGAGAATGTACAGAAAAAGGTGTCATTGAGTATAATCCGGGGTTGCTCAAATCATCCAGTGTAAATATTCTTGTTTAGAACATGAGCAAATCCAAAATGTTCTTAGTACTTCTACTTGCACACCTGTACAGCTCCAGAATCAAACCAAGCCTGACAGGACCTGTCAGGATCCAAGGGTTTGGATCAGGTTCAGACAGAAATTATGTCTAGATCAGATTGGGATACGTAGTTCCAACTGTAGGCTATGACAGCCAGTGCATGCAAATGTCTGCTTGTTAACAATAAGGGGAAAAACACTGTACAAACTTAACTGCGTCAGACTCCGGTCAAGTTTGGACATTATATACCGCAAACTTGTCTGGTCCAGGTCGGGTTCGGATGGCACACTGTCAAGCAAAGGTCAGGTTCGGACAGAAATATGCAGCTCAAGCCATGCTCTTATAAACAGTAAGTCTGAGTTTTTGTTACTGGAAACAGCTGTCTGCTCTGTCTTGGAATGACCTTAGAGCGGTGAGAGTGAATCAAAACAGTAAAGCTGGGGGATATATAACCAAAACAAGGGGCTGAAACATGCTGAAATGCTCCATAGAGCTGAGGGGATCTGGAGCTGGGTATGCTAGTACAAGCAACCCCTTTCACATCTGACCCATTGTTAATTTAATAATACTGATTAAAGCAGCTTCAAACTTGTATGCAATACAAGCATTTGACCTCAAAATCAGCAAATCCATGCTTGGTGGGAAACTTCACGCTGCTCTGCTCATAAATAGCACAACATATGGAGGGAAAAAACAGGCTTTTGAAACTTCTGGTGCTGTCAACTAAGCATGCTGCCTCCCCCCTAGGGTGACTAGGCTTACATGTGTTAGCTGAGCAGTGTCAGGGCGAAACTAAACACTAACGGATGACCTACCAGCTCCTGTGCCGACATCAGGGCTCAGGCAGAGTATGGCTCAGAAGACTGTGAGGTGAACGCCACCAGTTCCATCAGACGCCAACATCTGGCTCGGCTTAGCCGCCCTACATAAACACAAACACACACACTTGCAGACAAGGACTGCTTTCAGGAAGACTTCAGTCATGAGAATCTTTTTGGCCTTTCTGTCAAAATGTTTTGATAAGCCTCAGTCAAGCAGCCAGTCTGATTTTACCATCTGTTGGTTTGCTCATAAATCACCAGCAAGTTTGAGAAAAGAGTAACTTCGCTGATTTAATCTTCATGATATGTTTGCAGCGTCTCCTATCTGCATACTGTGCATTTGAATGGATGCTTTGTGTATTCACATAGAGGATAAGAGTGTCAGGGATTTCTAAGATCTGTGTCAGGGTTGCTGTTAACACTGAGCAGATCATCCAGGTGACACTGGCGATAAACTGCTCATGTGAACGTCTTTGATTACTGAGGCAGGCCGAATCTTTGAGAAATGCCAGACCTGGTCATTTAGTCGTTATGTGTATCATTCTTTGACTTAATGCTTAATCTGTTAAGGCAGTGATGAACTCATTTAGACTGTCTGAAAGAACCAGCTGCCTGTCAGGACAATAACAGCAGCAGTGAGTCTGCAGAGGCAGCATGTCCAGGCTGATGGAAACTAATTTGGAAGGCTCACGGCATGACGATCTATGTGATGTCAAGAGTAATTCCTTGATAATTTATGCAGTATGAGCTGACAAGTCATTTTGTGGCTGTGTGACTCTGCAGGAAGCAACGGCACATAAAACCTCTCATGAATGTTCTGTTTGTCTGCGACTTTGTCCAGTATTTTGTGTGTCAGTGACGTGCCCCTGCTATTAGTTAACTTGCCTTTGACAAGACTGCCATTCGTTGGCTTCACAAATTCATGTAGCCTATATAATAAAACAACATTTTCTTTAATGGCTAAAACTATAGTCTATTAATACTGTATTACTTGTATGCCATGCTAACAGCAGTACATAGGGGTAATTATGTTCAAGCAAGTTGGTCCAGTGCAGAGACATCCAACTGTCAAATCAACCACTGGCTTTTTACTCACGTAAATGCATAATCAATATCGCAGCCTCTCTTGGCTTATCATAATATTCCCCTGGGAGACATGTTGGCCTAAAGCTGAGTCACTGTCACATTGTAGGTGAACTGCTGACAGTCATTAACGTGGCCATTTAGGAACACTATCTTGGGTAACTTTAGTTTGGCTGATAAATAACAACACGTTATGCATTTACTTTTACCCTTACCCCATCATTAGCTGCTGTTAGCTCGTTTGGTGAGTAGTTTCTCTCACAGCACTTCTACTGTTGTTTACGAGCTCCACATACACCAAGGCCCAACTCTCTCAGCTTTGTAAGCAGCGTATTTATATCCATTTTAGCCACTATTAGCTACAGCTAGGTATTGGGGAAGTGGGTGAGACGTCACACATGCACAAAGGTACCCCAGACACGGGGGCAGGTTTTTTTTTCTGGTGTCCTAAAACCACAAACTGCAAAAACACTACAACTACGATATCCATAAACTCCCGTCTGCCTTAACTAACTCTGGTCACAGACTGAGAAGTGAACAATAAGCTACACCGGAAATGTTTCAAATGAGCGCTAAACTGTGGTGGACAACGTCGGCACCGTGTCCATCACTATTTAGCTCCCCCTGGAAACATTTTTATTGTAGTATGTTGCCGTTTGCAACGTTTCTGTATTTCAGTAGTGTTTTGTAACGTTTTCTAAATTCTGCTCAGATGTTGTAAAATTGGTGACTTTATTTTCTTAATTTGCTTGCATTTATTTGCATGTCTTTTTCAAGTCACAACGCATTGGGGGCCATCTCAGGGCCACCATACTATATATGGGCTTTTACAAAAAGGTTAATTATCTGGTTGTGGACCAGTTCTTTGTAAGAGAAACTGTGATTATTAGCAGGTGGTAGTTTTCTTTTTATCTTCTGTTGGCCCGTGTGTGTGAGGCAGAAAGTTGAAGTAAACCATGTGGGAACCTTTCACAGGATGGCCTTTTGCTTTTCTTCTTCTAGGATTTGGATTTTTTACAAGGATGTTGTAATCACAAATAACAGAGGAAAACATAAAAATAACGATCCATGGGGAGAATAATGGAAACTTGACCTATTTCCCAAAATTTCCAGCCACATTTGCAGTACATGCCTATTTTGAGAATAAACAAAACACTCCCTTTTGCTCTCTGATGAATAACTGTAGGGAAGCAGTGCCACCTAGAGAGATATTTATAACCTACCCAATGTTGCTCACAGAAACATGTTTTTCACTGGAGTAGCACAAGAAGGCATCATGTGGCATTTGTGAAACATACCTTTATTATCTCAGAGACTTTGAGAAAAGTGATTAATTTCTATACTACACAGAGAGACTCCTGTTCTATACTAAGAACAGGCCACTTTTAGAGATAATATTTTAAAGTATCACTGAACTTTAAGCTTCACACAGATGATTCATTTCAGGGTTATTGTATGAGTTTGCACTTAATTATACACAAACTGCACTTACTGAGTACAGTTTGGATTCAATGCATTGTGTAACATTTACATAACTAAGCACTACAACAGTTTTCAGAGTTTTCAACAGTTTCCACCTTGTAGTGGTCTGAAAGTGCTACTTTTCATGTCCGCTTTGCTGTTCAATAATCGTCTCACCAGTTTATGTAACAATTAAAACCTTTTCTTCAACACTGTTTTATTTGCTATAAGACAGAAATAATTTGTGAACTTGTAGAAAAGAAGAAAAAACATTCAATTAATCTTTGTTTGGACAAGGTTTATTTCAGTTATCCCAAGAGTAACACATAGTTCAGGACAAATGAGTGTCTGAGAGAAGCTAGCACAGCAATTTGCAGAACAGGATTCAAAATTGCACCATATTTAGTGAAAATTACCAGCACTGTGAGGACCAGGGATATCCTTGTTTCTCATTAACAAACTTTTCTGTAAGCAAGAAACCAGATAAAAATTGTTTTCTTAATTTCCATCTAAAGGGATAACAATACCTGCACTGGACAAGTTTTTGGACAATCAAATTCAAATCTTATAATTTAGCATACATCTCATTGAGTCAAGGGCCTTGGTAAAACTAAATCAAAAACAGTGGTGTTATGGCACCGTGACACAAGTCAACAAACTCTCTCAGATGTACAAACAGAACAGCAGCAGACAGCCAACATTAGAAGAAGCACAAAGATACATTGTCACTGCTACCAAAGGTCAAAGCGAAAGAGAAAGTAAGAAAAGATCATACAGGCGCAGAGCAGAGAAGAGCTTTCAGAAAGACATGCTGAAGGACTACACAATCACACAAACATATATATGTATAATATTCTGAGCTGCGACAGTCTTCAAGCAGAAGAGAAAGACAGAAAATAGAGACAGATCAAGCGTGGAGAGAATACAGTGCTAGGCAGAGTTTGCATGCTTGCAGCACAGAGAAACTTTACAGGAAGCCCAAGACAGAGAGATCACATGTAAAGGCTAGAGCGACAGTGCACTAATCTACAGGCTAAGCTATACATCGGACACTAAAGCTAATTACAGAAGCTATACATACGGTATATAAATAGATATATAGGATATTGTATATCAAACGAGCTGGACAGGCAAGGCATCGCATGCACGTGCAAATGAAGCAAGTCTAGCAGCAGCAAGAGAAACAAAAGTTTTGGCTTTCCAAGACTACTACCACAGTGAGACTGTTTTGTTGCTGTAATAAATCTGATGTTTTCCGTGTCACAGTGTGTATGACAATTTTGTTTGGAGAACGAACAGATATTGGACTAATAAATCTTTTAAACACCAGCTACTCTCTGTTGGGATTTAAATAAGAAGGCCCATATGTCCAAACTGCTAGAAAAAAAACTTAATTAAATCCAACAGACCCTTGACTCATGACACATTCGACCTAAGAGTTTAAGTTATATTTTTGAGTAAAATTTTTTAACATCAAAGTATGAACAGCCATTGGACATTGTACGCTATAAGGTCATATGTATAGTCTAAAGTGCACAAGCTCCAGTTTGGAGCTAAACTAGACAATACTGGCAAATTGCTACTAAGGCAGCACAGTTACAAACACACTAAGGTACATGGCACATACTGTCAAGTATCACTTGTGCACAAAAACACAGGGCTTCAGACTCAAAATGGCTTTGCATATTCATTTAAAATACAAAGTATCACTCTTCATCTCTGAGTAAGACTCATAAATATTTCGAGGTGAAATCTATCTGTTTCTTTAAAGCCAGTCCCTGAAACACATTTTCTTTGAATAGCTAGTCACAAACCAAGTAAACATACATACACACAGCCGTTTGGACTAACGGATGAAAATACGAGTAATCTAAATTCAAAATAGAGAAACTATGAATAGCTTAACTTCACAAATAGTCTCCAGATATATCTTATATACACATATGTATACACAAAGATATGTACTTAGGATATCTTGAAATACTATTTACAATTTATGATCAAAAGTGATTGTACACTGAGCATGTTGAGCAAATTGTGCTTTCCTAAATTGTTCTAATGAAAATGCTACAGAACCTCTTGTTAAATGAGAGTTCACATTCCATCAACAGGGAGTGTGATTTTAGTTCAGTATATTCTGAGTGAACACTTGAATTAGCTGTTTTTCTATTTAGCAGGGTCTATAGATTTGACTCAAATATTGCTTGTGAATGAATAAGGAAGAAGTCTCAGTTGATATACTAAGTGATGCTCTTCCTCCCCTGATGATTTAGTGCAAGTGATGTCAGGTTTACAGCAGCTAGAAATGAGGTGAGGTCCCCATGTCAAAAGAACTTGGTTATTGCCCCTTTCCCATCCCAGTTTCTCAGATTATTTGATCTTTCTTAAATGCTCCTTCAAAAATGTCCACTGACTAACAACTTCTTTAAGAGTGGTCCTGTAAATGACAACTTTACAGATTCAAGGTTATAAGCCTTAAGATTTCTGTCCTGGCTTATTTGGCATCACCTGTTAGTAACTGGTGATAACACCAGGTGGATTTTAATAATACAGGTCCCAGAATGTGAAATGCCAAAGCTGACTGCAAGGCAATTTTGGAATAGTTGCCACAGTCAGCTGTGCAGTTGCTCATTGGCCTCACTGCCCACTGGCTGTATTAACTTTTTAGTGGGCCCTGGGGTGAAAATTTGCTTTTGGGCTCCTACTGACCCCCTCACCTAGTACACTCTGGATATCCACTGCAATCAACACTAGTGTTAGTTTGTGGCAAATTAAATAATTACATCCTTAACTCAATGTAATCTAAAATATACAATAAAATAAACTAAAATATAAAAAAGGAAAGAGTCTTAATAATGCTGGACCCGTAAATATTGGTTCTTAGTATAACAAATTTCTTAACAAATTTGCAATTAATGAAATTACCAAAACAAACAGGTCTGGAGCCGCTTTGCAGCTGCAGTTTGCCAAGTTGGCAACCCAGCCTTGCTGGAAAGTACAGCTTTACCTGTTTACAATTAAACTAAAACTGTGGCTGCCGGGATGAATCTTGTCCCACTGTTTTAATAAAAAACAGCTAAAGAAGGAAGTTAATCATCTGACAAGATAATACTAAACTCTTAAGCAAAGTGTCTTTTGCATCTGATGACATGCTTTAGAAAAATTTGAATCCTGAACATGAGGTGACAGTGAATACTACTACTGTACAGTAACACAGAGCATCAATTACAGTATGCAAATACACTAAACTGCTGAAATATGTTGGCCATTAAATTGAGTTTGATATACTGAAAATTATAATCGTATAATAGTTATAATTGTATGTTACCTCTGAAGTGCTGTTTATTCTCATATCTGATCATCATTATGACACGTAAATCACACCCAGCACAATTAAATATACAGCCAGGTTGGAAATGTTTGATATGTGCATGTAGAGAGCTGGTGACATCGAACAAGATGGGTTTAACAAGCATCTACCACCTTAAATATACCAGAAAAATACACATAGAATAAAAAGTCTTAATAAAACTGTCAAAGGCTAAGGACTGATGAGTGCATAAATACTCTGATTCAACTTTGCTGTCGAGTCATTTTGATGGATTTTCCTCACTTTCTTTTCATGTGAATATTCCCAAATCTATACTGTGACTCACTCTGGTCGGGACACTTACCAAACATGAGCCGATACTGCTATACGCCAGTTAAGAGAATCTGTCCAGTGAACTGCTTGAAGTACTATGTGCAGATGTAAAGGCAGTTGATTAAGCTGAGGTAAGGTGAAGTGCTTTTGTTCTTTTAAAACCATAAGTTTAAAATGTCAAGTTACAACAGAACACAACCACATTTAACGACATACTGGGCAAATGAGAAATGATTTAAAAATAAACTCTTCCTCATCGACCTATGGCACAAGCATTTCATATCACAAAAAATATATAGAAAGTTACATCACTTACACTACTTTGGGATATACTACATACACTATAGGAAAGGCAGACGGAAGCGCTTTTACATAGCTTTGGACCAAGTTAGTCCACGGCAAAGCTACAATACATAATATATGGATATATCTCAATATCTTTTTTCTCAAATATACTCTGAAATATCTGATTTTGAAGGAACAAGAGAGAAAAGAAAAAGTTTACCAGTACATTCACGACAAACAGTTCATCCATCAAGGGGAAACACACAGGAGGAGTTGGTGAAATGAGTCTTACAGATCCTGGCCAAGTCGTTCAATCTCCTCAATAAGAAAGTCAATGTCCTCATAGGTAGCACCGGGATTTGAGATCACCATGCGGAAAAAGTTGACCTTGTCCCCTTGTGGCTGATAGCTGACCATGGTTGTCCCGTACTCCATCATTCTGGCCTTTATCACTGGAGCCACCTGATAATAACACATAAAGCAGGATCTATTGTTGCCTCAGAGAAGTAAGTTAGTAAAGTTTATTTATTTGTACATCTTTCTAGCTCTACACTCACAAAGTGCTTCACACAGATGTACAACTTACAACTATAGCCTATATGAAACAGCAATATCTTCATAAAAACAACAACATAATAAGAGTACTATAAAAAATTACAACATAATACAATCACAAATTAAAAGCCATTTGAAAAATATGGGTCTTGAGCTGCTTCTTAAAAATGTCCAGTGTCCACAGATAGCAGATAAATTAAAATACATGTTGTCACAATAAATGGGTTAACACTTTGGCAGCTATGTCCCGACTGAAGGGAGTCAGTGAGTGTGTGTCTCCCATTTGACAGTTCAAATATCAATTCATGTTTTTGTGTATACGTTTAGTTTTCCAGCAACTGTAAATGTTACCTTTTCATTTTAAATTATTTCAATCGTGGTCCATGTAGCTCATTATCTCTCACCAGTCTGACAATTAAATATGACACCAGCAGTGAACACACTGCTCTCTGGCTGCTGCTGGCGCCGTCACGTAAACAGGTGATCTTCAGGGAGTAGAGCATTTATTTTGTGCTCGTCTTGATCAGCTATGGCAGATTCAATTACAAGTTTGAAACTCATAACTCCTTGTTTTGACCAACACCTGCCTCCATTTTAGTGAGGGAAAACACTCAATCTGTGTTTCTGAAATATCATTTTAGGACAGTGCTTGTTATTTTTTAAGTATACTGGGATCTGTAAAATGGAAGATAAAAAATGACCATACGTCCTGTATTCTTATGGCCCATATTAACTTAAGGATATGCATAAAAGATTCAGTAATTTTAAGTGACAGTTTGCTGCAGCTTCATCTTACGTTAACAGTCACTCATTTAATCCTGAAGTGCATCTTAATATAGTGGGAATTTTAGAAAATCGGGGGTTATTAAGTCCTAAAAATCAGACATTTAACACTTGACTAGCTCCTCAAGGAACCAAATTTGTGTTCACCATCAGTCTGCTGGATTAGTTAGCTGTGTATAGAGACTTCCAGTACTGCAGTACTCTGTAGCTGTCATCACATAATCAGCAATTTCCTCTAAATCTCCTGCAGGTGTCCTGCAGCATTTGGCAGGCCTGTAATTTCTGTAATAATCAATCAGCTGCTGCAGAGTTCCATCAAATCAGTCTTTGGACAATTTTCCTGTTCCCCTAGCACATCAGAAGAGGTCTTCAAGGCAAGTGGAAACTGAGAAAAGCTCTTTCAATTCAGAAAAATGCAACAAGACATCATCCCTCTGTCTCATTGTCAGAGGCTACAGGAAAAGAGTATGCTGGCCAAATGCTCAGTCTAGTGACGCACAACTATAGTGCTTTTTCAGTCAAGTTTTGGAAAACAAAAGGAAACCGCTTCTATATGAATTATGACAAAGATGGTAATAATTTATAGCTGATGGTGTTTTGGAGAAAGAGTGAAGGAAGAACTCTTTGTATGGCTGGCACATGCACCATCTGTTTGTCCTAATTGTCAATTAGTAGAACCTTGCTGCTGTGGGTTCCTCTAAATGGCCACCACCTAGCTAACAGAATAGCCTCCCTCCCTCACATCCGGCTTGTGACACCCTTCCTCTGTGACTGTGTATACTATTTTTATTGTCACAATTTATATAAAATATTTCCCATACTTCTGGCAAAGTATTTTTTTAAATCACGAGTGTAATTGTTGTGCCTAATGAGGAGGACATGTGATGCTCAAACCAGATAGGAATGACAGGCTTGTAGGGCACAGGGAAGGGGCAGTGAAAGGTGCTTCTGGTAGATACTGCAGTCAGGCCTCTTATCTTGGTTTACCCACCTTGTGCAAATGCTTCTTTCTCTCCTCTTTGTCCTCCATATAGCGGATCCCAGGAGGGAGGTACCAGAAACAGACATTGGTGTGCTGAGGCTGTGGGAACACACACACAGTCAAGTGATGACAGGAATAAAATGCCAGAGTAACACAAAAGCTAAAATATGTCTGGGAAATGATTTAATGTTAGTGACTCTGTGTGTCATTATATGAGGTTGGCTGATTCAGAATAGCGTTGATTGCCAACAGTTTTTAGATTAAGCTACATGAACCTTCTACTACACACTGAGATGTTGATGTTTTTAAGCAAACTGTAATAATACACCAATACTTGTCAAAGATTGGAAATATGTTTTGTTTTTAATGTGATTTTTAAAATGTAATGCAAAATTATCTGTTTGATTCATTCCCACTCAACTCTATGCACAAGACATGCATTAAATAAACATAAACCTACATATGCAATTAACCCAGTATATACACATACTCATGTACATTCAGCCATGTTGTAGAACTGAAAGAAATGTAAAGGCATCCTTGCATGAAATCCTACAGATCTGCCAAAAAAGTGCTGAAAGCTAGGTAAGCCAAAGCAGGTTTGACTGAACAGGGGCAATTTGCTCCTCAAAAAGAAAATCCATTAGTGTTACGGCAAGCCGCACACCAAAAGAGCGACTGGACTCAGTAATAGACAGGACTCAAACTCAGGTCAGAGAAACATATTTATTTGACAGAGTATAGAAAGGAGGTGGTGAGGATCAGACGCGGCGCTGCTGGCGTGGGTCTCAGGCGTTTGGGGCCGCTAAAATGATTGGACCACTGGAGGAGCCGCCCAAGGGGGTCGGAGGAGAGGTTTTGGCACTGCGTATAGCGCAGAGATGAGATTAGGAGATGGGACAACAGGCGGATGAGGGTGTGATGAAGTAGAGCACAACACAGGTGACCTGCGTATAGGGGAATGCTGGCTCCGGGCTGGAGAGTGTGCTTGGAACCCAGCGCCGAGGTATGCAGACAGGAACAAGCGCCCACGCTTCACTGACCCAGGCACTTGATATGGACTCCGACCAACGATCGTCGATCGGCAGCAAGGCCCACGGAGATATAGGCGCACCAGGCAACAATTCAAAAAACAAAACACTCCTCCGTAATCAGTTTAGAAAACATAAGACACTCCTCCGTCATCAGTTCAAAATAACAGAAGATTCTCCTCGGTAATGAGTTCAAGAAGAAGAAAAAAACGTAACAAGACAGAGAAACTCACTCAAGTCGACACAGTGGATAACATCAATATGCCAGAGTAGGACGATTTTAGTAGACATCAGGATCCAGGACGTGAAACACGCGAAGTCGCCGGCAGAAGACAGAGATCATCTGGCGACGAAGACACACCAGCGCTGTGTTTGAGTATGGTTCAGCTAATTGAGCGCAGGTGTGCCTCGTCGCCAGGAGCGTGCTCCTACGTGAGCAGGGGTGGAGTCGCTGATAGCCCCGGTATCAGCTGCCGAGGTGCCGGGGACGGCCTAATCTGTGGACGTAACAGTACCCCCCATCCCCCTTACAGGAGCCACCGGGCGACCCACCGGGACTGCCAGGGTGCGAGGC
>NW_018127883.1:11198416-11220248 GCF_001952655.1 Monopterus albus | reverse complement strand
GGCAGGGGCACCGTCCACCTCGACAGGCGGAGGAGGAGGAGCAGCTGCGGGAGAGAGAGGGCTGACACATACCGGCTTGAGCTAAGACACATGAAAAGTGGGGTGAATGCGCATGGAGCGGGGCAGGCGCAGGCGCACCGCCGTGGGGTGCAGAACGGTGTCGACTTCAAACAGACTGAGATACTTGGGTGCCAGCTTCTGGGAAATCCCCTTCAGGGGAACATGTGCCGCGGACAGCCATACTTTCTGACCCGGGGAGTAGGACAGGGCTGGACGGCGGTGCCTGTCAGCCAGCCGTCGGTTACTCTCGGCTGTGCCCCCCAGAGCAGCGCGTGTGCGTCGCCAGATGCGCCAACAACGACGTAGGAGCGCTTGTACGTACTCGATCCATGCCAAATGCGTGGAGCAGGCTGTGGGTTCCACTGTGCGCGTACTCGATCCATGCCAAATGTGTGGACCAGGCTGTGGGTTAGAGGACAGGCTGACAGTAGCCCCTAGGGCTGTACAGAATGCCTTCCACACTTGAGAAGTGAATTGTGGCCCCCTGTCCGAGACGATGTCTTGCGGTATGCCATGCATGCGTAAGACATGCGCAACCAAGAGGTCCGCGGTTTCCCTGGCGCTGGGTAGCTTAGGGAGTGCAACAAAGTGGGCCGCCTTGGAGAAGTGATCTATGATGGACAGAATGAACATATGGCCCTGTGAAGGGGGAAGACCCATAACAAAATCGATGGCTATATGGACCAGGGGCGACCGGGTATGGGAAGGGGGCGCAATAGACCAGTGAGCGGTTGATGGGACCTCTTAGAGCAGGCGCAAACGGAACAGGCCTTGACAAATCGGCGGACGACTTGGTCCATGATGGGCCACCAAAAACAGTGTCTCAGTATGGACAGCGTGCGCGTGGTCCCGGGGTGACAGGCGAAACGCGAGGTATGGGCCCACTTCGGCACTGTTGTCCTTACAGAGTCCGGGACGAAGGTCTGCCCAGGCGGCCCATCCCCGGGGTCTGGATGGCATGACTGGGCGTTTGTGACTTTTTGCACTATGTCCCAGGTTACCGCCGCAATGACACAGGAGGGAGGCAGTATCGTCTCCTCCTTCTGGTCGTTCTGTGTAGGACTGTACTGTCGCAACAGGGCGTTGGGTTTCTGGAACCGGGATGATAGGTGAGTGTGAAACTAAAATGACCAAAGAAGAACGCCCACCTGGCCTGCCAAGCGTTTAGTCTTTTGGCGGTTTGCAGATATGACAGGTTCTTATGGTCGGTCCAGACGATGAAAGGGGTTTCAGCTCCCTCCAGCCAGTGTCTCCACTCTTCTAGGGCCAGCTTAATGGCTAGTAGTTCCCGGTTGCCGACATCATAGCGTCTCTCAGCTGGGCAGAGGCGCCGAGAAAAGAAGGCACAGGGATGGACCTTGTTGTCCACCTCCGCTCTCTGGCTTAATACTGCCCCCACCCCGGTGTCGGAAGCATCCACCTCCACAATAAACTGACGAGCGGGGTCAGGTTGGATGAGAACAGGGGCAGATGTGAACTTGTCCTTGAGGGACTGAAAGGCATGTTCGGCCTCATCAGTCCAGTGGAAGTGGACCTTAGTGGACGTCAGTCCGGTAAGGGGGGCTGCAAGGGAGCTATAGTTTCTGATGAACCTGCGGTAAAAATTGGCAAAGCCCAGGAACCGCTGCAAGTCTTTGCGTGTTTTGGGTACTGGCCAGTCAGTGACAGCTCGTATTTTTTCTGGGTCTGCCCTCATCCTACCTTGCTCGATCACGAACCCCAGGAAGCTCACCGTATTAGCGTGGAAGTCGCATTTCTCCGCCTTGACGTACAACCTGTTTTCCAGCAGGCGCTGTAAAACGAGGCGGACGTGCCGCTGATGAGCCGTGATGGTGGGGGAGTAGATCAGGATATCGTCAAGATAAACAAACACAAATCTATTAAGGAAATCTCGTAGTACATCATTAACAAGGTTTTGGAAGACCGCCGGTGCGTTGGTGAGGCCGAATGGCATAACGAGGTACTCGAAGTGGCCAAGCGGGGTTTTGAAAGCCGTTTTCCATTCGTCCCCCTCACAGATGCGCACGAGATGGTAAGCGTTACGCAAGTCCAATTTGGTGAAAACAGCAGCACCAGAGAGTGAGTCGAAAGCAGAGTTAAGTAAGGGGAGCGGGTACTTGTTCTTAATAGTGATGTCATTCAGACCGCGGTAATCGATGCATGGCCTGAGTGACCCGTCCTTTTTACCCACAAAAAAGAACCCCACCCCGAGCAGGGATGAAGATGGTAGAATAAGACCCGCCTGTAGCGACTGCTTAATGTACTGCTCCATGGAGTCCCTCTCCGGTCTGGACAAGTTGTACAGCCTGCTGGAGGGTAGGGGAGCCCCAGGGAGGAGGTCGATGGAGCAGTCATACGGCCGGTGAGGAGGTAGGGACAGCGCCAAGTCTTTCCGAAAAACCTCCCCAAGGTCATGGTAGACCAAGGGTACCCCGGAGAGATCTGTTGGTTTGGGAGTGGGGTCTGAGGTGGCGGAGAGGGTGGGAGGAACAGCGGATCGGAGGCAACAAGCAGCACAGTGCGGGCTCCACGACAGCACGGTCCAGTCAATATGTGGGTTGTGTAGGGCAAGCCACGTGTAGCCTAACACCAGCGGAGACTGTGGGGTACTGATAACATGGAACCAGATGAGCTCGTGGTGATTGCCGAAAATAGTGACTGGTACTGGTAGCGTGCGATGGGTTATTTTGGCCATGAAGCGGCCGTCTAGGGAGTTCGCAATAACCGGTGTGTTCAGCGGCTCACCGAAAGCTCGAGCTGCTCAACGAGCACCCGGTCGATGAGGTTGTCCTCCGCCCGAGTCCACCAACACAGTGATGGTGAGGGTGTCTGAGCCGAATACGAGCGTAGTGGGCAGGTGAGAGGTCTGTCAGGGGCTTGATAACTGGCCACCAGCCTCCCCGGTCTCACTGGTGACCACGGCCTTTTGGCCAGACCGCGCATTGGCCAATATGGTGTCCTGACTGTCCACAATATAGGCAGAGGCCCGCTGCCAGGCCCTCTCCTGCGCAGAGAGGGGGGCACAACCAAGTAGCATAAACTGCTCGTTGGCAGGGGTTTCCAGCTCAGGGGTCCGGGCCGGTGGCACGGTGTGGGAGCGGTGCTGTGGGGGCGGTCTAGAGGCATGTCCCCGGTCACGACGCCATTCTCTCAGACGATTGTCGAGACGTATGGTCAACTCCACCAGTGCGTCAAAACGCATGGGTACATCATGGTAGGCCAGAGCGTGTTTAAGCGCCTCGTTTAATCCCTCCGCAAAAACACTGCCCAGAGCGGACTCGCGACTCTGTGTGTCATTATATGAGGTTGGCTGATTCAGAATAGCGTTGATTGCCAACAGTTTTTAGATTAAGCTACATGAACCTTCTACTACACACTGAGATGTTGATGTTTTTAAGCAAACTGTAATAATACACCAATACTTGTCAAAGATTGGAAATATGTTTTGTTTTTAATGTGATTTTTAAAATGTAATGCAAAATTATCTGTTTGATTCATTCCCACTCAACTCTATGCACAAGACATGCATTAAATAAACATAAACCTACATATGCAATTAACCCAGTATATACACATACTCATATACATTCAGCCATGTTGTAGAACTGAAAGAAATGTAAAGGCATCCTTGCATGAAATCCTACAGATCTGCCAAAAAAGTGCTGAAAGCTAGGTAAGCCAAAGCAGGTTTGACTGAACAGGGGCAATTTGCTCCTCAAAAAGAAAATCCATTAGTGTTACGGCAAGCCGCACACCAAAAGAGCGACTGGACTCAGTAATAGACAGGACTCAAACTCAGATCAGAGAAACATATTTATTTGACAAAGTATGGAAAGGAGGTGGTGAGGATCAGATGCGGAGCTACCGGCGTGGGTCTCGGGCGTTTGGGGCCGCTGAAATGACTGGACCACTGGAGGAGCCGCCCGGGGGTAGGAGGAGAGGTTTTGGCACTGCGTATAGTGCAGAGATGAGATTAGGAGAGGGGACAACAGGCGGATGAGGGTGTGATGAAGTAGAGCACAACACAGGTGACCTGCGTATAGGGGAATGCTGGCTCCGGGCTGGAGGGCGTGCTTGGAACCCAGCGCCGAGGTATGCAGACAGGAACAAGCGCCCACGCTTCACTGACCCAGGCGCTTGATATGGAACCCGACCAACAATCGTCGATCGGCAGCAAGGCCCACGGAGATATAGGTGGCACCAGGCAACAGTTCAAAAAACAAAACACTCCTCCGTCATCAGTTCAAAATAACAGAAGATACTCCTCGGTAATGAGTTCAAAATAAACATAAGATCTCCCCAATAGTCAGTTCCAAAATAACAGAAGATACCCCTTGGTAATTAGTTCAAGAAAAAAAAAACCATTAACAAGACAGAGAAACTCACTCAAGTCGACACAGTGGATAACATCAATATGCCAGAGTAGGACGATTTTAGTAGACATCAGGATCCAGGACGTGAAACACGCGAAGTCGCCGGCAGAAGACACACCAGCACTGTGTTTCAGTATGGTTCAGCTAATTGAGCGCAGGTGTGCCTTGTCGCCGGGAGCGTGCTCCTACGTGAGCAGGGGTGGAGTCGCTGATAGCCCCGGTATCAGCTGCCGAGGTGCCGGGGACGGCCTGATCCGTGGACGTAACAATTAGGTGTTCTCAGCATCAGACAGGGAGGCCCTGCTTCATTCTCAGATTCTTTCCATATGTCTGAAAGTATCTCACAGCTCTATTTTGCATCTGTAGACTTGCTAGAGCTGCCTGCCTGCTAGTAGAAAAGCATTCATTACTAGTATTAAGCAAGCCCCCTGGCCTCAATCCTACAGGCATGGTTGTTCAGCAGTAGAATTTTGGACATTAGATTGATGTAATGGCTCAATGGGGAGCACAAACAAGAGAACACCTGGGTCGGTGGCTTTTTCACACCATCCACTGGGCTGTGATGCTTTTAGCCTTTTGTGGCGCAGCAGGAAAACAATAAGCTTTGAAACATTAAAGAGCTTCAACTGTAAATGATTCTGGATGTCCAAGCTCTCCTTTTATAAAAGAGTTTTCTGCATAATAGCCCCATCATACCCGCATATATTTTTGTTGTTGCTGCTTTGCTTGATAGGATATTTTAGACAATGTTCCATTCATATGCATATGAGCAATTACGGGCCATTATGCTATTCATTAAACATAATAACAGCACATTATACTGGTAGTTAGAAGTAAAAATGGCATTTATCCAACACAAAGAACTGGCTCACTGTGTGCCAATCAAGTCACCCATGCACCCATAATAACACTGAGCACACGGAGGTAAAAGGAGCATCATGGACTAAGCTACTTTTCTCTGATTGCATGGCTGCAGCTGAATGATCCTCATGGAGAGCGAAAGATAAACGTGGACATACTTTCCCATCAAAGACCATCTCATATCCTTCTCTGCCTTTGATCTTGTTGTAGAGGTACTCCGACAGCTCCAGACACTTGTCAATCTGAGCCTCGAACCCAATGGTACCCTGCCAAAATTAAAAAAAACCAACAAAAAGTTTAATCTGTGAGATTTGTTATTTAAATTGAAGGCATCTTCAACTGCATAAAAAAGATGGGTGCTGTTCTGGTGGATAACTGGACTGCCATATCTGCCTTATAATAAGTCAAAAGGCAACATAAGAAGGACACAATAGTGCCAAAACAAAAATCAAGGTAAATGTAAGGCTATCTCCATCAGCTTAGTTACTCAAGGCTTGAAAAATGCCAAAGTATGTGGTTCACTGACTCCAATACTCCTATTAATAGCAGTAATAGTGACTTTAATTATACTATGGCAAGGTATATTTCTCTTACATCAGGTATTCCTGTGAATTGCTTTGGCTAAATTATGAAAAAGGTTCTGCTGATTTCATGTGTTACAGTGTAGCGGCTCACATTACACATTCAGGATGTCTATGATCACAAAACCTGTAAAATCAGCATGCAAATATGAGCGAGAGAGCAAATTCTCATGTGAGCTTTTTTTCAGTACCTTGGCCCTCCACATGAGCCACAGCTTGAAGATGTCCACATGGCGTCCACACTGCAGCGCTTTGTCTCCAGTGTCATAGGAAAGGTCGTAGTGCTTGTCTTGCTGGAACAGATAGCAGGCGTGCATCTGGTTGCAGTTCTGCATCAGACCCTGTCAGGAGACAAGGTCCAGAGTGTTTATAATTGCCATTCGATCTAGCAGGTAACCATCATGAGAAAACCAACTGCTGTTTTATCGACTCTCCTCAGCACTCACTGTCTGTCCACCTGTCGTAGGTCAGCCCAGGCCCCTCAGCCTAGTAAAACTCAGCCTTCAGACTTTCCTGATCTGTTCAGTGCTTCCCCAGAGTACTCAAGTACCTCAGAAAAGTACTAAACAAAGATTTGTTACCTGGCACCTCACCTCCTTGGGGCAGGCTTTATTACATGTCTGGACTAGGTGATGGACCAATATATCTATGAGTCCCTGGCAGCAGACATACTGTAATTCCACCTCCCTCATCCCCTGCTGGAGCTGTGGTTTTATTTGTTGACTAGTTGGACAAGAGAGTGAAACTGTACTGAGTGTGGATCAACATTATGGCTAAGAACTGAATTCTACAAAGAGCTGATACCCCTTTCCTCTCATCAAGCTACTGCAGGAAGTGACATTCTCTACCAAACTAGAATTGCACAATGCCTATAATTTGATGTGTGAGTGTAAAACTGCCTTTAATATTCCCAGTGGTTACTATGAGTATTTAGTCATGACTTTTGGCCTAACTAAAAGTTCAACTGTGTTTCATGCTCTGGTTAATGATGTCTTGCAGGAGATCGTGAACAAGTTTGTGTTTGTATGAAGACAATACTCTGATCACACACATCATGTCCAGGCAGTGGCTGACTGGCCCACTCCTAGCTCTTGCACACAGCTGCAGCATTTTCTGGGTTTTACACATTTCTGCACATGGTTCAGAAACACCCAAGTCCAGATTCATCTTTACACCTGTTCTCAGTATCTCTGACTCATCTCTTGGTGAAGGCAGATGCTTCAGACACTGGGGTAGGTGAGGTGCTGTCACAGCAGTCAACTCACATTTAAAAACTGCATCCCTGTGCTTTTTTTTCTCACAAATGTTCCTGGCCCTGGAGAAATAGAGGCAGTGGCTGGAGGACAGAGAGCATCAATTTGTGGTATGGACAGATCATAAAAATCTGGAGTGCATTTGTTCCGCCAAAACGCTAAATGTCCAAGAAGGCAGGTGGGCCTTTTTCTTTAATAGATTTGTAAAGGAGAGACCTATAGAACTCGAAAAGATTCTGCTTGCCAAATTTGTGATAATGGCCATAACCTGAGAGTGGAACAGAAGGTGAAGGATGCTATGTCCCTAAAATCTGTCCCACTAATAGCCTGTTTGTCCCTTCTCCCCTTCATTCACAGGTGCTGCAGTGGAGAGTACATCCCTTTCTAGCATAACAACACTTTTGGTGGCCCGTGGTGATGGAGGATGTTCAGGAGTTTGTGGCTGCTTGTCCTGTTTGTTCTTTACACAAAGTCTTTTACTGGGCTCTGGCAGGTCCCCTACAGCCTTTCTCAATTCCTCATTGTCCCTGGTTCCACATCTTCATGATTTTTGTCACTGGATTTCCTCCTATAGTCACACCTACACCCTCAACATCACTGACTGCTGATTAATCATGTGTTCCGCCCTCAAGGTCAACCCAAGGACGTTTACTTCTACCTCAGTTTACATTTCTTTTCTGAAAGGATTTCTGCAGGCTTCCGAGTGCCATAGTTAGCCACTAGTATCATCTCAAATTCAATGGTTAGACTGAGAAGCGGAATCAGGAGCTGGAAACCATCACTGCCTGTTGTGCTGTAAAACTTAACCTCTAAAGCCCAACAGTTGCTGAGAGTACGCTCCTAATTCCTTGGTCTGTCTCCTTTTAATGTACCCTTGGTTTTCAACCTTTTCTCTGCCCTGACAAAATGGAGAGGGAAGCCCCTGTACCCTCAGCACAGTCCTTTATCTGGCAGTCCTCCCTCCTTCACCTTCCCTCATGCTGCATGAGGATAGTCAACAGATATCACACTCCTGCTCTACAACACCGCCTCTGACAAAGACTATGGCTTTCCATCAAGGATCTACCTCTTAGAGTGGAATCCAGGAGCATGGGTGCCCCGCTTTGTTTGGCCCTTTCTGAATTCCAAAGTCATCAACTGGTGAACATCTTCACCTCCCCAGCTGCTTGAGGATTCACCCCGTAAGGGAAA
Organism: Monopterus albus; assembly: GCF_001952655.1. NCBI lineage: Eukaryota > Metazoa > Chordata > Actinopteri > Synbranchiformes > Synbranchidae > Monopterus > Monopterus albus. The sequence goes on along the minus strand of NW_018127883.1, from coordinate 11,211,929 downwards.
GTCCACTGGCTTTACCTTGGACTGTACCTTGACCCTGTGTTAGTTCACTCTATCCCTGCTGTTACCTGTATCAGTGAGGGTGCCCTTAGAACTATACTACTGCTTCCTGAGTCTTGCTTGTGGGTCCAAACTTGGGGTTAATAATCACCACAAGAAAAGAAAAACAAACCTACATGATGATGAAATTAAGTGGTATGAGGCATACCTCCTCTCTGACCAGCAGGGCAGAACACTGCAGAGGGACTGACATCATCTTGTGTGGGTTCCATGTTACTGAATTGGCCCTGCAGTTAACAAAAACAGACATCATGCATTATTATTTCAAATGCTCATAAAACTTCTACCACTTACCAGTTTGTGTCTACCCTGAAAAAAAGTCACCTCTCCACTCCATCCAGCTTCCACCTGTGTCTTCTGGACATGAGTAGACTTCCTCCCCATGCACCCTAACAGGAGAGACAGACAGGTGTTAAGTAAAGATGCTGAGTGAAATACTGGCATTAGTAATAAGAAATAAACATATTTTGGTAATTATCATTACATTTTTAGTAAACTGTACATATGTACTATACAAGAGTAAAATCGTCAATGCCCTCTGGTGGAAAAATTATGTACTGCAGACACTTTCTAAAAACATTGTGGTGTTTCTGCCCAGAAATTTGTTAACTTAAATAATGTAGGCTATGCATTGATACAAATGTATCTCAAATGAGCAAATGTTAGTGTATACATGAGCATAACCAATTTATCAGTCTAACTCTACAAGTTAGTCTCACACTTCAATGCAGTTTCATCTGCCTCAGATGTGATGGGTGCTCTCTCTCTGTGTAAATCTGCAATAATCACTTTATTTCATTTGCATTTTTTAACTTAAATGTTTTTTCCAGCTTTTATAAAGTATTTTCAACATGTTCATCACATTTGCCAAAAACAATAATGACTACCTTTAAGACACTGTTGTGCTCATTTGTTTATTTATTTATTGCCTTTCATTTTTAAAATGTTAATGTATTTTCCTCTTAGTGCCTACTTCATTATGCTTTTCGATGTATCCTTATAACCCTGAGATGTCATCAATGAATAAGGAAAAAGTCCAAAGATTGGCTAATATCATCTTCTTTATTCTAAACATTAGTGTCATTTTCAGCTCTCAAAAAACAAGTCCACATGCCAGTAGCTTGTACAGTTGTTTGCACACATTTCTGAATGTTTCCTCATGACAGTTTAAAAAGCCACAAAACACTTTTTTCATGAGACGCTGCATCCCAAGAGCAGAAGATGTGTATTTCTTCCATGTCAGCTATTTTGGGGGAATAAGAGGTAAGGCCATGTACATCTCTTAATAGAGGTATCCCCTTGTCAGGACTAAATCACCTTCATTAACAGATAGAGCTCCTTTAGTGAGAGGGCCCATGATGGTAAAGTCAAGAGAGGAGACGATTTACAACCTCTGTTCCAGTTTTTCTAATCTCCATTGTTAGATAGGAAATGGCTAGTGCCTATCTGGGTTAACCACAAGCAGCTAGAGGTGAGGCAGACATAAGAGATCTGTCAAACTCAGTGGTGAGCTTTCTGTTTCTATTCCTTTCCTAAAGTCCCTTCTGTGGATTGGTATTGTGCGTCATGCATGTTGAAGGTAGCAGTTATGCTGACTCATTTCCATATACTAATGGCTGTAGATTACAGAATATTTAGATTTAGTTTTACTTACGTCAACATGCATCCAGATCTTGTACTTTGTGCAGATGTCAGAAATGGCAACGAGAGGGTCAAATGCTCCGTACACTGTTGTTCCAGCAGTTGCACTAACAAAGAAAGGCACAAAGCCCTGCACAAACACAAACAAACAGTGACTGTATATAAAGCATCTACTGATGCAGTTACAACACCGCCAAGATGTCCCCAGTTTCCCTCATCATCACTGCAGTCTCAGCTGGCTGAGTACTATAAAGTCAGTGCTGTGTGAAGTTATATCTATTTATAGCTATGTTATAAATGCATATCACAATACCTTCTGTTTCGCCTCCAGTATTCTCCTCTCAAGGTCAGCTGGGATCATTTTACCACTGCAAAATAGAAAAACAAGCTTTGGTTGCTTCCTGAGTTGGTTGCTGTTGCTCACTTAGCAACAGCAACCAACTCAGTGCTGTAACAATGCTCCATTCAAAATTCTACTTAAGAAAAAGTAACATCAACAAAACGTGCTTAAAATACCAAAATTTAAAGTAATACTTATTCATTTATTATTAATTGTAAATGTAATGGTTTAAAAAGTACAATATTTCCCCCAGAATGAGTGGAGGAGAAGAAGAAGCAAAAAATAAAATGAAATAAAATAAAAAATAAATAAACAAAAATGGAGAATGTAAAATAAAGTATCGATATTTCAAAACTGTACGTAAATACTTGCTTCAAATGCACCGTCTGCCAGTGGAATTCATGTACTAACGTCCACTATGTACCATACAAGTGGGCTGAAACGTGAGGCCAGCTTTACCTTTCATCTGCTTTGATGCAGATCACACTTTCAGTCCCGATGCCAAGAGCTGCTGCTCCTTTTTTGATTGAAAAATGGCTCTGAAAGATAACATAAAAAATGACAGAGAGACTGTATTTCATACTGGAGGTCACCAGACAGGGGGAAAAAAATCTGAGAATAAGTAACAAGATTTGTCAAACAGGTGACAGGTTTGTGTGTCATGTATTGGCTTTTTGCTCACAGTATCTTTCAAAATGAAGGGGGTGCAGTGACAGACACACCAGTCACCCTGTGTCCTGCATCGGACATATAGTTTCAATTTTATATCAGCAGTGGTGGTGTGAAAGTGGTACAAAGTCACTTAAAACACCTGTAAAACTACAGCTAATATACATTTGAGCTATTTTGATCTTTTTGATATTTGTGATCAGAGCTATTCGATCCAGTAAGACCCATGTTGACTATGCAGTGGACATATTTATCAGGTGAAGTGACTTATAGATGCCTACATGTTCAGATGTGAAGGCCACCAGTCTGGGAACAGATGACATTCCTTTCTCCTTCACTTCAGGGAACATCTTGAAGCGAGCCAGCAGCATGGCATACATATTAGAAATAGAGCCACCTAGAGGACAAATGGGGCTCAGTGATTTATAACGAGTCAGTCAGCACATATCACACACAGCCTACACTCACAGGTCTCAGCGACGCAGGTTTCTGACTTTCACACACCTGCTTACAATTAAGAAACAACAGCAAAAATATTTTGTTTACAGGTATCAGGAGCATATCAAGAGATGATGCAGCGTCTAAAATCACAGCCAATCAAAGTCTTTCTCAATAAATCCTCAAATGACTGTTCCTCATCATGTGTCAACCAGAAGTGCATGAGAGAAAGAGTGGTAGGTGATGAGGTGGGGGCTTAAGATAGAAAAAGAAAATGATTTTATGCTAATTGAGTTTGAAACAAGTTCCATTTATATCATCAAAATGCAAATTGACACTACAACACACACACACACATTTCATTGCATTTCATTGCACACATGCATTTTCAGTGCAACAGAGGGGCGGAGAGACTGGCAGCTCCACACATACCAGGAGAGAAGATGCCATCTCCTCGCCCGTCTGGCCAGCCGATGATCTCCCTCATCTTCTTCAGAGTGACATATTCCAGTAGCACAAAGACAGGAGCCACCTCATAGGTGAACCTGCATTACACAAGGGATGGATGAACGTGAAATATACCATGATCCGTCACTGAAAACTAGCCAGAAAATGAGCATTGCTGCAATCTGGGTGTTTCAAGACATTTAGTGTTGAACTTGAAGACTGATGTAGATGAAATATATCAAAATCATGAAGAATAAAAGAATATATTTTGTAGTAAAAATGTAGAATTTTTATTAATCGACTGCTTTTACAGGCTGTGCCTTCATTTCTGAAGAGACCTGAAATTCTTAATTTGTATTGATGCTTCAAAACAAAATGTACTAACATCAACAACTAACTGTTTTTTGATGATTTACTTTGGACAGACCCAAATGATGTGTGCACAAATCTCACATTTTCATTCCTTTCCTGCTGCTCCATTCAAAATAAACTTCCTGAGCTGTTTTTCTATTAGTAAACGGTGTATTGGCTGTGTTGAGATGAAGCTAATACTGCGGTGTTTTGCAGTTGCCAAGGCTGATTCTTGCCGTGTTTATCACCCCAAACACACACACACTAAAATTAGCTTCAGATTAGTCAGAATTTAATTTCAGAGCTAATTTTCTCCCCTTGAATCCCCACGGGGGTCGGAGCTGAGGGGGAGGGATAAAAGGCAGAGATGGGAGGGGTGCAGTGGGGAGTAAAGGGGGGGTCCTGCCTTTCATTTCACCCTTTTCATTTGTCGTGATTGAGTGAAAAAAGCTGCTATCAGCCAGTGCAGACGCAGAGCGGAGTGCACGTTGGATGGACCGGAAATGGAATTCATTGTCATAATCATTATCGCCGCTTAAAATCGTGAAGCAGCAGGCAGCATACTTACATATTGGTGTTGGCGGTGGATGTTAGCCAATCGGCTGCCAGTCCAACCATGTCTAATCCCGTAGAGAGCTGATTGAAGTACCTGGGGTGGGCTGAATGAAAAGGGGCAGAAGGAAACAGAAGGAGGGGGAAACGTGTGAGATGGCTGCAACGTTAACCTTTTTTATCTGGTGCCAGGAAAATTGAAAGATGCTTCTTATGTGTTTGTGTCGAGTCTGTGCAAAAATATATATATAAATGATGATCTATGAAATGCTTTAACTAAAGGATAGAATTGCAGCTGCAGTAACATTTGAAATCTTGGCATATATTGAAAACATGCGGTGTGATGTGGGCAAGGGCGTAGTTTTGCATTTGGATGAGAGGGACATGTCCCTTCCAATATTTGAGCAAACCTGTACACACAGTCATTGGAGTGAAGTCATATTAGACTATTAGGATGTGACTGACCCACTGAAAGGGAAGGGGCAATGTGAAGCTCCCCATATGTGCAAATGTCATATTTGCTCCCAGGGACGGAGGCGACGGCTGTCAGTCAGTGTGCTGACAGTGAGGTAGTGGCTGACTGTGGTCAAATTGTGAAGATGTTCACAGATTCAAAGTTTCTGGATCAATAGCAAAATGTTGCTAAAATACAAATGACACATTTTTTGTTTCATAGTAATATAGACAACAAGCTACATGCTAAAATGACTTGTCCTCTGCTCCAGACAAATAGCATTACTCTGTGTGTGCAGCCGGCTGTGAGACGAGTGTGCAGGGACCGTCTACAAAGTGCAACACTGAAAAGAGATAGGCATACCTCAAAAATATTCAATAACCTCACTGTAGTGTCACCACTATGACTTCACACATTAATGATTGCACTACGACACTTAGTATTGCATAATATTGGTGAATTTTAACTAAAGAAAATAGGCTAAATAGTGTCACCAAGATCTCTCATCCTCATAGACAGCTTAGAAACCCCATGAAATTATTTTGTATGTGGGAAGAAGCAGCAGGCAAGAGAAGCTGAGCAGGCTGATGAGGGAACAGGTGCGTCTTCAGTGCTTCATGTAAGGCCCTAATTCGGGGTGGGGTGGGGTGGGAGTGTTGTCCCTACCAGTGTTGAGATCAAACCTACACCCTACCCACAACCCCTGGAGTGGGGTTCCACTTGGGGGGGGGGGGGGGAAACACAGGCAAAGTAACACGTGCCTGCGCACAAACGTTTTAGTCAATGTTTTATTTACATAAGCCCTAACAGGCATGCGCAAGAGGTCGCCACTCAGGGGAAACGCACATGCACGTTTACACAGTGAAGCGGGTTGTGGCTTATCAAACGTTCCCACTTTGGGACCGGATTCCAAACTTTTGCGTTTTCATACCCCTGAAAAACCTTTGCTGCGTAAACGAACAGCCACAGTGGCAAAAACCTTTTTCGGGTTAGGAGCAAGAATTTATTGTTTTCCTAAAATAACTCATGTAAAAGTCTGATTGTTAGAGACTATACTTTACCCCCGGCCCTATATTTAACATTCATAAACAAGATGTAAACATTTAATAAAGCGTTTACAATGTAACTGTACATATATGTGAAAATCCTTCAGCGGCCCCTGGTGTATAACCAGATAATGAAAGACAATAAAACACAGTTATTCATGAGAAGATTGTTGACAAATACAATATATTATAAAATATTTAAAAAGACCTTATATCTGCTTACACCAAAACGACAGCGAGTTCATGTAAGGGTTTAGAATAACACATGTAAATGGGGGTGGGGGTGTTACTGCTCATTTCAAGCCCATATTTGTATTTTGAGGGGATGAAAACTGTCCTGAGCTGCTGCTGTAAATTTTCTCCCCACATGCGTCATTCAGGATAATGGACTTGGCCTGTGAAGCAGTTATTAGTCCATTATCTCCTGGTGAACCAGATTTACTGCGCCACCGCGTTTGTCGGTCTGATGGTCAGGAGGAGAAAAACGAGGACAGCGTCCAGATTTGTAGCCGGAATTTATTCATTAGCCTATTTGCTTTAAAAGAAATTATTTTATGCCATTGTCTTTATTTTATTCTATGAGCTTTGACAATATTCCACCATTTTCATAAAAATCCTGCTGACTTTTATATTTTCCAAATAGACATTTGGAATAGATTCTATGATTCCTTGTTGCATTTATATATTTTCAGTGGCAACATTTATGACTCCGTAGCTTTGTGGTATTTGTGTCTTTTCCGTTTATATTTTTTCCAGGAATTCTGTATTTGCAGTAAGATATTAGACAGAAATGATTCGCTAGTGATTTACGGAATATTTGGCACAAACGCAGCAGGCCGGTCTGAAGGCCTAGTCGACCTCAAACGTGCAGCTTAAAACGGGGGATATTTCCAAACATTCAAACCTAAAAATGGCCTCATCGCGTTTTAAACGCTAGAAATCTGTAGGCTATGCATGCATTCGGCATTCACAGTAAACCCAGGCCTACCTGTTTTGATGGCGTACTTGAGAGTAGCGCGACAGCTGATCAAGATATCATCCAGAGTCGCAGGCTGGTCCCGCAGCTCCCAGTTGTTCAGCTGAAGCAGCTCGTTTGGATAATGAAAATCAATCACCTTCGTTTCCCTGTCGAAAGACTCCACGACGTAGGCCAGTAGAATATCCACGACTTCCTGCAGGAAGGTCATCGTTTTGATGTCACCGTCCATGGCAGGTAACAGGTCTGGAAAAAAATCAGCAGCGGAGACATTCTGTGATTTGCCTTCCTGGACTTGGTTCGACAAAATTTGTGCAAAATTTGTGCAGAGGAATCTGATAAAAACATGCAACAATAAGATGCATATGAGGTGTGAAGGCCTCTAAAACAAGACCATATAAGACGCATTTGCTGTGAAATTATCCCAAAGCTCCACAGACAGAAAAACACCACATTTCTTTTTGTTATAAAAGCCGAAGGATATATCCTGCAAAGCCCAGCACATCAAAATACGAGCTTTTGCTGAAGGTGACCTCTGTAAAATTGTTAGACTCTGTTATTATTCCAGACAATAATGGTTTGATTTAGTCTGGATTGAGTGTCTCAGTTTCAATTGAAGCATTTTATTGTCTGGGAACAAAGAATCATCATCTCTATCATCGTCAAGAAAATTGATCTACATTATAATGATTGAAACGAAAGTTGATTTGCATGACACCAAGTGCAATCATATTGCCAGATATTTTCATTAATTAAAAAAAAACAACAAATAATAATTAAGCTTGCTGGAATAAACAGGCTCACTCAGACCTACTGATGTGGTTTTTTACACTGAATAAACAAAGCCCATCTCTGCACGATGCTTTGGCTCAAAGAGGTCAGTGTAAAGGTTAGCACCATGCTTGTGTACCTGTTGAATAGAGGTCGGAGAAGACCACAGCCGCTTTGGTGCAGTTGCAAGATTTGTTGCAGTCGCAGGTGCCAGCAGCCGTCTGCGGCGGCTCGGCGGGCTTCTCCACCTCCCCGACATTGAGCAGTGCTTTGGAGACCACAAAACAGCACTGAGATATTTTTATTAAGCCATGATGTCAAGAAAATGTCAGAAATAACGTAACCTGCACCCCCATTCCCTCCCACACTCGACCTGCTTGCTGTGAACCAACATACCACATAATTTCGATCCAATTCCTCCGGATAATTTCTGAGCCGCCGCTTGGCACCAAGCCCTGGCTGGAAGAGAAGAGATAAATAAGGATGGACAGTTTCAGGTTCGGTCCTAACTTTAAGGTGACAGCCGAAACACAAATGGCACCATGCAACTTAGCATTAATTTTTTTTAGGTAAACTGTTGCCGTCAGCAGAGTAAAACAAAAACGAAAAGCAGATGTGTGGACTATGAACAGGCTCCAGCAGGCCTGGTTGGTAGTGATCCGGTGGCAGCAACACCAAATGCAGGGCACCGACAAGACACATTGCGCTGGAATTCGAGCTGCGCCCGGTGGTCAGAGGTGCTGTGAAGACAAAAAGCCACTCACGTGTATTGGGACTCTGGCTCCCGGTATTGGCCCCCGCATTATCTCCGCCAAGAGACCAGAAACCGTGAGATGCCATTGTAGTTAGGGCTTACAAGAGACACGAGCAGAGCCCATCCACGCGCGACGAGCAGGAACTGTGCTGAAGCTGACAAGACCTCTCCGACTGCTGAAAACGCAGCCGCACATCCGAGAGACGCTTTATGCTACAGGAAAGCCCTGAAAAATAAAACAACTCGTGGATGGGAAAAAAACAGTCATGCGTCGTCGGTGGCGTCCAAAGGTGCAGGAAGCACGAAGCAACGTCTTCCCAGAGACATTTGCAAACATTTGACTTCACCGGCGCACTCAGCCAGCGCTTCTACGTAAAAGCGCAGCCACTCTCTGCGCTTTATACAAAAAACAACATATAATGCAAGTCCTGGGTGCAAAACTCTATAGTGAAATTCTTCTTTTGATATAAGCGTGCTACATTTTCAGTGAAGTATCAAAGCAAAAAAGAAGAGCAAAGCCAAGAGATGGTGAAAAGTGGTTTTAAAATCAGCTCTCACAGCTGCTGGTAAATCTACAGCGCGCAAACCATGTCCAATTGCATCTAACCTAAATTTCACGTCACAAGAGAAATCCCATCGTGATTCACTTCAGGGCATGACGAGCTGTGCTGCGTCGTGCGTCCTGCCTCTATACATCCCCAGAATTTGGTCCCCTGCGAGCTGAACTTACCCTCCATAGGCTACAGAAAGTGGATGCCAACTAATTTATCTGCCCAGCAGTCGCAGACCTATTTCTTGGAGACCGACTGCTTTAATTGTTCGCCTCCGGTGAAGAAACAGTGTGGAGGCTTGGTTCGCGTACACACAACATGCGTAGGTCCTTGCTTTCTCCTCTTTGTGCTGAGGCGTGTTATTGTTTCAAGAATAATAATTCCCGAAGCTCTAGTTTGTTTCACCATTTATTTTGGTCTTTTTCGTCACCTAAGGAAAATTGTTTTCCACCCTTAACTAAAATTAAGGACCTTGACATTTAATAAATCAGCAGATTGCATAAATTATAAATCATATACTGTATGTATAGAAACTAAAAGGACGCCTAATAATTACGCACATTAGTCCTTACAAATTGGAATATTACAGTCTGACATGTCACTTTGTTGTCTTATCGTTAATGAATGAGAGCAAACGGACCCTCTGGGCATCAAAACAAGCCTGAGTCACATCTGTTATGATTTATAGATGCAATCGCCAAAAACCATTTAATGCCACAATGACTATAAAGTAGATGGAACTGTTTGCCAAGAGTTACAGCAATACATTTTTTTATCAAACATAATGCTTGTTGGAGCATGTTCTTTAAAAAGACAGCTCTATTTGCAAAACCATCATACATGTTCCTTTTCTATTATATCCACCAATCAAGCTTGCTAATCCAGTGTAGGACTGTGGGAACCCGAGACATACAGTATATCTTGTTATCTATCAATTTATTTAGTAAGCATGTTGTTGGGGAGTCTAACACGCCCTGCAGGGGTTTCTCCTGTAAAATATCACACAAAGGTCAGAGGCTGAGTCTCTGAAATGCTGAAATCATTGCAGAAAAGAAGATGATGTCAAAACTGGTTTGATATCAACATGACACAGTTGCCACTGTTTACTCCTCCCATGAATGGATTATGAGACAATGGGCCCCTGGGCACAGACGTGTAAAAGGCTACTACCTCTCTAACTATTGAACATGCATGTCTCTTTGTAGTTGTTTTCACTTTTTAGCCATCTGGTGCTAATTTTTACTTGTTTTGCGTCTCTTTGTAGTTGTTTTGTGCTACATTTTGTCATTTGGCATATTTTTGTAGTCATTTAGCTGCCTTTGAAGCCTTTTGTTTGTCTTTCTACTTATTTTGTCTCTTTTTAGTGGGTTTGCATCTATTTTTTACATTTTGTAGTCCTGATTGGCTTTTCACCAGAAAGGCTAACAGACTTCACAGTTTTTTGGTCTGCCCCCCTCCCCCCATTATGAAGAATGGTTATGGTTTAAAACAGAGAGAGTAAAAAGAACATGTGCAACAGCGTACATAACCTCACCATGCAAAGAGGCACATACTGTATATGCTTAAAGATAAAACATGACATGTAATTTCACATATTTAATGTTTCAGTGAGCAAATCAGAGTTTAGACCAGAGCAAAGAATGCACATTTCTTAAATGATAATGATTCTGAAGCTGATTTTCCAAAGGCACACTTTTCAGAAAGAACTGAAATGTGAAATATTAAATATGTAAGAGCATGGCCTGCATATTTACATGATCTATAGGCATTTTGAAGTTATAACAAATTATTGATATGGACAACATCACACACAATATTTGACAAAAAGATAAAGCAAAATGAGCTAAAGTACAAATATCTACTTTACAAATGACTAAATAAAAGTCTAATCTGCAGCAAATTTAAGTTTCTTATTTACAGTTCCTTCATCCTGTCTATTAGATTGTTCAATCAGATTAATTAGACTGGTGGCTATCAATAATCAGTGCAGTAGGTACCTTTCATTTCCCTAACTAAGCAATTTCAAATGCTTCTGAAGAAGCTTTAGCCACATTTCCACCAGGGCAACTTTCCCCAGGGAGCAGGAACCTTTTAGGGAACATAGTTCCTCCACCTGCATTTTGTACTGGATGATCCAGGGTCTGAATTTCAGTTCCTCCACACATGGACTGCAGCAGGCAGAGGGCACAGAAGAAAGCATGACATGCATGAAGTGAACCATCAGGCCTGCTCGGAGTTAACAATCGTTATGCTTGTACTTGCAATAAAATCTTGGCGAGTAAGGGAAATACACTTGTTAAATGAGTACAAACATGCAGAAAAGCAATCATTTCAATTTTGCCTGCAGCCTGTCCTCCACCACTGGGACATGTTAACCAGACCTTCATGCTTTTACATCAGCAGGCTAATTTGTTTCATCTTCCCTGGGCTTCGGCCCTGCTGTGGAAATGTACATCACAATGCGCTCAAGGGTCTTTTACCCCAGGGACAGTTCCTGGGCTTTAGTTCCTGGGAATAAAAAGTACCAGGGACTTCATGGCGGAAAAGCAGCTCTTGATGCATTGCCACACAGTGAGAGTCATCCTCTTGCCTTTCACAGATTATGTCCCAAAAAATTAAAAAGATCAGACCCAGGTTCAGTACTGTTTGATGAGCCTTCGTCTCTGGGACGTCTTCCTCAGTAGGTGTCTGTAGTCATGCGGATTCTCCTCAGTCTGACTCTCTGTGGAGGGCATCCTGGGAACAGTCGACACCACACAGGAGACAACAATGAAATCCAGAAGCACAAAGACACAGCAGAAAGTAAAAGCAAAAGCAGAACAGGAGATGCCTTGGAAGATTTGGACCAAGAAACAGAATGAGAAAGAAGATAAAAAGGTTCACGTTCAAGAGAAATATTTCATATTGTTTATCTTCTTCACTGGTCATTTATCATGTGTGTGATGCTATGGTCAGACAAAATGGGAAACAGATGCAATTTATACACAGGTCTGACACCATCCCTCCTTTGACCAACCGGGATGCAAAAGCCAAGTGTAGTATTTCAGGAAAAAATCTCATCTGTCAACAAAGCAGCAGATCTGCACAGGTGCAAATGTCTCATGACCGCTCTAATGGTGTGTTTACATTATTGTGGAAAACCAGCTCTTACACACACCTTGCCATGGTTGTGTATGTGGTGTGCTGCACATGCTCTGAGTAGACAGACGTCTGAGGTGTGCAGCTTGAAATGGGGGTGCGCCGAAACTTCAAATTTGTTGTACTTTAACCCCCATTTGCATTGACAGCCAATCACTGCTGACCACCGCTGGAATTGATGTGAAACTAGTTAGCTAGGGTTTCAATCGTAAAACCACTTCTCTGAGTGAACTAGTCCCAGTTGTTGGCCATTAAAGAATACACACATCTTTCTAAGCATGGACACACATGGTGTACCTGTTCTCTCTGGCAAGTATGCTAGGCCCTGGTTCAGTGACAGCCCTCTCTCTGGTCTGTCTACTGGCATCAGCTGATTTCTCCTCTGTAGATATGGAGGGTTCAGACCTGCTGGTGGACAGGCCCTGGTAGTACTGGTCATCGACATCCAGCAGCTTCCCTAGACTAAAGCACAAACAGAACAGATTTTTGAGAATATTAACACTAGCTGCAGGCTGTGTAAATTGCTCATTGACACGTAGTCTTTCCTTTAGCTCCGGGGGTGGAAACTGAACCCAGGACAGGCTCAGAATTTTATCAGCTTTTACACAGAGCTGGATATAATGCTGAAAACAATGTACATGTTAGTAGGTTAAAGTGGCCTGAGCTACTTGTGATAACACTTTTTTTTGTACAGATGGCAATGCCAGACGTACTGTCTGTACACAACTTTAGTCAAACTTTGTAGTTAGTGATAATTAATTAAATTGCACTCGCTAACATGCTAAACTACTATAGTAAATATTGTAAATATTAGACCCATGAGCATGTCAAGTGCTACCATTGTGAGCATGTTAGTATGCTAATGATAGCACTGGACTACATCTTCACACAGTGTGGCTGAAGACACTCAGTGTGGTTTCTGGCTTACGGTTAATGAAATTTAAAGTTTGGTAGCTTTTACAGTTTTCTAATCCATAGTCAGCCTGCTGTGGTCTGCTTAGCCCTGGTTCAGCCACCAGGGAGTTATTTCAGCCCTGGTAGTGAACCAGTGTTGATTCAGGGGCTGGTTCATCCCTGGTTCACTGCTCATGCTACAGTAACTACCCAGATTCTCCTCTGTTTATTTCTAACAAACTGCTGTAGCTGCTATTGGAAACATAAAAGGCACACAAAGACTTAAACTCCACGTGCTTTAAATGGCAAATATATAACATTTCATATGCTGCCATCTGGCTGAAAATCACAGTTTGTCTCCCCATGTCCCTCATCGCCTCTGTCTACTCTCCAGTTTTCACTCTTAATGCACCAGATTTCCCATTTCCCATCCT
>NW_018127883.1:11194219-11198367 GCF_001952655.1 Monopterus albus | reverse complement strand
TTAATGATGCATGTAAACTGTTCCTGTCCATTGCTGGCTTTATTTATCCAACAAATTATTACCCTTGATGTTTAGCACTGTGTAGCACTGTGTATGTGCACATCAAGATGCATGTGTCTCTTTAGACTGCTATGATAAAGCATCCTGCTTGTTCAGCCAGCCCTATCGGTCTATCCTCATCCTCACACTGGGAGGTACACTCACCTGATAGCCTGTAGAACACATACATATGCATGAATGCACATACCCACACACACTTTCTAGCCACTCTTTTTGTAGAAAATTTGATCTGCAGGTAAATTTAGCATTATTTTAAAAACCTAACAATCCCCCAAACAATAAGTCTAAGTGGAAGTAACACCACCATGTCTAATATTTACAATGCCTAATATTAAATGTAATTGAGTATATTGTATTCAGCCAGTGTTACAGAGGTGAAAGATAAGGCTAATTAATTTCACTGAGGATATGTATAATGCTCCGAGCAGTTAGGTTTGGACCCAGACACCATACTTATATTGGCACAGGGCAGCAGGCCAACCTCTTAAAACACAATGATGTGTTGTTAAAATTAGGTTGAAACAAGAACTGGACACTTACTCCTCTTTCTTGGTCTTGCGTTTCTCATCCTGGATGGACCTCTGAGTGGAGAAGACAGAGGACAGATTACTACATGTCAATCAAACGCTGCCAAGACCTGTGTTCAGGTAAAGTGCAAACACTGGGTTTAGAACTGTGGCCGCCAAAGTGTTTAGCTTGTCTATCTGGATCAATTCATGATCCCTCTGTTTTGTTGTAGGACTCCTTAGGAGGTTTTAACCCCCAGTTTAGGAACAAATGTCTAAAAGTGTCTTGTATTTCAGTTACCTTGTTAAATATGTACCTACACTTCTACAATATCAAATATTACTAAGTGTTGCATGAAGAAAATATGAAGCATTATATATAATCACAATAGGAGACTACTTAATAAAAAGTTGTCTTAAGCACAAAAAATAAACTCCTAAAGAAAACTGATTTATCCAACATATTTAATAAAATGTGAAAAATACTGTTCCAGACAACTTTGTAAACATCTTTTCTTTGGAAACTACGTCATAAAGAGTAGGACAGAGAAAAAATTGCCATTCAATAGTGCACTGTGAGAAGGCAACAGCAGGGAAAATTGTTACCATACCACATAATCTGGCAGCAAAGCTTTGTTGTAGTATCTGAAATCATTTTGCCTCCTTTTTCTGACTCACATGAATCAGGTTGTAATAGGTGGAGTCTTCTGGCGTGTTCAGGGTCTTCGGCGGCTGGGTCCTGCGGGGGGCCCTCGACACTCTGTCAGCTGAAAAGTAACAGCAGTTAAAACAAAAGAGGCTCTGTTTAGCAAGTCAGGCTCAGTTTACCTCTGGTGTTTCATAATGTAAAATTATTCATGGGGATAAAAAGTCAATAAATATTGTTTGTCTTTAATTAAAAATTATATTTATTGTATCAGAGAGTGAAAGTAGGAAATTTTACTGTACAAAAAATCATGATGCATGGACAGCGTTGGGTTGATTTGTCATCTTCTTGGTTTTTTCAACTGCTCTATACAAAATACTATTTTAATGCCTGGCTCAGTCTGTCCTCAAATAAAGGACAAAAGAGCATCTTCAGAAACTTGACACCAAAACATGAAGTGGAGTGATCTGGGGGTGTTTACAGTGTAATGGTTAAAGAATCTGAGGCCAGGTGAGCATCAACCTGAACCTTTTTCATTGATTAAGCCTGATGGATCGTTACATGTTGGGATCATTAGAAAGGCCCCGGGTTTGAACCTGGAACCTTCTTACTCGGAGGCGACAGCCCTAACCACTGCGTCACTGTACCACCCCATTTACAAAAACTTGTTTAGTAAATGTAACTGGAGGGTATGCAAGATCTCTGGGTACAGGCACTACTCTGTACCATCGATCAGATGGTAGCAACTCATATTCACTACACAGACTGACGCCGTGACATCACAGACTGACGTGACATGTCCCTAATAATTGCCCGGGCCTTTCTCAATGCTCAGGACTCAAAGCACTGTCAGACCATGATGCTGTTTACCTGCGATCTTACTAGACATTAATGGTTTTACAGACAGTGAGAAATACCAAGCAATAAAGCAAAAAGCTAGAATGATAGAAAAGTACCAGTAAATGTCTATCCACACCAAACTGTCGAAACTTACGCATGAAAAGTAATCGCTGTAAAGTGACATCTGTATTAGAGTGCCATAATAGTTTTGAATAACAAGATATTTATATTCATTTACAGCTTCAATACGGCCCCCATTAGCAGCTTTGTGTTGATGGTGCCCTCCTTGTTCTTAACTGAAACCCAGCTGACCTATTACAATGTTGTGCTAATTGAGCTGCCCTAAATATAAAGTATGCTGCAGTGTACACTTAAGACCTTTGGCTTGTTTGAAATTTTCTGAGATTATGTAAAACAAGCTTTGTTATAAACAAAGCGTCTGATAACTCTGACAAGCCATGTTTCATCCCCAACATGATACTGAACATGATTTGGGTCAGTGGTGGTTTAAAGGTTAGAGAAGCAAACTTGTATATATCCTGCTGGTGTCATCAATACCCCTGCAGTGCCCTCAAGCAATGCCCTGAACTCCAGTTACTGGTTGTACTGGGCCGCTTCCAGGTGTAAATGTGTGTAATAACGTGACACTGATCATGGTATTCCTGTAAAAAATAGGTTGTTCGCAGGAAACATCGAGAGCTTGTGACCATCTGGTTTTCATGCATGGCATCTTCCACACTCTAGTGGCTGTTTCAATCTATCATATTTGTCATGTGTGATATGCTGTAATAATATCTCTCATCTATGTTAATGCAATTATAAATATATTACAATGACCTTTGTTTGTTGCTCAATATTAATCACTGTTTACACGAGGGTGAAACACAGCGAAAACAATCCATCATGTGCAGAACCTCTCAGGTAAAAGAAAAAAGTTTCTAATGCTACTGAACAACTCCATCTAAAGGTCATTCTGTGTTGGTCAAACAAGGAAAGCCAATTCAACACGCCCTCTTATTAATTCCTGTCATAATTGTTGGAAACGCTGGCTCACAAAATGTGATTAACATTTGATGACCTTTCTTGTGAAGAACATGGTGACTGGCATTCCTCTACCCTCACTGCGTGCATCACAAATAATTCTTATGAAGTTTATTATGTCAGTGAAATCTGCTGTATAAGGGCAGATTAGGACTGTCAAAGGAAAAATGATCTAGTGGGGCAGAGAAGCATAATTTTATTGGGGGTTGCAGTAGCCCTCGTAAATAATACAGATAATTCATTTTGCTTTACCTCAGGCAGTCGGCTGTGTTAAGGCCTGTAAAGGGCAGCCATGCCCAGGTTTAAGAAAGCCTTAAGGGGTAGTAACTATGTATGAGCATGTATAATGTCTGTCAAACTCAACTCTTAGGTGTATGTTTGCCATCCAAGTAAACTCAGGTGAAATCTGGACATACATCAATTTTATTTTAAAGGAAGAGATTAACCTTTTGGAAAATAACTCATCTGCTTTCATGCCGAGTTAGATGAGAATGGTAAACAGTCTTATACTTGTATAGCGCCTTTCTATGCTTTTACAGCACACTCAAAGCGCTTTCACATTATTCGGCCATTCACACTCCCAAGCACTCACGCATTCACACACCGGTGATATCACTGGGAGCAACTGGGGGTTCAGTGTCTTGCTCAAGGACACCTCGACATGTTGACTGGACAAGCCGGGAATCAAACCGCTAATCCTCCGGTTAGGAAATGACCCGCTCTACCTCCTGAGCCACAGCCGCCCCCGAGAAGACTGATGATGAATACTGAAGTTGTAACCATGCCCTGTTAGCTTAGCTTAGCACAAACACTGGAAACAGGGGCAAACAGTTAGCCTGGCTAGGTCCAAAAATAACAAATCTCTAAGTTCACATGACTGATATCAATCTTCTCATTTGACTCTTAACAGGGAAGTGAGGAAGCATATTTTCTAAAATTAAAAACTATTCCTATATTCCTAAATATTGGACGATTCTGAAAAACCCTGAATTACGTTCCATGCCATTATTTTCCACCCATTTCTGTGTGGTCATTTTGAGACACTTTAGGAAAAG
>NW_018127883.1:11177875-11194171 GCF_001952655.1 Monopterus albus | reverse complement strand
CTCACTGGAAGATCTAGTGAATGGCAGAATAATCATAATGCCATCCAAGAAAAGGCAATCATTGATCTCATTATGTAATTATTACATTCTTCCTTGCACACCTGGACCTATGACGATGGTGACATTTCAGCTGCCAGCTCAATTTTGCAAAGATGTTGAACTTTCAATTTGTGCTCCCCCCTGCATGCCAACCCAAAAGCAATTACACTTATCATTTGTGCAAATCAAATTTTATTTCTGATGACACAAGGGTAGAGAAGCATTTCCTGTTTTGGCACTTGATTTTCCCAGGTTTCCTGATCTAATCAAATCACACGAGAGAGAAAAAAGAACGCTGTCCACTGATAATATCACACTCTTCTGTGAGGAGATGGTAAAAAAAACAACAACAAAAAAACAACCTATCCCTGTCTTTTGTCATGTCAAGAATGGAAATTGCTGGCAGACACACACATCTTTAACTCTGAGATAATAAATAAGGACAGACATGATCCTTTTCCAGGGCCAGCCCATGGCACAGGCAGCAGAGAGGGTTGCATTGCCAGGGGGTCAAAGCACTGGAGGTATTTTATTTTTACTGGAAAACACTGCCTGCTACCACGACGTGACACAAAACTAATGGATCGACCTGTCAATGCTAAGTTAACCTACCATATCTATCTATCCTCCATATGTACACAGTACACATAAGAGGATGCTACTGCTTCATCATGAGTAAAAAAATACATTTAATTATCAGGCGCAAGTTGGAAAACAGCATTGTGATTATTTTCGTTACTGATGTTTAGTGTAAACATAAAGAACTGCATGGATAGAATTGCATTTACTAGTCAGCCAGCTCATTTCCCTATATGTCGACTAATTACATTGGTTTGCCATGTGAAATTATTATATAATTTGGTGATGCGAGTGTAGTGTACTGAATGAATACAGGTACACCAACACACTCAGGGCTAGCCTCGTCCTTTCCTTTCCTTATTTGCCAGGAAAACAGAACCAAAAGTGCACATTAACCTCAGGTTAATCCATGACAACATTATGCATTATACTTATTGCTTTATAATCTGCTTTTCACAGAGCCAATCTTGCTTATCTTACATGAGTAGTGATTCTGGGGAATATAGCTGTTGATTGTTTTTCCTCTCACAAACATGCCATTGTTGTCTGGGTTTGATTGATGGGCCTGTATGATCTCATTCAACTTCTGCTGCAGGGCAACAAAGTCCTCAGAAGACTTTGTGATCTGTTGGAGAGATATAGAAACAATATACGGTATGAGTGGAAATATTGACAAGATAGAGAGGTGATTGGTTAAAAATAATACATTTAAGGATATTACCTCTGCGGAGAAGTTCTGTAGCTGCTCCGCTTCTTCCTGTGTCGTTTGTTGCTTGTTGGCCTTCAGGTTCTTCCTGTCCTTGTACCCTCTGAAGTTACTCTGGATCTTCACTGCAGCTTGTTCTTCTTCCAGTCGTTTTTCAGCATTCTCTTCTTTACGTTCTAACTCAACATCCATGACATCCAGGGCCTCATCCTCTGCTTCCTCTTTAGTTTCTTCTTCTGCATCATTAGACCCTTCCTTTGCTTTCTGTTGTGCTTCTCTTTCTGCCTTCACTTTCTTTCTGTCCCTCTGGCCTCTAAAGTTACTTTGAAGCACAGTCGCAGCTTTTTCCTCATCCAGTCCCTCTGGGTTTTCAGCAGGTACATCCTTTGCTGATTCTTCTGTCTGTGTCACCTGTTCTTCTTTTTCTTTTGGAGTTTCTGATGTGACATCTTCTTCTTTCTTCATTTTCTTGGGGAGCTTCCCTTCCTCCTCGAGTCGCTTGCGCTCCTTGTGGCCACGGAAGTTACTCTGTATCACCACAGCTGCTTTAGTCTCATCTACATCTTCTGACTTCCTATCACTTGTAGAAACTGGTTCTTCTGATTCTTGTTCTGTCTCTTTGCTGCTGATTTCTTCTGTTGGTTCTTGTCCTTCTGCCTCCCCTGTAGGACTGCTCATGGTGGGAACTTCTTCATCACCAGTTGGGCTTTCTCTGTTCTGTTTCTTAGCTGGGATCTTGCCTTCTTCCTGTAACCTCTTCCTCTCTTTGTGACCTCTGAAATTACTTTGGATAACAGTAGCTGCCTTGGTTTCCTCCTCTAGGTGGTCAGTCTCTTTCTGTGCAGCATTCTCCTCCTCCTCATTTCCAGCATCTGCCACCGGGGTGTCCTCAGTCATTGCTCCATCTGGTACTTCTCTATGTTCATCATCTTCTGGCACCTGTGTTTGATCACTGTCATCGTTCTCCTCTGCTATGCAAGTACTTTCTTCATCTTCATTCTTCCCTTGTTTATCACCTGTTGTTTGCTCTGTCTTTTCTCTTTCTTCTTCATTGCTGGTAGGCTCTTGTCCACCTTCCTCTTCACCCACCGTGTTTGGTGGTGACTCTAGTTCAGGCCCAGCCATTGTCTTCTTTCTCTCTTTAAACTTTTTTCTCTCTTTGTAGCCCCTGTAGTTGCTTTGGAGAACCACAGCAGCCTTAGTTTCCTCCTCTTCACTCTTCACTTCACTTTCTGAAGTTGAAGTGTTTTCTTTATCTGTGCTCTTCTCCTCTTCTTTCAGAGTCTGCTCTGCGTTCTCCTTCTTGTTGGCTTCCCTTGAAACAAAATAAATCTTTGTCAAAAGAACAATTTACCTTTATTTTGGAGCTATACTGTGTATATTGACTTTCTCGTACTGTTTTCTTTTGAAGCTTTTCCTTTCTTTGTGCCCTCTATAGTGGGCCTGGATCTTGGTTGCAGCTTTGTTCTTCTCATCTACCACCTCCTTGTATTTCTTTCTTACAAGATATCCCCTGCAAACTGAAGAAGAAGACAAGACATGATGCAATATTATACAAACTAAACGTCTGCTAGATAACCGATTCCACCGGAGTTTGTTCGTACCAGCTTGAAACTGGACGATGAAGACCTCAAGCTTTTTGTTTTTGTCTTCAGCTACTTGCTTCCGGACTTTATGACCTCTGTAAGCTGGAGATTAAAGCATGAATTAGAATGACTGCTCTGACTCTGGGACACTGAGAGTGTACAGGTAACCAACCTGACTGCAGCACCACAGCACTCTGTTCTCGCTCTCTTAATATCCGTTGGTACCGCTTAGCTCCCAGCCAGCCTCGAACGTAAGCCTGGAGCAGAATGAGCCGCTGTGTGGCCTGCTGTACCATCAGATTCAGATGTTCAACATGGTAGTACTTGAGGAAAACCTGAGAGACAGGACACATAAAAACCTCTATTCATCACCATATCAAAATCAATTTAACATTTATCCTCAACTTTGAAAAATCTGGATCAGGTACAGCAGGGTCAGCTGAGCAGTTTTGGATTCATTTCACATTTATTAATGTTGCAAGGGTAAAGTAATTTTTTTTTAAGTGCAACCACTGCTTATATCATCGGTGTGAATTAAGAAGTGGCAAAAAAAGGCAACTGAAAACAGCCTTATATACGTATATGCAAGGGCTGAAGCCCCTAGAAAGAGACACTGCCCACGAAGACATCACTCCCCTGCAAGCCCTCGAGCACTAGCCAAGCAGCTGCCTCCCAGTGTCTCTGCTGAGCAGCCCAGCTTTCGGTGTCTGTTGACACGTAGCCACAGATCCAACCAGCCACTAAGAAGAAATGCTGTCTCCACAAACAATATTCTGATCCCAATTTTGACTTTTTTTTTTTTTTTATATATCTCATGAGTCCCACATAATTATGTAAAGAAATAAAAAAAAATCATTGGACTCCAACTTTAAAACCATTTCAGTAAGAAGTTATGGGGCCTGACATTAAAATGACATCTGTCTGCCTACCTTAGTTTTCCCCATCACCCAGTTCTCCAGCCTGGCCTTCTCCAATATTGCAGCACATGTTTCAGGACTCACAGCTGGCTCCTCATGGGCATGAAAAGCCAAGATATAGTACCTGTAACAATCAGTATAATCACCTGGACACTAATACAAGGAGAGCACACATACACTGATGGTCATTTGATTATCATCTACCTACTGACCTCTGTATGAAGTTAGCAAACAGGATGCGGTGAGAGTAACCCTGCCGTCTGATCTTAGCAGTCTCCAGAACACCAGTGTACCGCAACTGAACCAGGACCTTCTCTCTGTCAAACTTGCTGGCTTGGCGATCATTGTTGGGTTTGATGCAGCGCACAAAGTGAGGCTGCCCTGCCACCATCTTGGACAGCAGGTCCATCAAAGAATACTAGAAGGAATGTAAAAAACAAAGTCAAACCCATTAGGTAGCAGGATTGGTCAAGGACAACTAAATAAATAGCCCCTGCACAGAGATATGATAATCTGGGAAAACATATTCTTACTCTGAAGTAGGAGGAAACTGTCTGTGTTCTCATATTTGTCGTTTCTCTTGGATGGTAAGATGCGTCTCCTTGTTCACCTGGCTGGACAAACAAACATTAAGCTAGTCAAAAACATGCTCTTCTGAACTAAAGTTAGTAAAATGAAGATGCTTTACTTTTTTAAAATCTTAAAGGATGGCACATTTCCATTACAATTTCTACAGCGTTCTGAGGTTTTCATCAAAGGATTTTATCTTCCTTTGAAAAATCACCATTTGCATTTCTACTGTGTTAAAGAGGCACATCAAGCAAGCATTTTTTCAGGCGTGAGCTTTAATTCCAAAAAAGGCTGCAAAAGAGACCCATAAAATGGA
This sequence comes from Monopterus albus, assembly GCF_001952655.1. NCBI lineage: Eukaryota > Metazoa > Chordata > Actinopteri > Synbranchiformes > Synbranchidae > Monopterus > Monopterus albus. The sequence continues at coordinate 11,189,458 of NW_018127883.1, read as the reverse complement.
TAAACAATAAAACAACTGCCAAATCATGAGTACAGTCCGCATAAACACAATTTGTCTGAACTTTTGTGTGTTAAAAATCAGACATACAATTGAGAAAACACATTGCTACATCAATATGAATATAATACAAAAGTATTCAACTGCATCCAGCAGTTAAGAGCTAATTCTCAGCACTGTTACACCTCTGGGAAACCCCGTTTATAGCTAGTCATCAACCTAATTCTGTTTGTAGCATTTCAAATGCTTGCTGAGGCTTCTTAAGAGGGAAACCTTTGATGAGCTTTTTGCCTAACACATGTAGATGAATGGAAATAGATTCATGATCTCATCAAACAGTTCATTTAAATGTAGCTGCTGTCACTTGCTTTTATATGAGCAAATTGCCTTGAGTCTTACATTTAGCAGGCACTGCAATCTTGTTCTGCCATCTAAACTAGTTCAGTAAAGTAAGTCACATGATTAAGCTGTAGAGAGAAGGCCTGAGTTGGCCACTGGCAGCTAAAAGGGACTCAGGCTGATTAATGACTAATTTGAATGCACCTTTAAAGTTTTAATGCATTTTAAAATAATTGTGAAAAACTAACTCACTGTTCCAGCCATGTTAACAGACAAATCCGCCACAGTGATGGATATGAACGAGAATCAACGCAACATAACCTCCTACATTTAGAGGTCATAGTGTTTTCTTGAGACTTGCTTGACTAACATCGGAAAAAGGCTCAACTTGACTTTTACTTTGGTGTTCATGACTTAGATTTGAGACAAATGACTCAAAAGTGCTTCACTAGAAAGCTAACTAAGTTTAAGCTGTTAGCCTCGGCTTTGAATCGATTATGCATTTTACTGAGAAGAGTTACTGATAGCTGACCCGGGGCCTTTCTCCATGGAGTTTGAATGGACATGTCCTCTCTGTGCCTGCGTGGGTTCTCTCCAGGTACTCCAGCGTCCTCCCACAAACCAAAGACATGCAGCTTAGGTTGACTGGCGACTCTAAATTGCTCGCAGGAGTGAGTGTGATTTGCACATATGTAACTTGGGTCTTGCTTGAGACGTGATGGTTAAGATTTAAGACATGTAATTTGCACATGCGTGACTTACTCCCACCTCCGGTATACAGCAAAATATTTTGCTCAGCATTAACTGTACATGACTATATGACATCTACTCAGGATTTAATGACCCATACACTCAAACACAAACTACAAGGAAATATGTTGATTACCTCACTGAATGAAAAAGAGCTGTACATGTATAAGGTTAGCACTCCCATCTTTCATGGCAGAAATGCAGAGACAGGGGGAGGTGAAGAAAAAAGAAGAGAAGGTAAAAATAAGAAACTGTAATTGTAGTAAGTTAAAACAGTGGGAAGGTAAGAAGAAAGTGCAGAGACGAGAGGCTGAATGTTAATTCAAGAGCAGCTCCTGACTATGGTGAAGAGAGTGAAAAACAAATAAATTGAACAACATTTCAGGGGAACTTCTTGATGGAGGAGATAATGCAGACAGTCCTGTAAGTACCTTGGCGAGGGTGACGGTGCGTGTCGGGGTCTGTGGGCTGTGCTCTGTGTTTATGCCTTTACCCTTGGTGTGGGCAAGGTTGCCTGTGAAATAAACAAAGTGAAGATGAGAGTCAGTTGGAAAACTGCCCTCAACCAGGGCAGAGTTCGTCACATGTAGGAATCATCTAGAGAAATAGGGCTGTATGCATATTTTTAGGTTATTAGAAATAACTGAGGTTATTTTAAGCTGAAGTCTGTGTAAAATTCTTGACTCCGGAAACCAAACATCATTATTTGAAAGAGAGGAGCTTTATATTTTTAGGTCACTGAAAACAAGTTCACGCTGACAGAAAACTTTAGGACTATTCTGACAGACTGATTATGTGGTTATTGGCACTGTGACTCAATGCAGACTGCTCTGTCAACAAAGGATGTTCTCTCTGCCAAGACCAGCTTATTACAACAAATATCTGGCAGAGGAGAGGTGAAAGCCAGTCTATGAAGTGTAACAATAGCCTGTTGCTTTACTTTAGGTATGTAATCAGTGCTGCTTATATGCTGTTCAGTTAAAAGGTTAAAGCAAACAAACATCTCTCTTATTGCACTTCTTGTCTTCCCGTTTCTTTATGTTGTTAAGAGCATGCCTCCTCTTTACCTGTTTTGGTGAGGGGATGGGTGACTAGTTTGCAAATAAGCTCATTCTCTGATGACCTCAGCAGCAGGACAATGTCAGCTGGAAGTGTGTCTCTGTTCTTGGCTAAGAAGCCTGCAGCATTGTAAATGACCTTAGGGTTTGGTACAGAGGAAAGATACTCATGTGAAAGCCAACACATGGAGTGGATTCAGTCTGAAATAAAACCTTTGGAACTCAAATTTTTACAATCAATGATCAGTTAGTAGAACTGCCTGGAGCCAGTAATTACCTTTCCAGCGTAGTGGTGAATACCAAAGCCAAGGTCAACCCTCTTTGGTCTCCAGAAGCTTTTCGACTTGAGATTATCTTCAAATTTCTCTGAAATACCAAATTGCACTTCAGTTAATTATCTTCACAGCCACTCAAGGCTATCAAGGCAGCAGGACAGCTCTTAAGGATATTATACCTGCCCTGACAGAAAATTACCTTACATAAAAAATCAAACAATTCTGAATGTTGGTTTTGATACTCATTACCTCTGTTCTGTGAACATGAATAATATTGTCCATCTCTTTTTGCTAGACATAAGGGATTATACTTGGGTGTTTACTTTAAATGGTAAATCACTTTCTGGTTCTAGCCTATTTTATTTTCTTCATACTGAGTGAGTCCAAATGAATGAGCACAAAAAGTTTGCTTCTATTTTGCTGTCCATCTTAGAAAACTGGGTTAATAAAAAAACAAACAAAAAAACAAACAAAAAAAACAAACAACCTACAAACAAACATAAAAAAAAACTGTATTTCTCTAGTGGTTTTCAAAACATGGTTATAAACTGCTTCACAAAAACAAAAGACTTCAAATAATAATAAAAACAGAAGTCTGTATATATAAAACAAGCAAATGTGTACATACACAAAGCACGTACCCAAACATACTTACAAATAGCCTACAATCACAAACATGCATAAGATTCAGAGTTAGGCTTTAGGATCGGATTTAAAAGAGGAGACAGAATAAGCAGACCTGGGGTTCACATGGCAAATGAACAATCGCTTTTGTAGCAAGGTGTGAGACGTGCATAGAAAACACTTTCAGTATGGATTAGAGGAGAAAGAATTTTGGAACATCCAACATAATATGTCAGCAAGGCAGGCCAAAACCCCTGAGGTATCCCCGTTCTTGAGTGGGACATATATCTGGTTATCAGCACAACCGTGGAAATTTATGTTGTGCATACCTATGATGTGACCTAAGAGAAGCATATAAATTGAGAATAAAAAGGGTCCAAGACTTGACCCCTGTGGGATGCCATATAAGAGGGGAGCTATGAATTCTATATGAATGAATCGGGGTGAATTCTCCCATGAGAAATATGCAGAAAACCCTGAAGCTGTTACTGAGGGTGTTGGAGGAGAACAAGTTTGCATATTTAGTCAAAGACTCCTGGGAAGATAAAGGCTGTATACAGTAAATCTATAATAATACAGGTTTCCTCCAATAGTAGGCTAAAAGGACTGACCTACAAGGGTCTGGTCGGTGCCCTGTGGGAAACGACTCTCCTCATCCAGAAGTGAGAGCATTCCCATGGGCTTCTGTAGGAATAAGTCCAGGAGTGGCCGGTTGTCCTCATACTCAATCATCCGAGCATCCACCTCTTCATTCAGGTACTCATCCTGTACACAAATGGATGATGAATTTAACACTGAAATTACAATGTTATTTCATAGTTTGTGTTTTCAGTTTTAATCTATGACATATACAATTACAGAATGAAAAAACTGAACCACTTAATGAAAAGGTGTGTTCAAAATGAATTAGTGACAAAATGCTGCAGTTATGTTGCTTCAAATATTCCTTTTTCTACTATAGACGTGACAAGCTAGTGATACTTATTAATGTCATAGCACAGTATATTTTCCTTATGCTCTGCATATATGGTGGGAGCCTAGGAAAAATGCATTTCTGGGATTGGTGCCAACAATGCCCAAGAGTGAGTTTAAGTTTAATGGTAAATGTCTCCAACTCCTAATTGACCCTCATTTAGGCTGATTTATAGCTCTTTTTCATGGGTGAGACCAAATCATTTAACATTTGCAAACCATTTTCTGTCCCCGCCCCAAAGGCATAACACACCCAGGAGACTGCATAAAGGGAACCTCATTCTCCCATAAATAAAGACAGCAGCATATTTCACCCACACCGTTTCTCTTAAAGCACAGAGTGACAAATGATGACATGTTATCACCATTTAGATGGAAATGAGGTAACACCAAGATGAAAAAATTCATACAAGATGAGATTCAAGCCCTCAGAAATTGGTATTTGATTTCAGAGATAGGTTATAGGGTGTGTGCTGGTCTGGACTGGACTTTACCTGTTCCCAGGCAAAAATGTGCTGGTTGAAGTAAAACTGGATCTGCTCATTAGCAATGTTGATGCAGAGCTGCTCAAAAGAGTTTTTCTTGAAGTTCTCAAAACCAAAGATGTCTAAGATGCCAATGTTCAGGCCCTTGCCTTCATCTCTGGAGGGGACAAGAAGAAAACAACATCTTTTATTTAATTCTCCTTTTAAAAGTGTGGTTTTTACTGCATTTAACCTTTGTCCACAGCAGCTATGCAATATCCCAGACACTCCAAATGTATGGGTGGATAATCAGTCACTAAAGAGCTCCGACATTTAAACTTATAATTCCCTCAACATAATAAAACTTTTTTGGTGTCTGGTCCCTGAAAACGACGATGTATTTATGGCCTCCTGTCACAGGTTGCATAGTAGTTTTTAACCTCTCAGGTTGATTATTTGAAAAATATTTAGATACCTGAGGAGGTAAACTTAATAATTAACAAGAACAAAATTAAAAGCTGCTTTCTTAACCAGTTAATTATCCTTCAAACCCCTCCGATTTGTCTTACAAACTCGAGAGGGAATCTTTGCCTTCATTATACTGTATGGGGTATATACTGATGTGTATCAGCACAAACACATTCGTTTTCCATCTTTTTTTAATTCTTGGGCAGACTGCACAGCTTTCAAGAGCTGATAATAATATTGTCCATATTTTTTCATAAAAAATAAAAAAAAACCCAGAAACTTTGTGAGATGACCTCATTCTGCATTCGTTACAGCCAAACACACGACACCACACTCCTGATCTCACCCTAGGTGGCTGTCAGGCCGCAGCAGCGTGTTGATACGGTTGACAATCCAGCTGAAGAGGCGGCCATAAAGAGCCTTGCCCATGGCGTCCCTCACCTCCACTGCCTTTTCCACCGTGTTGGGCCTGATGATCGTCTCTCCTCGGGCCACAACACAGTGGGAGGTCAGGGCTTCCTGGAGTTCATTTGAGCGAATATTCAGCAGTGATGCCACTGAAGGGACATGAGATAAGGGATCGGAGGAGAGTTAGCATTTCTAAAGTGGAATGAGAGCAGAGTCATACATGAAGGATGTGCAACCATCTGAATGAGAACCAGGCTCAGAAATGAGATGATGTGGGTTCACAGGAAAATAAGTGAACCAACTACAGAGATGCTCCTTTGCTCATCCATTACGTCAATTTAATAAACCTCATTCAGACATCTTTGTAAATTACTAGTCAGAACAGATGTTCAAATTTAGTATGTGCCTGACGAAATCTGTGTGCGGTAAAATCTAATCATTGCCAATGGATGTCTAGTTTCTGTAATTCTGCAACAGCCTGTCTGATTGACACTTTATTTCAGAACAATGGTTTCCTATATTTAGCTCCACTCCACCTGGAGCTCTCTCTAGAGTTAATGGAGCAGAGCAGAAGAAGGAGAGGGAGGAGTGGGGACGTAGCAGAGGAAAGTAAGAGTCATGGTTGGTTTGACATCATCATATATGAAGTGTAGCCATGCCCCTCTCTCTCTCTCATCTTACCGTTCTCTAGGACTGATATGTTGGAAATGTGGCTCTTGTCTGTTTGGTGCTCTGAAGCAACCGGAGAGAACTCAATGTCACCAGAGTTGAGGATGGCTGCAAGAGTGCTGTAAACACTGCCCAGCTCCTGCAGAAATCAAAGACAGGGACATTCTGTAGAGGACTGACAGCAAACACTGTACAATCAGGCACATCTTATGGTCTTATTCACTGATATAGCTGTATAGGATTTTTATCCTTACTGACTTCTGAGTACAAACACTGGGTGTCTGGCAAGGTCTGTTTCCTGGCATAAGATGAAGCTAATATTTACAGCTATGTGAGGTAGAATATGAAGTCTGATGCAATGGGAAGCTGCTGAATAAGAGCTTTCACCCACATGTTCATAAATGCTCATTATCAGGGATACAGTACTTTATAATTAATTATTAGTGTCTCACATTTGTCATTTGTAATCTCAAATGACTGTCTATAAATGCTACTGGTGTAAAGCACTTTTTAAAAATTTTACTTAAAGCACTGTAACATCAATTGGCCAACCAAATATAATTTCGTATATACAGTAAGATATGTTTCATTACCAGCCACAAGACACTAGAGCTGGTTAGCTATCACGAGTAGCGTTAGCCTCTACAGCTAAATGGACAAACCTACATAACAAAAATAAAGGCTAAAACCATCACAACGTTAATGCTCAGCACCAAAGATTTGAACAATTTAAGTAAATTAAAGCCTCCGTTTACCTGTTTGCACATGCAAACACTCCTCTTTTCACGTGGCAGTTCATGTGTCAGAACAGATAAAACTGCTTCATGCATGATAAGACATACAGTAGAAGAGGCGATGGTTCCTTTAGGACTGCCAAGTAATTACAAGAGAAGTGCTATTGACGTGCAGATCCCAGAGGCAATCGGTTCTCTGGGCCTCATCAGCCTTCACAATGAACACAGCTGACTGCATACATGTGCCTGCAGCTTTCATCACAAGCCATAAAGTAGACCTGAGCAACTGTTTGGACACTCCTTTTGAAGTGCATCACTGACCCTTGCTTACATGTTGTCTTTTAATTACACACCGACTTTCATACACTAAAGATGTACTTCAGGAATATGATAACATGTCTGGTCACTTTCAGCTTTTGCCCAGTAATAAAAGCAGCAGTCTGTACCTCCAGGGTGAATCCGATGACTTTGAAACACTGCTCCACTGTGTCAAACTGCTCCTTGTAGAAGCTGTTGCTCACTATGTCAGGCCCCAATTTAATATGCTCGTTAAACAGATACCTGCAGTACAAAAAGCAAAAAACAAAGGTCAGGATTAGGGTCTTGGTGTTTACAGTGTGACTGGGAAATAACAGTGCTTAAGAGGAGAGCCAATGACTTCCAAACATACTTAGGGGTTTTGCTGTCAGAGAGCTTGTAGTGGGCTAGTTTCTTCCTGTCTGCCAGGCCTGCATAGATGTAGTAGAAGATGTGGAAATTCCTCTCCCCTCTTCAGAAACACAGAAGAACATAGCTCAGAAATTCAGGTTTTAAAAGCATAGGACGTGTGATCTTGTTAGCATGTCACTCATTTGATAATTCTCACTCCTGCAGTCTTAAACAAGCAAGCAAGCAAAAAAATACTAAAAGCTAAGCAGCACACATACAGTATCTCTAAAAAGGCTGCATAGGATTCCTCAAAACTCTTGACTGTAGTAAATGGCTGAGAAAAATACAATATAATACAACAAATAATACTGCTAAATAATTATGCTAGCTAGCTCACATTACTACCTATAGCTTGTAAAATGCTTAAGTATAAACTTAAGAGTTTATACAAAAACATCAACATTTGGCTTGGCTGGAATTACAGTTGCAATTATAAACAACTGACCTAACCTTTCACCAAACTCCAGTGTTAAGTCTTTTATATACTGTACACAAATCCAACAACATAACATCCCCAGCAAAGGTAATGAAGTATGAACGAACTATGGGCTCCCCTTGTTTGCCATCACCCAATAACAAGCTACAGTAAAGTGTTGTCGTACACAGTGCTCGCAGCCAAATCAAATCTCTTATGTGGGTGTCTGTTTTCTAATGAAAAACTTGAGTCTGCCTTTGAAGTTCCATCAAGGACCCTTGCAAGACCACAATCTTTGATCAAACAGAAAATAAGCTGTCCCCTCCACTTGACCCGGTCCACTCCCCAGACACATGATAAGAAGAAAAGATGGACTGACTGAAGTGAAGGCTGAAGGCAAATGTCACAACTTTTAGAAGGAAGAGTAGAGGTGAAAGGGAGAGAGACAGAGCCCATTACACACTGATCCCTGGCAAACAGGCTCAAATAGCCTTCTTAGCAATGCTCTTTCAGAAATCAAGAGCCATGATTTAAACATGTATGGATGTCACTGTGAAATGAAGGCTACAGCATCAGTAAAAACCTTGAGGATAGTTACATTAGACAGAAAACAACAGCGTAAGAAGAAGTGATATTTACACCGCCTGATGTACGACTCTGGATTTCTCCAGCAGGTACTCTGATATCTGTGCGCCGACCACTGTGCCCCCGCTGGTGAACTTCATTTCCAGGTACTTGCCAAATCGACTGGAGTTGTCATTGATCACGGTGCAGGCATTTCCAAATGCTTCCACCAGACTGTTGACCAGCAGAATCTTCTCCTGCAGTGTCCGATTATTGGCCTGAATCAAACATTACTCCAAATAAATTGGTGGGAAATCAATATAGTGAAAGTTTTCAAGAAATGATGCATGAATTTCTGTCATGTGCCTTTCTAGTCATGTTATTCCCATCAAAGATGACCGTCGCTGTTTATTTTATTCCTCCACTTATAACAAATACAAAAAACTGAATTCAAATGAAACTTTCTATTCATTGAAGTTGCAAATAATGACTGACAGCAGCTGAAGCCTCAAATAAACAGACCCCAGGATGTTTAAAATGCCTTGACAGTACATTTCTGAATGGCCACAACTGGCTGGAGGTGCACGAGTCCCTGGGCAGGACATTGCACAGGTTACCCTTTTATTTGCAACAATATTTCACTTAATCTTGTTTAAATTTGCTCTGGGTTGGTACGTGATTTTAAAATGTTTTCTAAATTTTCAGTGCCATTACATGTTCTTCCTGAGGACTTTGTGAAAAGTAAAGAGAATCCAAAACAAGATTAAACAAAGGGAATGATGGGGACCATTGTGACTCACCTTCCCAAGAACTGTGAGCTGCTGCACCAACAGGTGAGCGCTCTCCGTTTTCCCTGCTCCACTTTCCCCACTGATCACAACACACTGCACACAGGAAACCACACGAGATCACTATAAAACTTTAATAATGATGACAAAATTACACTATAAGGACATTTGGCTCCATCAGTGCAGACAGCTGGTTAACTCCAAACCTAAAATGGATTCATCTTATTCCAACAGTAACAATAAGTGGATATTTGAGAGTAATGCTGTGAGCACAAAATAACCTGGTCTGCGTTGTAAGACACCATGGACTGGTAGGCGACATCAGCCACAGCAAAGATGTGTGGTGGGTTAGTGGTGCGCTTAGCTCCTATGTACATCTTGGTATACTATAAAAAAAATAATTTATTGAAAACATGCACATGAATGCAAAAGAGACCATTAAGTGTGTAAAAAAAAAAAAAAGAAAAGGAAAATTTATGTAATTACTGATGAATTACTAATGATTTTCTACTTTGCACTTCACTTCAAGACAACGTTTCACTCTGCCAAATACATTTGTTTTCTGGGAAGAGAGGAATAAAAAATAGCTACAAACTGGAGGCAAAGAAAAACATGATTGTGAGGAAAACAGTCAGTGATGTGTGGCAGAGAAACAGGGGCAGTATGTGTGAACATGTGTGTGGAAGTCAGGTTAAATGGGCAGCAGACTCAGGAACTGCAGAGGCGCTAATGAGATATGCTGGATTACAATCAGTGCTGTACTGAACAAATGCACAAGCTCACATGCATAAAGAATCACAAACATACATACAATATTCACAGACCTCAGGAGTGTATATGTCCATTTTATGGAAAGGATTGACTGCGATGAGGATGTCTCCCACATATGTGTATATCTGATCTCTTCCATAGCGACTTTGAAGCTGCTCTGTGACTGTGTTCTGAAAAAAAGCAACAAGCTTGATTCAGTTGCCACATACATCACGTTTCCAGCCACTCTAGTCCTATACAAATTATTAGCCAAGTCACTGCATAACTGCAAATAATCAGTATTACAACCAAGCAGTACTTTGTCTGCCAGTGTATTATCTGCATGGTGAGTCACTCTCCTGTCTTCACACTGTAGAGACAGGTACATCAACAACAGCAGGGCTGCACCGCCTGCCTCATACCAGCAGATCCATCCTGAAGGATGTCTGGAAATATCCACTGGTTGCATCATTCACTTTGTTAATGCAGCACTAAGACTTGACAAATTGTTCTAAATGTTACTTGTGAATCTTATACTGTGGCTGCTCAACAGTCCAAGATACGACCAGAGAAAAGAAATGCTGTATGTCCTATTTAGCAGTGAGATAAAAACAAATCATAATATAATACTGAATTAAAGGAATGATCCCATGACTAAAAAAGGCTAATTTACTGTACATCATAAATGATCTTGGTAAAATATCATTTGGCCAATCCAGTAGCTAGTTTGTACAGGATAACAAGGATCTTTTTCCAATGTAGTAATTGTAATTTTAAGGTCCATTTAGTAGCTTGTGATTGCATCACGTCATCTTCCTCAGTAGACAAACTTTGACCAGTTTTCAGTTCAGGTTTTCATTTTCTGAGCTGCTGTTTACCTGAACATTGTGACTGGAGGTTTTCTGAGGTAGGAATTAATCTGAACATTGAATCTGATGAGAAAAATCATGTACAATTGAAAGAAAACCTATAATAGACCCTGCAGTGGGATTATTTTGACAGCTGCTATTTCCAAGACTGAGAGTGACTCTTTAATAACACAATATCTAAGAAAGCCAAGGTTCTTCAACAGAGAGTTAAATCATGTCCTTGTCATAAAATGTATTGAGAAATGCACTATATCTGCCAACTGACTGCAAATTGTTTACACAGTTTTTGCTGTATTGTGTCTGCTGTGAAAATAGCTCTCACATCACATGCCTGACTGGTTCAGACTGCTGACTTCGCCTCACCTCATCTAGAACTTCCAGAGTGGCGAGGTCATCCACCTCATCTGGGACAGACTGCGACATCATGCGGCTTCCTTTTTTAGTGTGGATGCGTTCATGCCTGGAATTCATAATCAATTTATGTAATGTACTGTATATACTGTATATGACAAATCAGTAACCTAAATTCATTATGAGAATATACTCTAGTACTGCACAGTCCAAAGACATGCAGCTCTTTACTCCAAACAAGCCCTAATAGACATCCATCCATCCATCCATTTTCTTCCGCTTATCTGGGGCCGGGTCGCGGGGGCAGCAGTCTAAGCAAAGATGCCCAGACCTCCCTCTCTCCAGACACTTCCTCCAGCTCCTCCGGGGGAATGTAGAGC
>NW_018127883.1:11143112-11176312 GCF_001952655.1 Monopterus albus | reverse complement strand
AACCAAGCTCCTGCTCCGATCGTACAGGGACCGGGTGGCCCTTAGCAAGGGAGTACGGGGTCCGGGGCCCCTAATAGACATGTAACCAAAAACTCACAGAACAATATTTCCACAATAAGAAGTCCACAATATAATATTTCTCATGATATTAAAGAAAAACGGCCTTTACTAAAAAAATTATTCAGTGTAAATTGATATGGTATTTATAAAAGGTAATGCAGCCATCAGTAGCAGTGTTTTATGAGATAAAATATTAAAGCAGCTGGATCTTGTAAATAAAACAAGTCACACTCACAGTGGTACATCAGTGTTTTAGTACCCCCTTGTCAGGATGAACTTTCTGTTTGGTGGCCGTGCTCAGTAAGCTAGCAGACCAGTAGTAGACCCCGACCACTGGGGGCAGTAGTGAGCAAAATGCTGCTCAGTGCACGAGAACAAGGAGGAGACGATGTCAGACTAGGACAAACTACATAAAAGTGAGGTTGGTGCGCCATTGCAGGTGCTTCTCAAACATCGTGGTCTACCTTTTCAAGAAAAAAGACTTCAAGGGTCATTATTAAATTGTTGATTTTGTGTATGTCCATCCGGTTTGTTTGCCCATCTCCGTCAAAGTGCTGTGCACAGTCTTGTTCCACCTATTTCTGCAAGATGCATCTAGAACTGTCTTAGTCCTAAATGTGGCTAGTATTACATTCGTCTGCCAGTAAATGCAAATTGTCAGTTTCCTTTTTGTCTGTGTCATTTCTTGGCAAACTGAAATGGTGCCACACAACAGCCCAAAGTTGATGAAGAAGCATCTGCTATGCAAGTTTCAATTTCCACATTTAGCAGAATAACAATATGTAGATACAGCCATAATCCAAAAATACACAAAAAATTTCAATAATGATAATTTCCTATTGTTATTGCATTTATTCTCTGCTAAAACTCCATTTCTCAGAAGGTTGATGATGAGTGCTGGAGGTTGGGAGCTCAAACTGCTGTGGTTGGTTTACACTTGGTTGATTGATCCCAGTTACACCGCAAATGATAGGACATTACATAAAGACCAGGTGCAGAAGACCGAGGAAGGAGTTACAATATGACAGGGTGGCCGCATCATAAACAATCTAAAATCACCCCACGTAGTTGACTGCAAATACATGTAATACCACAAACTACAGTAAGAGCCGGACTAGCAAACCCAGTCATCATCTACTCTTACTGTGGCACAAAGGTCGTATACTGTATGCATGTGTTACCTGTCATTACTGCCTGTACTTCTCTCTGTCTTTCCATGGTGGCTTAAATGACAGAAATGGGATTACTGGAACACTGTATGACTGTACAGGTAAAACATTTTCTGGGCTAACATTTTAATTCATGTGACTGCAGCTTGAATGAAACTGGTGCAGGGCAGAGCTGTTTATGTGAGGGCGACAGAGCTTGTCAAACATCCAGCATGGGGGTAATTTGGATTACACTCTGCAAATGCTAACCTGCAGTCTAGCAAAGAAAACCCACTGACAGGAGAGGTTTGCAGACGTTTTTGGGCTTTATAGAAATCTAACAGTATTGTCAGTGAGTATTCTGCTCGTCCAGATTGACAAATAGTGGTAGCTTATAATATATTAAGAATACGGTATATGTGGAAATGTGAGATATTGGAAAGGAAACGTACATAAAAATAGGACAGTACCTTGTTTTTTCAGTGGCTCCTATTTGTTGGTTGAGGTCAATGAGTTCAATCAGTTGTTTCTGTAGTATTTTCTCTCTGCCTACAATCTGTTTGATGAACTCATGTTGGAGCAGGTCTAGCACATTTGGTCTCAATTCAAAGTCTTTAATCAGACATCTGTGGGAAGGAAGAAGAAAAGATAGAGGAGGATAGGGGGCGCATGGAATTCATTGGATTTATATTCAAAACATCTGGTTGTGTACTATCGGTGGAAATATTTATTACTGACACGGGTCTAACAAACACACTAGCATCCAGACTCACTTCCTGATGAAGTCATTAAAGTTGTCTGACCAGAGCTCAGGCTGGTGGAGAGTAGGTGGAGGATTTCTGTTACAAGAAGGAATGTAAGAGATAAATGGAAAGATAAGATGAGATGAGATTTACAAAGGTGAGGTGGTGAACAAAAGGCCAAGGCACAGAGTGGAAGATGGAGTGAAATCTTAACACTGGAGCCATTTGTCATCAGTAGAGGTATTTCTTCAGTGGCATGAGGTAATAACAAATGGCCTGTGACCTGTGTAGCTGAGTGGTAATGATACAGCTGATTTTACGACAGAAAAGTAGGTAAGAAAAACTGTTAGCACCAATGAATATTGAATACATAAGCAGATCTTATAAGCTTAAGGTTTCTTTTCAGTCACATGCCGTTGAGGGATCACGCCTGGGGAACAACTGAGCTAATTTGCTATAATTCCTTGTTTACTTTAAGTACCTTTTTACAAGAGGGTTCCTGGCAAGTGGTGGGGAAGTCGGCACTGCCTGCTAGTGTACCGTGTTGCCTCTAACAGCAATAAATTGGTCTAATGAGAGGACATACATCTCCTCTTTATCACACACAACACACACACACACACACACACACACAGACACACACACACACACTATACAACTAGCAAAAGCATGAGACATTTATTTGGAGTCTGCTATTCTTGTGACCGTTAGTGCTTTTCTTATACAAAAGATAAACAGGAGCACCTTAAGCTATAAAACTATTTAATTTTGAATTGCCTATGTGAACAAATTCATATTTTGTACATAATCACAGCTCAATCTTTTATATGTATGCTTAAGTAGGAGGGCACTGTTAATCTGTATCCTGAGTTAACCTGCATACAGCATTGCACTTCTGCTTATATGGTAAAATTCCAGATAAATATGATTAAATAAAAATGCTAGGTCAGTCGATGCCTTCAGTGTGCTGTTTTCCATGATCGGTGAAGGAGTGAACCTGAGGGGGGAAGTGGGGAGTGTGAACAGAGACCCTGAAGCTCGGGCTGCAGCAGTCGCATAGATTCTGAGAAAGTTGTGTGATGGCTCCCATGGTGCACAGCCCCAGGGCATGCACGCTGGTCAACTATGACACAGGAACTGTCCATGTGCGTTTGTGTAAGGTGCACACTATGCAGTGACAGACAAAAGTGCTGTGGTACTAAGACGGTAGCGATGCTAAGCGCTTATACAGATCTCACTCCGCAGGAGACGATAAACAATTACATTTCACCTTCAGCCCACACACAGATGAGAAAAGGGTAGCTGTGCTTTCAATTTCCCCCACAAGACAAATGGGATCAGTGGCAGGAGGGGAGTGGAAAAGACTGTACTTTGTCTGGTCTGTACAGATTGCAGTACACACAGTATGCATTATGCTGTCTTTACAATCCTCTCTCCCTGTAGAGGGGGGGTGTCAGGAAAACATAGCCAATGGTGTAGTGAATAAATTATCTTGTTTGAGCTACTGTTCAATAAAGGTTGTATAGCACGTTTTGCCTTTAGACCATTGTTTTAGTTGCAGGTCTTGATAAAACACTATCAGCTGAAATGAATCACCATAAACTGATAATATAATGATTTTTTAAGCTGTGTAGCAATCAAAAAAATGCCAAATGATTCACTGGTTCCAAATTTTTAAATGTGAGGAAAGTGTGGAGCAACTGAAATTAAAAAAAAAAAAGTTCATCATGATGTGCAAATTAATGAACTTTGTTGTCAGTTAAATCAAATAAATTCATTGCAATGCCAAATGCTAAAGTAAATTGTCACAAAGCTGAAAAATTCTCATTTCACTAAACAAAACTTTGACTACATTGCAGCTAGATGCCAACATATCGACAGAGGCCAGTTGCTGCCAGATCACTGTCTTCACATTTTTGAAGGGCACCGATTTTTCAGATCACAAGCTGCAATTAGGATGTCACCACCTAACAGAGCTTCGGGGTGAGCAACATGGAAGATGACAAGAAAATAAAGACTTTTTTTGTTGTTTCACAATCTCATTCATCACCTGTATCAAAATAAGTCACATAAGAAAACATCTGTTTGGTAATAAATAAAATCAGGGTTGGTAATGTCTTCAACCACTCAGTTACATGCAGACAAATGATCAAATGATTATTTGTGAACCCAACTTATTTTTAAAGTTAGAATATTTTAAAGAAGACAGAATATATGCAACTTTATGCTAAATTTCAATAAATGCATTGATGGGTCAGGGTCACAGCCCCCCTGGTAATGATGACAGACAGATGTACAGATGTGATGGAGGATCACCTGGGTATTTTGAAAAGGGCTCTCATTGGGTGCAGGTCAGAGAGGGGTGGGTCTCCATCTCCCAGCTCTATAGCAGTGATGCCAAGTGACCAGACATCACAACGAGCATCGTAGGTCGAATCCAGCTGCTGCTCACATGCTATTACCTGGAGTGCAAAGTGATGAAATGCCAAATGTAAGATAAGCACTTTATAAAGTAAGTGAAGAAGAACTACACAGACAGCTACAGAGATGAGTCATGTTGAGTAAAATGACAGTTATATTTCTGTAATGGTAAAATTAAAGGATAATGTTTTCCCACATATCCCATATAGAGACTAAAACCAACACTGAATTAAATGTACTCACTGTAGTGTCACACAAGACTTTCTATAGTTGTGAGGACACTCCCTGACATACAATAATGCACTGCCTAGCCCCTTAGCCATCACAACTAAATGCCTAATCCCAACCCTAACCTAACATAAACCTAAATCTAAAATGAACCCTGACCTTTCAAAAAGCTCTCTGAAGCTACTAGGACCAGCTAAAATGTCCTCACAACACTGGCATCAGAAAATAATTGGTCCACACACAAACCACTACTTTCCTAACCTTTACCCTAACCTTAAACTACCTCCCCAAAATTCAGTGTTTTCCAGAAAGGCCGAGTTATAACAGGCACACATACACCGAGTCCATCACCAGTGTCCTCAGGGCAACAGGGTACCCAATCAACAATATACATGTTCTCTGAGTGGGAGGCATGTGTACACCACACAGACACACACAGCCACTGTTACAGCCAAGTATCTGAAATCAATACAGTTTATATTACTAGTTCTCAATGGGCTATGTACTGGAAAAGACTGTACTTTGTCTGGTCTGTACAGATTGCAGTACACACAGTATGCATTATGCTGTCTTTACAATCCTCTCTCCCTGTAGAGGGGGGGTGTCAGGAAAACATAGCCAATGGTGTAGTGAATAAATTATCTTGTTTGAGCTACTGTTCAATAAAGGTTGTATAGCACGTTTTGCCTTTAGACCATTGTTTTAGTTGCAGGTCTTGATAAAACACTATCAGCTGAAATGAATCACCATAAACTGATAATATAATGATTTTTTAAGCTGTGTAGCAATCAAAAAAATGCCAAATGATTCACTGGTTCCAAATTTTTAAATGTGAGGAAAGTGGGGAGCAACTGAAATAAAAAAAAAAAAGTTCATCATGATGTGCAAATTAATGAACTTTGTTGTCAGTTAAATCAAATAAATTCATTGCAATGCCAAATGCTAAAGTAAATTGTCACAAAGCT
This sequence comes from Monopterus albus, assembly GCF_001952655.1. Taxonomy (NCBI): domain Eukaryota; kingdom Metazoa; phylum Chordata; class Actinopteri; order Synbranchiformes; family Synbranchidae; genus Monopterus; species Monopterus albus. The sequence continues at coordinate 11,170,747 of NW_018127883.1, read as the reverse complement.
GAGAAATTCTCATTTCAATAAACAAAACTTTGACTACATTGCAGCAAGATGCCAACATATCGACAGAGTCCAGTTGCTGCCAGTTCACTGTCTTCACATTTTTGAAGGGCACCGATTTTTCAGATCACAAGCTGCAATTAGGATGTCACCACCTAACAGAGCTTCGGGGTGAGCAACATGGAAGATGACAAGAAAATAAAGACTTTTTTTGTTGTTTCACAATCTCATTCATCACCTGTATCAAAATAAGTCACATAAGAAAACATCTGTTTGGTAATAAATAAAATCAGGGTTGGTAATGTCTTCAACCACTCAATTACGTGCAGACAAATGATCAAATGATTATTTGTGAACCCAACTTATTTTTAAAGTTAGAATATTTTAAAGAAGACAGAATATATGCAACTTTATGCTAAATTTCAATAAATGCATTGATGGGTCAGGGTCACAGCCCCCCTGGTAATGATGACAGACAGATGTACAGATGTGATGGAGGATCACCTGGGTATTTTGAAAAGGGCTCTCATTGGGTGCAGGTCAGAGAGGGGTGGGTCTCCATCTCCCAGCTCTATAGCAGTGATGCCAAGTGACCAGACATCACAACGAGCATCGTAGGTCGAATCCAGCTGCTGCTCACATGCTATTACCTGGAGTGCAAAGTGATGAAATGCCAAATGTAAGATAAGCACTTTATAAAGTAAGTGAAGAAGAACTACACAGACAGCTACAGAGATGAGTCATGTTGAGTAAAATGACAGTTATATTTCTGTAATGGTAAAATTAAAGGATAATGTTTTCCCACATATCCCATATAGAGACTAAAACCAACACTGAATTAAATGTACTCACTGTAGTGTCACACAAGACTTTCTATAGTTGTGAGGACACTCCCTGACATACAATAATGCACTGCCTAGCCCCTTAGCCATCACAACTAAATGCCTAATCCCAACCCTAACCTAACATAAACCTAAATCTAAAATGAACCCTGACCTTTCAAAAAGCTCTCTGAAGCTACTAGGACCAGCTAAAATGTCCTCACAACACTGGCATCAGAAAATAATTGGTCCACACACAAACCACTACTTTCCTAACCTTTACCCTAACCTTAAACGACCTCCCCAAAATTCAGTGTTTTCCAGAAAGGCCGAGTTATAACAGGCACACATACACCGAGTCCATCACCAGTGTCCTCAGGGCAACAGGGTACCCAATCAACAATATACATGTTCTCTGAGTGGGAGGCATGTGTACACCACACAGACACACACAGCCACTGTTACAGCCAAGTATCTGAAATCAATACAGTTTATATTACTAGTTCTCAATGGGCTATGTACTTACTGCAGGTACACAGACAAGTGTATACACACACACACACACACACACCTCTTTATGGAACACAAAGTCCCTCACTCTTCATCATACCTCTACAGAAAACAATAAACAATGATAAACCAAAACATGCAAATTGAAATCATTAAAATGTTTCCCCAGAAGAGACAAATGTACTTAATAGAAATACTTAGTGATCATCACACATAGCTCCTCTGCAAAATGTATAACATTACATAATACAACTTACCCCACACCTCAACGTTACATTACCAAATCTTTAGAAAGATAAGCGCAGTTCAGTAAATAATCCAGTGCAGAATGTATAAAACTCTAAAAGTCTGCAATTTGTTTAAAACTTCTTCTAATAAAAACACAAGGTCCCGATTTCCCGAGGACAACAAAGTACTTTTCAGCCAAACCCTTTGGAGTCTAGACTCCACTGTCAACAAACTTTCTTAGAACTCTGTCGATGTGCATCTTACCCAAATCACATTAAAATCTTTGAGTCCTGACATAATATGCCATGCAGCGTGTATTCTAATTCACAATTTGCACAGTATGCAAACCTCATGTAAAATGTGTATGTGCACTTGGAAGAAATACATTTAAAACAAGCCCAAATGCAGTGTTAACAAAAAGTAGCTACAGTGCTGAAGACTAACTGTATCCATTTGATCGCTACATTGCGTGTTAATAATTTGGATTGTTTAAGTGCTTCCGCCCTTATTATAATCATGCAAATACAGTATATAGTGTGCATGCATATGTGTGCTATAGACCTAAAGTGTTTTATTTTCTTATGATTATTTTATCTTGACAAATTAGCCTTGAGCTAGAAGGGAATTAAATAAAGAAATGAGAGAAACACTAGACTGCTTTTCAAATGGTTAAACACAAGGTATGAAACAATGCACAGAAAACATAACTGCTTGCCAGTAAGAAAACACTCCCTTATGGAAACAGCCTTTGAAAAGAAATAATATTGATCAAGGTCACAAAAACTCAAAAGCAAGTTCCTCAAGCAAAGAGGAACTTGCACAGGAGAGGGCTACATTAACCCCCTGTCAAAAGGACAAGGGGGTTATGACTGCTGTATGCAGTGGTATAACAATCACTTCTTGTTGCAACTGTGTCTGTATAAAAGCAATAAACAAGTGCACTGAGATAGGAGACAAACACTGGAGGCTGCCCATTTCATATTTTTCATGATCACTGTATCTGACAGTGTTATGACTTTGATGATTATTAACTGTGGCCCACTGGGATCTGCTCCAGGCTAATGTAGCAGAAAGAGACAATGCTGTGGGAGTGTTTATCGGCCAGTTTCACACGGTACCTCAGGAGCCATCCAGAAGGGAGTTCCCACAGAGGTGTTCCTCCTCAGACGGGTATTTGTTAGCTGGGCTGAAACACCTGCAAAGAAGAGAACACACACACACACTTCAGCCATTTTAGTCTCTCTCTCAGGACTCGGCAGAGAAGAGAGAATTTGCACTCAGGTCTTTAACTTCCTTGGCTTTTTTTTTTTTTTTTTTTTTTTTTTTTAAATGAAAAGATCAGATTGGCTGGTAAATTTGATGACCTGTGAAAAGGGAAACAGTGAACAGTACACAGCAGGGTGCTGCTGAGCAGATATGAGGCTGAATGGATTTCAGCTCTTTCTCATATGCTACTGCTAGAGCTGTCACTATAGTGACGTTTTTTTACACAACAACACACACACACACACACACTTATATGCACAGGACTTTTTCTTCTTGTTCTTTCCAGTGATTGCTTTGAATTACAAATTCTTGTGACTGCAATTTTGTTTTTGCTGGTCATTTCAAGAACATCTGAATCCAATTCAACTGTAAAACAGATTTTACCAGGTGGAAGCAACATCGCGTCTTCTCTCAGACCAAAATATTATGTATTTGATTATGTTAGGTTTATCTGCTTTATCCGGTTTAGCAGCAAGAAAAAGAGGGGGTGTGTTAGTATGTGGTTAAAAGCCTGACAAGGAACATGCTGACCCACAATCGTGACTTCACTCCAGTCCAGACTACACTGGGATGTATCCTAGGGTTTGATCAGCTGAAGCAGTCAGATCAGGAGGAGCAACGAAGACAAAAGCAGAGCCTCAAAGCAAAAATGTACAACAAACACAACAAACAAATGGTGATCTAGTCTAGTGAATGACACACAACACTGTCTTTGTTTTGCACATTATATGTATATGTCTGAATTACACAGTTTTAGATGATGTTCTGCAGAGTGCGTTTTGACAGTCAGGTGGGCAGAATAAACGCTTAAAGGAGTAGTTTATCAAAAAGTAGGAACAAAACATCCAGATGGTGACTGATTTAAAATATGTTCAAAACATGAAATATGTGTATTCACAGCCCTTATGCAGAACCATTTATATAACATAATGCATTTCTAACAGCATCATAAAATGTTTCTTGCCTGTGCACCAATTTTTCCACCACTTCATTACTGTTAGTAAAGTACGGCAACACACTTATTTTCCATTGGTGCTGCTGGAGAGAAAATCCAGGATGAGCAATGCAGGGGAAAGTGGCTGTGTGGCAAACATCAAAAGGGATGAGAGTCATGTGCAGAAGGGGGATGAACAGTATGCTGAAGTTTGACACAGTGTCACCAAACCACAGACATTAACACCAGCCCACATTAGTGAGAACAAACCCATAGTTTTAAATGGACATAGCAAAGAGCATGAAACCATGAGACCTCAGTGAACCTACAATTATCCAATCAATGTATGTTTAAGCACACATCTGTTATAATACACTGTATATGTGAGGCATATGAATGTGTGAGGATACAAAACACAAAGAGCCCCCTTTTACAGCTCTCACAGCCTCTCTCTTTCTGCTACATTAGCGCGGAGTGGAGCCTGGTGGGCCGCATTTAACAATCATCATAAAGATAATGCTTGAAATTAGAATATTCATGAGAGACCCGTGGACGAACAGCTCTTCTCATTCTTCTGCTGCTCTCTTCGCAGCAACTCTCTGCTGTTTTGTTTCTCAGCTGGAGATGAGTCACTGCGGGGGCTTTATCTCTTCAGCTGCTTAGTGTAGCGTGCATCCCTCCACATGAAAAACCATTAATCCCAGTGTGACGCAAGGCCTACGTGTAGCGCCGGGGCGAGCATTAGTTGGCCACGTTTTATTGACGTTTTCGTCACTTTGTTTTTATACACGAAGCTTATTTTTAAGATGCTCCTCCTAATTTCTTTTTTTTTATTTTATTTTTTTTACTTTTTTGGTTATGCCACATAAGCATTAACAGACACAAAATGTTAAAGACTTTCAGACTAGTAAAATATGTTACAGGTATATTTTCATACCTGCAGTTCTTCCACTCTCTACATGAGCGGGAAGAAACTCCAGTATGAGCTTCTTATTGGTGAATATTGCCAAATGCCTAAGCATGAATTTCACTGGCAGACAACAACACAGGAGGCTCTAGCTGCTCAGTTTGCTGCTCAGGTGAATGACATGCCATTTACTTTTTGTTTGCACTGATTTTGTTTGCACTGAGCTGAGAAACTGATTTTTTTGTATTTAAATGCAAGTCACATAATATATGCGTCTGATGTTACTACCAACATACAGTATATTACAAATCAGAACTTAAACTAAGCAGGGTTTTCCCCATCACAGAAAGGCTTAGGCGCCTATGTTGTAGTTTGCACATATACATATTGAGGCTGTAACGATTTCAAAACTGCTGCAATAAACAGCTGCTGTGAATTCAGAATAAGCTCACACGGAGGGGGATGGTTGCCATACTCCATATTTGCTACTTCTTATTCACATATTAAGTGATTCCATTAATACCCTTCCTCCCCTTAGAGAGCTGTGCACTTTGTATGTCATGGTTAAGACATGGCTTTTAAGAGAAGCCCACAGTCAGTAGACTAAATGCAAACCTGCACTCATATTTTTTTTGGGGGGGTGGGGGGGGGATTTGGTAATGAAAACAGGCAGCTGGTTTTTCAGTCCCTAAAGAAAATAGGGGTGAGTCATCCCATGGAAATAGTCAGAACCATTTTGCCTATTGTGAGCGTTCAGTCCTGGAGCTATGGTGTGCTGCTCTTAGTGCCTCATTTGGTTAAGACAATCCAAATGCAAATCAACAATGTCCTCTGCTGTGTGTTGCAGAATTGAAAAGATAGGGAGTAATGGAAAAGTTGAATCGTCTGACACACTGTCGGCTTGTGTAAATGTATTCCAACCTCTCAAGGAAACTAATTAGCAGTACAATTTATTTGCTAAGTGGCTGATGGTAATGGATTTGACCCTCTTCTGTTAAATAGGGCCACAACATGATTTTCACCAATTGGGGGGGACAATAGTAGAAGGACATGGTTTTAAAGCTGGTCTTTTGCAAAGATGCATTACATACCAAAATCCACAAGCTTGATCCCTCCTTGTGTCGTCAACAGGATGTTATTGCCTTTGACATCACGGTGGATGGTATTGTTGATGTGCAGGTGTTGGAGGCCCTGTGAAACAAAAACCAGTTAAGAGTTTATATTCTGACAATCACCTGCTTCCAAAATTATCCCACTTAGACTCCTTTCATTGAAGCAATTTATTAAGTAAGGGGTGGTTGTTTATTGAATCCAACACACACACACACGCATTCAAAAGGCCAGACTCACTCTGAGTGCCTCATGTAAGATGTAAGCAACAATGGGTTCATCCACTCTGTCTCCTCTCCTCAGCATGCCTTTGGCCAGATCTGTCACCGAGCCACCATTGCAAAGCTGCAAAAACCCACAAAGAAAGACAACAATGAGCAAACACAGAGTCCGCATCGACTATACAGTTTGGATAAAATAGATATGAAGAATTTCATGATGAGAAACAGCAGAGGGTGAAAATGTTTTGATCATAAAACTTCGCAGTGAGGAGGAGAATGCTACAAATCATTCTGTCAGTCTTTAGAAGCTTATCTTTCTGAGGCAGCTTGGTGGGAGGTGAACATTGTGTCCATGGAGAAAATGTACATCTAGTGAGGAGGGTTTAATCTGCGCTGTGATCACTAAGCAGGGTAAATATTACGGATGTACAAATTACCTTCAAATGAAGCCTCTTATGTTTTCAGACAATGCTGTGGTGTATATTACAAATTACACACCACTTACAGGAAAAGATTTAATAAAGGAAACAAAAACCCGAGTTAAAAACAGGCTGATGACTTTCTCACGGCAAGAAATGTTTGTGTTTAGAGGTGTTTCCTTGTGGAATACGATATCTAGATATGGGCCCCACTGTGGATAGAAAATCCTCTTGGGAAATTACAGAAAATTACCCAGGAGGTTGCCAAGGCAACAATGATAACCCTTAATTTGTGCCTTTCTTTGGAAGATGCCAGAGGTGTGTGAGAAATAAAAAGCTCCAAGAACATCATTTATGGTGCTGGAAGATGGAAGCGGACAGAAATTCTGCATACGAACGCTGTTTGTAAACACAGCCTCATCACTCCATCTACAGATGCATTAATAATACAATCACATGAATCTTTTTCCGTCTCTTTTGACTTCTGAATATTTTACACACGTCACCCATCTTTAATCATAAATGCATCCAGAAATATTTTGTATTAAACAGGAGATCATCGTATTTCTTTATGCATTAAACACTTGTTCTTTTATAATTACACTAATTTTCCCCACACTTGTAAATGATGATCTTTGATCAGAATATGTCCTTTAAATCACACATAAACCAAGTCTCTAGATCTGCCTTCTTTCACTTGCGCAATATTGCAAAAATCAGGAGCATCCTGTCTCAAAGTGATGCTGAAAAACTAGTCCATGCATTTGTTACTTCCAGGCTGGACTACTGTAACTCTTTACTATCAGGATGTCCCAATAGTTCCCTAAAAAGCCTCCAGTTAATCCAAAATGCTGCAGCCAAAGTACTGACAGGAACTAGTAAGAGAGATCATATCTCTCCCATATTAGCTTCTCTCCACTGGCTCCCTGTAAAATTCAGAATAGAATTTAAAATCCTTCTCCTAACATACAAAGCCCTTAATGACAAGGCTCCATCGTATCTTAAAGACCTCGTAGAGCCTTATCATCCTAACAGAGCACTTCGCTCTCAGAGTGCAGGTTTACTTGTGGTTCCTAGAGTCCACAGAAGTAGAGAGGGAGGCGGACACCCTCTCTAACTTTAAGATTAGACTTAAGACGTTCCTTTTTGATAAAGCTTATAGTTAGGGCTGGATCAGGTGACCCTGACCCTTCCCTTAGCTATGCTGCTATAGGCCTTTTTGGTGACCCTGAGCCTTCCCTTAGCTATGCTGCTATAGGCCTTTGCTGCTGGGGGGCCCCATAATGCTCTGAGCTCCTCTCCTCATGAAGACCTCTACTAACACGTGTAAGTGAACACCTGTCAGACACAGGTAAATTAGTCACATTCATGTAGGATAAACTAGTAAAATCCACCAATACTCTTGCTTCCTCAGTCTTTACATGTTTGATTGTTGTGTCTTGTTGCTTTTCTTCTTTTGTCTCTCCTCTATCCACTCACCCCAACCGGTCGAGGCAGAAGGCCGCCCACCAAGAGCCGGGGTCTGTCGGAGGTTTCTTCCGTTAAAGGGAGTTTTTCCTCCCCACTGTCGCCAAGTGCTTGCTCAGGGGGGATTTGTTGGGTTTTTCCTATGTAATAATAGTGATAACAGTAAGGTCTAGACCTTAATTTGTAAAGTGTCCTGAGATGACCTTTGTTGTGATTTGGCGCTATACAAATAAAATTTGATTTGATTAAACTGAAAGCTTAATTAGGTAATAAACACGCAGTGGAGGGATGTAGAATCAGTCACCTGCAGAGATCATACTAAAGAGATTTCAGAAAAGGTTTCCAACAGATATATTATATACCACAGTCAACGCAACTGGAACATGTTTCAAAATGAAAGGGCACTGCACACAGAAGCACAACATGGTGCTTAGAATGCAAAACTGATGTTCCTAGGGTGGTTATGGAAGCAGGGTGGTCTGAAGACTTTGAAAACAAAATGGATGCATCCTTTGTCTTCTTAAGAAAAGTGCTGACTGATACAAAGGGAGCATCACAATACCGACAAATTTCTGGTACTGTGGCCAAATCTCCACACGGGGACCCATTTTGTCATCTCATTATAGTTATGCCCACCCAGCTTGACTGCCTTTGCATACACAAAGTGTTTCAGTGCTACTTAACACAGCTAACGGCACAACAAAAAGCTATGAGTTGCATCATCTATTAAAAGCTTAGAAAAACAACAAAACTGCCCAGACTTCAACAAATAGCCAAAAGGTTTTCTGTTGACCATTTCAGCTGAAGTTGAAATTAAAATGTATCACGACTTACTCTCACCGTCGTCATTTTGTTGGAAGACGACGTACATCGGGTAATGCTAAATACTTTGTCATTTTGTTTATTTCTGATCTGTTGGTCTTTGAAGTAGTCTGTATCTGCTTGTAGTTTTTTTAGCATTTTTTCTGCTTCACTTTGTATTTTTTCCTCTTTGGAGTAATTTTGTTTCTTTATGTAGTAGTTTTACATCTCTTTTTTGTCCCACTGTTTTTCCGTGTATCGGTTTTATTTCTCTCTGTAATAATCTGTGTCTTTTTCACCTCCTTGTTCTTTTGGCCTCTTTGTGTTTTGCATCTCTTCAGTCATTTTGTGTCTTTTTGTAAGTGCTTTGCAACCCTCTGAGTTCATTTTCTGTCTATAGTTGTTTGATATTAAAGGCCGCTTCAAAACAGAAAGTCCAAGCCAGTGCCGGTAGACCTGTTTGGTAATTTTTCCATGCACTAATGACCCTGACTAAGTGCTGGCATAAGTTTTCAATGCTGGACCTCCTGTTTTTTTTCCCTCTCCGTCTGCCTATCAATCTACCTATCCATCAAGGACCCAAAGGGCTGCTGCAGGATGGATTGCATGTATATCTGCTGCCACATGGGGTGCTTAATCACTCCTTCTCTCTGCCATCAGACGTGCAGTCAGGCTGAGCACACTGCAGAAGCTTTCACAGACAGCACAGGGCTCTGACATTGAGCCGCACCGGATGTCAGTCCTCATGACTGCTACCATATCACTTGTCATCATTAAATTACACAGGACAGACAGACAAATCCATATTAATGAGCACATTAAATTAGCACTTTCACGTTGGCCACACACTGGTGCACATCTTGAAAACGATCTTCAACATGAACATTAATTATTTGAGATGTGGTGAATGATCGAATCTCTGCAGGGCGGAAAAGATGTATGGGACCACAAACCTGGTGTGATTTCATTTTTGTAAAAATGAAACCATATTTACTAACTTTTCTATGAAGCTCTATGAGACTGACATAGACAATTACAATTTTTTGGTGTGTTTAAATGTGTCTATGGTTGTTGCATAAACTAAACAATGTCAACTAGACAGCATCACATCCTTAGACTACAATAGTTACAGTGAAATTGATGACATGATACAGTAGCAGCTCTAAGAGAAGAATCTGCCATTCATAAAGTCTGGTTTACGCTAGTCAGATTGAAATATCAGTCAATGTTAGGACAGTCAAATGTAAATCAACTACTGATTTCACTGGACTGAGATTAGTCATTTCCCGTTAGCTGTCAACACAGCAGCATCAAGACGTAATACAGTAGTTAGAGGAAAATCAAAGCCAGTTTAATAGGAAACAATTTATATAACAAATAGATTAAGATTCACATGTTGCATGCGAATTTCCACAGAACTATCAGTTTTTGAAGAATACACTGAATACTGAGTGGGATATTCTCAATTACAAATGAGGCCAGGTGCTCATTTAGTCATGTAAATGAAAGATGACTAAAAGAAATGGATGAAACAAATGTAAAGATGAAACACACACGGCGGTCAGGTGCTGACTTTTTACTCAGCTATCTTTGATGCACCTTTCCATGCAAACATGAATCTGCATTGTATTTTTACCAAGCGCCGGTTTATTGGAAAACCAGAGCTGTATCGTGTCTGCAACACTGAATATGTCCCTGAGTGTGTGACACCCTGGATCATCTCCAGCGAGAGAAAAGTGCTGCCATTCTTAGTGTAGCCTTATCATTTACATGGGCATAAAAGCGGAGGTGTCTATTTTCTGGCACAGTTCAGAGAAAGGTCTTAACTTTTGAAATTTTAAACCTCATTTTCAGTTAGGCCAGGACAGAGACCAAAAGGGGACATATGCAGATGACAGCAATTTGTGATATTTTAAAAGGAATCCAACAAAGAAGAGGACAAAAGGGCTAAAAATCAGTTTAGATGGAGATTTTGTGAATTGTAGTGGGTGAAACAATGTTTCACAGCAGAGATCAAGAGATTTTGGCCAATGTATTATTAGTCATTCTATAATTACCGATATAAACAAAATCATCATCAGTGGTCGCAACAACAAAGCAGCAGTTAAAGGTTGTAAACCAATTTAATTTAGAATGTAAACTCAAAACTACAACATGGGCACCGAATAATGCAATTTCAATTCAGAATTACAAAACAGTGACTTCTCATTGTTGCATAATGGAAGACAGGACATATTGTCAAAAGAAGAGCTTTTAAATGTTGGATTAAACACAGACCTTCAGCAGGGCTGTGGATGAAACACAGGGAGCTCACATTTGAAATGCACATCCAAATCAGGCTTTTATTTCTAATTAGAGAAGAAAAGTCGCTCCATCATCCCTATCTTTGAAGTATTTTTAAGCTGATTGGGATCAAAATTAGGCCGTCATACATGAAAGCTGCCCATCTCAGCCCACATCCGCTGTCATAAAAGAGTGGACTATAGATGCAAAGCCAAAAGCTCGCAGACCCCAATGAGGGGCTAACAAAGTAGAGGATGCAATTTGTATGAATCCTGCTCATAATGAGCGGTCGGCTGTGAGCACACAGGGCAGAGAAAAGCCGCTTTCAGCAGAACTAAAGAATGGAAAATTACAGAAAAGAGGGGCCATAACCATGGTGAATGGCCACCTCACTCCCTGCTTTCCTGCCCCTTCACTCCTAAACCCCCATATGCATCTACTTCAGATTACACACACACAAACACACTCTCGGAGTCACTTGCTAAACAGTCAGACAACAGTCTCAGGCTCAGGATTAGCCTCCGTATTTAAACTGCTCACTGCAGATTTTTGTGAGGGAAATTTTGAAACTGAATATGCAAACCACAAAATAAAACAGGAAGCAAACAAAGCAGCAAAGTTTGAGTGAACGTCCCTACCACCCTAGGGATTGAGGTCATGGTACAAAACTGTAATGCAAAATAAAAACAAGAAAATCTTATAAAAAGGTCCAGTAATGCCATGTATGGTCTGGTTACTCAACATCTTAGATTGTGCTTGATAGCCAAGCAAAGTAACTGCAGGGCCCACGTAGTGGTCAGGGGGAAGGACAACAGGGAAAGAAACACAAGCTGGAGAGGTGAAAACTACCTACTGGGTTAGCATAACACTGCTGCTCAGTGAGCGTAATAGTTAAAAAGTGTCAACTCCCAAAGGTAAATGAAACTCACCCGCTGGGCACCAGAAGTCCAGTCATTATTTGTTGAGATATTTAGGTCTGGACCAAAGAGGCAGACTGAGCAGCTGAAAACTGCCATCCTGGGAGCCAAGTCACTAATGTGATTAAAAACACTACAATACATTTTATAAAACCATTACATCAAGGACCTTGTGGGCCATAGCTGTGACACTTCTCCTGCATTCTTTCTTATGAAACCTCCTTTAGTTTGCTGACCGTGTTTATCAGATGTCCCCAGCTTTGTACTACTCTCTATCAAAGCAGGAATATAAATTACATGGTCAGAAACTCAAAGGCAAAGAAAAACTGACATCCGCCACTGTGTTAGACTCTACAAACATTTTTCCTTGTCTGAGGTTGATGTCGATTACATGTTTGTCTGGAGCCTGACATTTCACAAGGGTTACATGAGCCGACGAAATATGAAAGACGAAGAATGGGCTAGCCGGAGGCAAAGCATTTTAAAATGTACATAAAGCAACAGTAGCACCAAGGTCCCCTTGAATGTTTGCATAAAATGTCACATTTACACCTGCAACAAACCATCCCTGTACATCAGCAGGTGCAAAGTCAAATGCAGTGTTTTTGCTCAGAATCAGGCCATTTTTCATTCAGCCACTCATCCATGTGCACCCCCAGCCTCACCAAAATATGTGTGTATCCTGTCAATTACAGTTCTTAGAAAGAAAATCATAATGGGCAGGTCAAAAAACAAAAAAAAACAAAAAAACAACAATAAATTTGCCATTGGGGTGCATCTCTACCCACAATCCTTTGACCTTTGTGCCAACCTACCAGGTGTATGAACAAATTCACTGAGACAGCCCCTGTAAAGAGAAATCCCTGCTTGGCTGCTCTCAGCACACAAACACCCCACTCCCAACCCACCATGGCACCCCCATGGTGCCAACTGACCCGCAACCAAATCCCCCAGGCAGCCTATAAGTAAACTCCTAGACACTCCATGGTGGTTTAAACCATTACATAATCTCTGACCAGATTTGGTCACTGCTGCATACCTGACAAGACATTCTGTGGGAAGTGCAACTGCACCTTTATTAAGCACTCGTTTTGTCTGCACAGTACAGCCAGAGTATACAGAGAAATGCTAGGCAAGTTCTCAGTCAAATACATGGGTTGTGGCAAACACCCAGTGGCTTTTTCTATTCAAATACAAGAGTCCTACCTCTAGTACTAGCCACAGCTGATCCCCACATTTTAGATCCTTCTTGTAGTACATCCCATAGAATTTGACAACATTGGTGTGGTCAGAAAGAGCCTTGAGGATGTTGTACTCTGCTTCAATCTCCTCATCAATATCCTGCTCAACAAAGACACAGATATATCAACAATATATAAAAGACATAGCTGCTTTAACAAGCTACAACACATGCAAAATTAAATGAGCTTTATGCATCGCTCTGCAGCTGAAAGTCAACTTACATGGATGGGATCCAGTATCTTCACAGCTGCTTTACTTCCATCAGTTTTGTTGAGCACCTTGTAGACTTTCCCGTAAGTCCCTTTCCCGATTGTCTCAATAATTTCCCAGGTGTCAGTGGGATCAGGAAAGTTGTCAAAGACAATGGACTTCCCTGATTTTGGAAACATATTCAGGAGGATCTCCTGTGGAAGAAACACATGGCGACAACATTATTATCTGCAGCCCACAGAGGCTACTGTGCTTTTACATTTGTTAATCCATGTGAAAACCCTGTAAACATATGGCGAAGAGCTCAGCTGAAGGTGAATTAAAGCCTAGCAAAAGCAAAAATACTTTCACAAATGCACAAATTTATCTTGATACAGACTCAATGCATTTCTAGTTTAACCTCGTTTGTTACACTATACATATGTTTATCTGGATAGAGACAATACTAAAGGATTAAACTGTAATCTCAATGACCACAACATTCAGTAATCAGCTTCATGTTGTTTGTCTTTGCACATCAAGACCACTGATGTAACATTTATCACAAAATGTCCAGAATTACAGTGTAGTAGAACGCAGTGATAAAATAAATGCAATAAGCAAAACCTGACTGAATATCCAGATAGAAATGTACAAAGAAAAATGAGTAATAGCAACCAAACAATCAGTTAATGATTCAAGGAAAACAACTAAAAAAAAATGTATAAACACTTGAAAACAAGGGTGCCAATTTCTACCGTCACAGTTTTTCAATTCAACTGTCAAAGAATCCACACAAAACTAGAAAAATGGTAAAAGCAGAATAAGTTTAAACAAACTTACATCGTTCTCTAAAGTAGTTGTGGGACATTTTCAAAAAACACCTAATCCGTTTCTGTGCAAAAGGTTAGCATGGAAGCAGCCTGGCCTGGCTGTGAGCGTGAGCTGCAGAGGAGGAACTAACGCAAGCTAATCTCACTAGCAATTCCACCGCTTCAGGGGAAATCATCTCTAAGTGGTAGAAAACTGTGGGATTAGCAGGAATTAGTCACTGCTGCAGGATGAGCCTTTCCCCATTTAGACATGTTCATTCATACACAAAGCTGGTTAGAGGCCCACAGCATGCAGTGATGCATGAGGGTCATTCCTCTTTTTATTATCAGTGGTCACATTATTTATGTTCAGTCAGGATTGCTACCCAGTTTGCTATGTTAGATTAATTTCCCAGCAGTTGTTTAAGATAAACTAGAAAATCTCTGAGTTACTGTGAAAAAATCCCTCCAGATCAACATAAAATGGACACAGATGTAAATTTGCATTAATATTATATTCCTATACATGCATCGGCATGTAGGTAAATGCACTTGAGTTAGCCTAATGTACAGTGCCTAAGTAACATGTAGACATCTTCAATAATACATCAACGTCTGCACATGCAACAACAGGCTGTGACACATGACACGGGAGGATGAAACCTTAGGACTCACACTGGACACCTCCAACAGAAGCACAGGCTGCAAGGAAATAACCCCTTAGAGGAGACAGTGTGAATGTGTGCGTGTGTGTGCATGGTCTTATCCAACCTTGTGTGCCCTGGAGCACTGGCTGTCACTTTTAGTCAGTTACTTAGGGATGTGGCATTAACCACAGTCTCTGTGCACAAGTAAGCAACTGTACATGTGTAACTGGGCATGTACAGAGTGCCACAGTAGTGCAGTCCTAAAACCCAGAACAGTTAGCGTTGTGCACTTCCAGTTCCCTCGTAATCAAGTCTAGGGTTAGGATTTTCTGAGTGGCTTTTTAGTTAGATATCTGAAAAAGGGGTCTGTGGTTAACATAAGTCATAGGACTGTGGTGTAGTTTGTTTATAACCTAACCATAGTTTTTCACTTCTGGCGATCATATTTGAGCTTCAAAAATCATAAAAGGTGTTTACCTGTGAAGATTATCTTGCCGAACAAAACATGTATGTGTCAAACTGTTTGTGTGTCACAGAGTTTATTTTCTGCAATTATCCAAAAGCCAATGGAAAAATCCCAGTGCCTTTTTAACTGAGTGAACTAGGGTGATGCTAACATCCAGGCTGGCCTACAAAAATACATCACGCCTACAGCACGCTATCTACTGTATTAGCTAGAGATGGCAATTTCAACACCCAATATTAACCACTTTTGAAGTCATCTGAGACATCCGGTCTCAAGGTAAATTTTACAACACTGTTTCAAAAACCATCAGTGACATGACCGCCACAGCAATGTTATGTTCTGCTTTTTCAGCTTTGACATGTTTTGAAACATTGGTTGTTTCAAATGTATCAAAACAATCCTAATCGAAAATGTGTCCTTTGATACGTGTGATGTCTAAGGAGGTTTGGCCACTTGAAGCCCCTTTCGGCAAAAGGCGACGCCAACCTGGACTACTCTGTGAAGTTCTGTCTTAACACAAGAAGACTGCTGGTCTACAAGCCAAGATCATCTGTCTCACTGACTGACTGACCACATCAAAGTCAGAAATACTTTTACTTAACATGCATGAATTTTGTAAAAGAATACTCAGATGTAAATGGGCGTGGATGGGAAAGTACAAATAAAGATTCTCATGTTACATAAAACCAGAAAAATCCTGTGTTGATTGGTCTGTACCATCCTGTTTCGGCAACAAGCAAACACTAATAAAAATTTATTTCTAAAATAAGAGAATTTTTTCAAGATTTAAGTCAAGAAAAACTGGCAGCAATTTGACATAAACATGATGGGCTATGCTGTCTAGATAATACTCTTTAGAGGAAACTATTGCAGAAAAAGCAAAAACAATACAGAGGCTACAGTATTATTGCTCAGCAGCTAATAAACTTTTTACACAATTAAACAACATTTTAGCAAGTAATAATAATCATCATCATCATCATCATCATCATCATCATCATCATCCAGAACTAGGTAAATGCTTAGATTTACTTATCTTTGACGGCTGATGGTGAGAGGAAGCAAAGCAAACAGAGACACATGCTTGGTAAGGTTAAACATTTACACACACATATATGCGCAATGTATGCATAGGTAAATGCGCAGAGGCACACTATGCTGAGCCTCCCCTGAAGTATGCAAATGAGAAACCCAAATGAAGTAGTCACGTTTTCATTTTGTCAGACAAGGAAATAAAAGATGCACACTGTTTGAGGCCAACAGCTTTAGTAGCTTCTCAGTGACATACAATGCCAAAACTCATCATCATACTTACCTTCATAAGTACATTTATGTACCAGGGTATCAGTTGTGTGTGACAGCAACAGCAAGCAAGAGCATAATGTTGTTCCTGTGTGACCCAAACTCCTCTGCTGTGTTATGCATCAGGAATTAGGAACGCAAAATTTCAGAACTCAAAATATTAGTTTCAGCATGACACTAGCCAGGAGCCGATGAGGCTGATAGGGTCATAAATTCGCCTGGAGAAGACGAGCTAACAGCAGGCGAGTGCGTGGTCGACAGTGAGGAGCGAGTCAGGTGCAGCAGGTCGTGACTGCACCGCCCTGCTCTCACCATTGTTTAGCAGTGTCACATTACACGGTCACTGCTGGGGAATGGGCCAATGTAGGGCCAAGCCACACCTAGACTGAGAGTTCACTTCTGTTCATCTCAGCTGAGAGACTGGTGGCATTACCTACTTCAAATTCCTGTAGATTCATTTGAGAAGGTGCGCTCACTTACGGAAGCCGAGAAAGGCCGTGCTAACAGTTAGGTACGCTTTTCTGAAAAAGCGATTTTTTTTTTGTACGCTCCAGCCCAGCAGGTGGCGGTAATACACTATAAGTTGGCTTGCAAACCGCCAATAAACATCATAAGAAGAAGCGATTTCTTGAGCGTATCCATCCATTTTCTATACCGCTTAGTCCCAAACGGGGTCACGGGGCTCATGAGATAATTTACAGGAAATGTAATCTTGACGTTGAGAAAGTCTGCCACTTTTAATGCTAATGATGTTCGAAGTAGGTTATTATTTGTGTTACAATTGCTTGATTTACATTAATAAAAGCCTAGCCTACCTTTGATTAGACAATGCACACATCGCAGTAAAACAAGGCCCAGTTACATCCTTTAACAATCTCTTCATGTAGCAGAAAAGTGAAATTTCATGCTGCTACGATTCTGCAGACTATTGATTCCGCTCAAACTGCCAGAAGCTAATTGCTTCAATGGTGAAGCTATTAATTTATCATACAGACTAACAGATGGCGCTGTGATTGTTTTCCCTTGAACACTCAGATGCATGTATCCATCAGACAAACTCACTGAACACCATCTAAAGATTGTTGTGTATATCCAACAGAATTTATTTTGAACACAAACGTTATCTGAAAATGCTTTCAACATCTTAAAATAAATAATTGTCTTGATTGTCCGAAAAGCTATGTATCATAATTTCTACTTCTGCATTTAATTTGCATTAAAAATAATGTTTTGAGGAGGAAAAGGAAGAGCAGAAAGAGAAGATTTCAAAAGGCTACCTACAAAAAAATCTGTATGAGATGGCTGAGAGGAAGGTCTAAGTTTTAAAAAGAGGAACTACAATAAGTCCATTGCCTCAACCATAAAGCCTCATCAATCATTTGCTTTCGTGGCCCCTGGGTTGTTTTTTTTTTTTTTTGCCAGTAATACATCAGCGGGGCAGAGATGTCTCTGTCCATTACACAGCTGAATCCCAGCTCTGCCATCACATCACATCCTCCCACTGATGACCTCCACGCTCTCTGTCTGCATGGGACCCTGCGTGATCAACGACTTACGTGCGACTCCCTCAAGCACATCCTGCAGGCTTTGATGACAGCAGCAAGCCAACCTCATTTCTTGCTCCACTGCTTTCCAAATGTCTCCTGGAAGCTGAACCAGGACCAAGGATGGAGATGCACTGGTGGCCTTAATATGTATGATTAGAGTGGGCAAAGGTCCAGCCCAGTGTGTAGACTGGACACACCACTGAGCCTGATTGCTAGACCTGCCTGAAACAAAAACTAGAAATCCTTTTTAGGCTGATTTTTAGTCCTTTTTATGATGCCCTCTGTGTTATTAAGCAGTCATTAGTGTGGTGTTTCTCCACCTTCTAAATGTATCTGTCAATAAATGATATGATTTCACATTTTTTTACTTTTTTGGTCACATTTGAATATTTCCAGGTGGCACTTTTTCTGCTTTTTATGTTAAATGAACTGTTCTTCTGTTGTTAGCTAAGCTATTAGCATGGCTAATGACTGAAATATCTAAATAGCTAAAGGATCAATTGGTATGAACGTTTGTACAGATATTTATATTTCCCAGAGAATGAAATTTAAAGCCTGGCTTTTCATCAAGCACCACCAGCAGAAAAAAACATGCCTAATCTAGTCAATTATCACTACATTTACAAGAGGAATTGGCACCAAATGTAGCACAAATATCCATGGTTCCTAGACAATGTATCCTAATGACCGAGGATTCCCTGACTTTTCCACTAGCGCCACCATAAAGTTGATATCTTTGATTGTGAGTGAAATGTACGAACAGCCCAAAGCTAAATTTAGTTAAACAATTTGTGTCCCCCTCAGAATGAGCTGGTGTAAAAAAACAAACAAAAAAAAGATGAAGCAAAAATAAAACATTCATGCAAACACAGCCTTAATTATCACCAGATTGTATCAAATTGCAAACATTTATATTTATGGTAGGCTAATGAAAATGTCATGGATGTGTACTTTACTAAATTTATTCTTACCAGCATGGAAACAGTACGATTCTAGCCAAGCTTATCAACATGTTCTCCAATCTAAACAACTATAACCTTGGATACAAACCATAAGAGCAGCACCAGCACCAGACCTTCATCATCATGGTAACAACAATACACATGGTGTCCTCCGTCACAATTGCTATGGCTACTATATTTTTTATTGTATTTTTTTTAACCAGAGGACAAACACACAACTTTGATACACATAACAGGGTTGTGAACTTGTGATTGTGAACTTCATATGCTACTTATAAAACACTGGATGAGAACCATGTGTGACAACCAAATGTGTGACATAAGCAGATAACAGGCTTAATTTTCTGACAGGTAATCTACATATGGCTCTGCTGAGCTGCTTGCCCACTGCTCAGCTGCTGACTGACACTGTACTAATGATAACTCATCTTGTGAAAATGGCTGCATGATCTAATAAGCCTTCTCACTTACCCTGTGCAGTTGGGCATCTTTATTTCAGCCTTCTGAGTTTATACATGTTTTGACAGTGTCTGAAAAAAAAAGCAGAAAAATGAACTGAACTTTAATAAATGAAGAATATCCAATGACTTTGTGGCTGCAAAATTTACCATATTAACTCTGAAACAAGCAAATAAAAATCCTTTTGTCAGTGAAGCACTGCCTATACTTTGTATTTTTTATGCATTAGCGAATGATGTGAGAATCCAGTTAACTATTTAAATGCCCATCTGAAACTACCCGACAGTGTTTTCAGACCTATGCTTCAGTAAAATAAGGTTATTATGAATTTCTCT
Source organism: Monopterus albus (assembly GCF_001952655.1). NCBI lineage: Eukaryota > Metazoa > Chordata > Actinopteri > Synbranchiformes > Synbranchidae > Monopterus > Monopterus albus. The sequence continues at coordinate 11,150,905 of NW_018127883.1, read as the reverse complement.
GAATTGTGTCAAACTAAATGAATTTTCTTGGCTTCAGACAGAAATAATCAACATTTTATATGAAAACACATGAACACTTGGCTTATAGAGACTTGTTATACAAATCACAGCCATTAAAGCTAATTAGCTGTACAAAAAGATCAATTCAAGAATATTTTTTATAATGAAACTGACTTTTACTTCACTTTCACACTACACAGCATAAGAAGGACAAATGCAGAAAGTGGTGCAGTATTTTTGTTACAGTGGTGATCCATGGGTTCGAAGGACAGGCAGCATTCCACAAAGGTTGATTGACTGATTGATTGATAAGCATATTGATCACTCTTTGTGTTTGGTCACACATGGGAATTGGTATCAGCCTCCTATCACCGCTGACACCATCAACGCTACACTATGTGGGCCCTGCTGTGCCCTACATTGCCATTACAAGGTTGATACTGGTTAGAAAGTTGAATTTGTATTTTATGTTTCTAGTCATAATGTGAAACCTGCAATTTTGATCTCAGAGAAAGGCAACCATGCACATAAATATCCCAGATTTTTTGTGTATTTAGACCAACCTATATGGGCTGAATGTTGCTGACAGATTTTTTAAAATCTGTTGTGTACATTGCTGCTGAAACATTTCATACAAACAACATAACAGAATACCTTTGTCCATTCAATCTCACACAATCATACATGAGAGTCGAATAATACCACAGTGTTGGACACAATCAGGTGAAAATTAGAGATCACTTCAGGGAGATTTAAGGAGGGGGCACTCTGACTACTGAGGCCTCTGTGATGCAGATCAGTGGATGGCAGGCTGGGTCTGCAGCACCAGAGTCAACTCCATCTGTGAGGACTGAATAAGGCTACTGATGAGGTTATTGTGGCTATAGCTACGTGGTGTGAATGCCTGACAGGCCTGAGGCTGCCATCAATGACTGGTTGCCATTGTGGCAAACCACTGGGCCGTGACTTCCCCAGCTGTGGTACATAACATATCCAAAGCCACTTAAATGAGTATTGGGATTGTGCAGTTGATAGAAAGATCATTAGGATATCATTGGCACAACCATGCATGAAGCTCCATTTGACCAACCTTTTTTTTCAGATGACCCAATGACCTTGCTTTATTATAACAATTATGTGTATTTCATGACACTGAACTGCTGAATACAAAAGTAAAATGAAAAAACATCATTTGTATTCTAACATATTTTCATGTTCTCTGCAAAGAACAATGCAGTGGGAAGGTAGCGGTGTGTTGATTATTTTAACTATGGAATGGCAAAAATGCCTTGAAGTAAAATTGAGGGGAGGGGGGTGATTGCACACATTTATTCAGTTTAATGTAACAGTGAGGAACACAAGCTAACACACAGCTAATCTGACCGTGGAAGCGTAGTGTAGGAATATCTTATGAGCTTTGCTTTGCACATCAAGTTAATGAATTTGCTGTGGGTTCTGTGTTGTGAGTCTGGTGAATGATTGTGTTTATTGTAGCCTTTTATACACAGAAATGATTTCATATTTGGATCTCAGCACAGGGCTTCTTTGAGACATTTGTTTACAGCACCCTCTGAAGCTCTGCAAATTTTAATTTAATCCGCTCAAGGGGGGGTGACATTCAATTTGGTTCAACTGTTTGGTTAACTGTTTATGCTCTATAAATGTATAAAGCACAATATACGTATAAAGCACAATATATATTGGAGAGATTGAAGTGGTTTTTCTAAACATTTAATCGCAGCAAAAATTGTAATATGCTGCTGTTTAGCAGAAAAATGTTTATTTTGTTCACCATCTCTGCTTAGTGTGTTAGCATGCTAACATTTGCAAATAATTGCACAACATAAAATCCAGCAGAGGGTAAAAATAGTAAATTTAGCAGCAGTATGTCAGAAAACAAATCAATTGTCTACTTACAGTAAGATTTTTATTTGATGATGGTGCTAAATGAGAAATTAAGAGCCAGTCATAATTTCATCTTAAACCATTCAATAGTTGTTGAAATCTTTCTGGAGCAACTGACAGACCAACATTGCCATCCATGTAGCATCAGTAAAATTCATCAAGGACTCATGTAACTATGTTAAATGCTCAGAGCACAGAGTGAGCAACAAGCAGCTTTAAACATTCCTACCCACTCCTCTGCCATCCCAGTAGGCTGCAAACAGTGATGTTCATGACATGATGCTGAATAGTCCCAACAATGACTCATCATCAAAACAGACTTTGTCCTCTCACCCAGCAAGTTGTATAACTGGTGCAAACGCCCTCGTTGCTCTTCTGTTTCTCTTCATGAATTTAGGATCGGGCTGAATCTGCTTTTGCTCCATATGTCCACAGACATGTTTTATTAAGTCCAGCAGAGCTGCCAGCCACAAACAAATACACCCACCTCTCAGGCAGTCAGCTCACTTGTCTTCACACCACAGAAAAATCTGCCATAGTAACACAGAGTACACATACAGTAAATATAACAACAGAGGGGGGCCTCCTGCAATGTGTGAGGATGCTTTAAGAAAGGTAGCACTGTGGAATTAACACCTGTTTTCACAACAGAGGTCAGGTAGAGAGGAAAATCCCAGTATCCCTTCTTCCCAATGCAAAAATGACCAAAGCTATCAGATCATTCACTATGTCCAAGCTCTAACCTCAAGTGGGCAATGCTGTTATTATCATGTCAGGCAGTCAAAGCATTTCCCTTACAGCCAAACCTCACAACTTTCCCTTCTCAGATATGACAGCAAATGTCTATGCTTCCTCCTCTTTTTCCTTTTTTCTTTCACATTTTCCCATTAACCCTGTTAGAGAGGACCTACGGACACATCCACTCTTCTCAGAATAAATTTTTTTCTTTTTTTGTGCCAAACGTCTGTTATTCCTGCATCACTGGAGGAAAAAACCAACAAGATTTGAGGGTGGGGTGGGTGTTCCTTCATGCTGTCGTCTTGTATTTGTTTCTGCGTCACATACCGTCGTCATCTCTTCTGTGTCCAAATGATGCAGTTGTGGGTGTAGCCGTCACAAGTCCCCCAGTTTGCAGCTGTTTTTGGGGAGGAGAAAAAAACTATACTATTACCTCATCATTTTAGTTATATCAAAAGATGGATGTTTTTTCCATTTTGTATCAGATTTTTAAAAAGTTTTTGTTTCCTTTTTTACTAGTTCTTTTTTCTTTTATCTGTTTATTTTGATCCAGACATTAAATCAATCATTCACGTTATATTCATTCATTGCTATTTAAACAGCATATAATCAGTGCCCCTAATTAAGACTGAAAAGAAATAGGTTGAAGCCAGAGGTTATTAATATAGCCACCCCTCTAATCATGCTATTTTCCACCTCATAATCAGACAACATATAAGCAAAGGCATGTTCAAAACAACAACAACCAAGCATAAAACAAACAATAACCTTTACCTTTGTTTTGTTAGTTTCTGCCAGTAATTACAGTTGGTCAGATATAATAAACTACCTTTTCGAGCCAACATCATACAGTATATCTATTATTGCTTGCTCTTTCATTGCCAGTGAGGCAGCCCTGTCAATCTGAGGACACCTGGGGTAGACAAACCAAAAACAATCATCATCTCTAACCCTGAAAATAGAGGTTGTACCAACTTTACATATTTTTCACAAAGCCATGGAGATACTGTACAGAGAAAAAGATCAGTTTTAGTGTGGCAGTTCACCCAGTTAGCTTGATCAGAGTGAAAGGACTTGATTACTATACTGTAAACATGTGAGCATTTGCTCAGTGATGCAGCTCATAAGCTGCAGATGAGTGCAGCCATTTTGCTTCTCCATTTTCCTCAAGCAAATCATGACTATGTCAGCATGACATCCCCACCCCCAGTGGTTATATTAAAGGGGGTGCCTTTGCCCAAACGTTCTTAGTATGAGGGGGGAGATAATGCTTTTGTTTGGGGCCTGTTTGCTGGATTCCCCCAGAACACACTTTACCCCCCTCTGCATTTTTAAGCTTGCAAGACTATTATCCAGCCACCCCCAGTAAGTTCTTATCAGTGACAGCCAGATGGAGAGCACACCAGCAATACCTTGAGACTTGTTGATTGAGCAGCACCGGGAGAAAGCCTGTCATTGTGGAGAGGTTCTGTGGTTTCAGATTAGCATCTCAGTTTTTTTTTCTCTGTCTTATAATTGCCAAGAGAAGCATAATTAATGACTTTGATTTCACTGGCTGGATTTGTCAGATCAAACAACTTAAAGGGTAAAAAAAACTGCAGGGAAAAGCAACTGACAAAGCACAAATTGTATTTTCTCTGAAAGGTTTGTTAAAACATGTGTCTGTATTAAGCTGTGCATGTCTTTGGTTTAATAAACATATTTAAAGGTGATAAAATTACCCTACACTGTAGCTGAAGCTTATTACTGTTAACCTATTAGACTGAATCTAATGAATAGTAGGTCAAATTGTGCACTGAGGGGTGTCTGCCTGATGTGTCTGGTCAGAAACAATAGAAAATGACAAGGGTGTGCTGGATACAACACTGTCCTCTAATGCTTCTCATCCACACTGAAGTGCTCTTACTGTCCGTGGATGTTTTCTCTCCCAGAAAAAGGCTGAAGATGATCGCATGTTGTTGACTGCACCAGCAATCAGTTGATGTGCTGCTGACCCACTTTTTCAGTAGTAACCAGGTTATTTTGAGCTTTCATTAGCAGGAAGACCAAGAGTCTCGCACATACACAAACTGTCCATTCATTTTGGGGATTATCTGTTTGAGCGCACCGGTGTTGTTTCTGCTAATTGTGTCCTGTCTGTAGCTTCATATTTATGGCACAGATATGAGAGTAAAATCAGTCGTCTCTCCTCTAACTTTACAAGAAATCAGGCAAGTGTATTTTCTAAACTGTCATTTCTTCAAAACAAGACTGTAGTTCCTTTGTCCTTCAAACAACAAGTGATAATAGGCCAAAGGAAACGTGAATAAAAGCAGACCACTTTTACTGGATATCTTGCGCTAATCTCAGCAATAATGAAGTGTCATTACAATCAGTGTTCTTCAAGCCAAGAACTAAGTTCCTCAGAGAGCATAAAAATCAACTCCGCAAGTCTCAGCTTTTTCGTTCCATTGCAAGCCTTATAATCCTTTATATGTCCGAGGCATTTATCTGGCACCCACCTCCAGTATCGCAATCAAACATAACCCCAGCCCAGTTCAAACACATTTTACATACACCATTAAAAGGGTGATTGGTGGTTATTACAAGCTGCTTTCTCTGAGAACACCCAGATGCTCTTTTTGTCAAGGTCAGAATCAAAGCCAGACCAGGAGGAGGGGGGGGGTTCATTTTTGTACCCATCAGGCACTTGGAGCCTCCGCAGTGACTTGGCACCTGCAACCAGTAAAGACAAAATTGAGTCCCAGCTGGCCCTACATCAGTGTGAGTCAAAAGGCCGGGGAGGAGCAGACAATGCTTCAGGCCTGATTAGGCCCACATCCTGTCTCTGTCTTCAGCTAGGAGCTTCAGCACCCGGAGTCATTAGCACCACATTCACAGCTGCACGCTAGAGTAAAGGTAAATGGAGATATCGTTTTTTTCTACATTTTTTGAGGATATGTGGTTTACAGAAATCCTGCACGTTATATCCTCGTCCTTTCTCATTTGAACATTTGCAGAAAACCCATCTTCTCATCTTGTGCTGGTGACAAGGGGAGCAGAACTGAGATTTGCATGCCTCAAAAGGTGGGATGAGATGAGAGCTGGCAGAGAAATACACCCACCTCCTTCTACTGTGCAGACCAGCATGCATATGTCCCCTCTGGTTGTAAACAGGCTGAGAGAAACATTAGGTTGCTGGCGGTTACCTCTGGTGGCATGTAATGGTTCTATACTATCCAAAATGTAGTTTGTTTTGGGTTAAAGGATAAAACAAAAAAGAATGAAGAAGAGACGGGGAAGTGATAGGTAATGAGAAATGACTGAATGAGTTCATAACAAAAGAGGGTGGGGGCAGGGGAGCTGAAAGAGGACGGGACAGACAGACTGGGATGTGAGAGTGAAAGACATGCAGATAGTCAGTGTGTGAATGGGAGTGACAGTGACAGACTCCCATGCAAGGATAAACAACGCGGGTGCAGCTCCAGCAATGGTTTTGCACGAGTAATCTGTCACTCCATGTGAAAAGCAAACAAGGGAGGCGATGGCCATACTTTGCCCAGAGACTTATCACAGCCCAAGGATGTTGTACACTCCTATGCATTTGACAACAGGGCTGAATTAATACCAATAGTACACATTTCAGCTGCATCACATTTCCTCTTATAGAGTGGCAGAAGCTGGGTGATGGTGACAGATTTGGGTGTTGATATGATACTAATAACCTGGAATAAAGTAATCATGACTCCTGTAAAAGTTTCTGGATTTCAAAGGTCTATTATTTAAAAACCATGTGCAGTAGTATCCTACCATCATTTCTGGGAACATCACTGTATCACTAACAAAATAAAGGACACAAAACTCACAGATATATCTGTTTTCATTTTTTCATTTGTTTAGAATTCAAAAACGAACACCCTTTCAAACAATGCTGTTGTTAAATCACTCTGTTTACTTAAAGCACATAAATCACAGAACAATGTCAACAAATAGATTGTGACAGTGTCTATGAACATAAAGTGACACCAAGATGCTGGATAATTTAAATTGACTATCCACCATTTTGGATAAAGGAGGAGTTATTTGTCAACATCATCTTATATATGAGCACTGCCATCTTGTGGCTGTTTCTAACGCTATCTACACATCTGCTCTTTAATTAAAAAAGCCATTACTTCCAATAACAAAAGTTGCTGTAAATATGGTTTTATGGTTATCAAGTAAAAAATATAGATCATAAATGCATATTGAACATAATTAACATTTCTGGTCCCCTTATAATTAAAGAAATGCAAAATGCTACATAAAACATTTAAATCCAGCCGTTCAGACTGAGGGAAAAACAAGCAAAAGAGTATTTTGAGGTTTCACCTATTCCATGCAATGAAATAATCATCAACCTATTAAAATGCTTTCTCCAGCACCACCTAGCTGCTGCAAGTGAGAATGTAATACCCTCGGCCTTTTCCCTGAGATGGGTAGAAGCTCGCCGTTAGCTTTCATCTGATCTATTTTCCTGGACAGCTCAGCGTCACTGTCAATGACCAAAGTGCACCTTTGAGCATAGCTGACCAGAGTCTCTTCTCCTTGTCGAAACATGCCCACCAAAGGGACCATGTCTTTGCCAGCCAGGTGAAGCTCAGCAATCGAAGCTGTGTTGGCGATGGTGTTCCTGTCGATTCCGAGATGGCGAAAGGCTTCGCTCATGCTCTTCTTCTTGATGAAAGCAGACAGGACTTGTTTGTAGCGGTGGATGACATACTGGACACCTGTGGCTGGTGGACAGAAAAAGCAATAAACAATGTGTGAACTGTGCTTGTTAGAGACGTGGCAATAAATAGAGAGGTGGGCTTTTGACAAGTATGTGCCAATGAAAAAATGTTCATAAACATTCAAAATGTAAAACATATTTCCCAGTGTGATCTGAAATATAAGTTTTAGTGCAGTTTTCCACTCAGCTCTGGACGTTCTTCCTCCATGTACAGTATGGCTGCTTTACATGGTTAAATGTTACCTCTTTTCCTGCTGTAATCCTTCCCTTTCTTTGATCGTTTCTTGTCCTTATGGTGTTTCTTCCTCCTGTGTTCACTCGAAGCAGCTGAAACTTCGGATGAGTCGGACGATTCAGAGCTGCTGTCGCTGCTTTCGGGGGAGCTAGCCGAAGCTCTTTT
>NW_018127883.1:11140584-11143099 GCF_001952655.1 Monopterus albus | reverse complement strand
GACTTGTTTTCTGAGTGTTGCACTTTGCTGGGTTTAAGGACTGTGTATAATCAACAACAACAAAAAAGTTACATAAATAAATGCATTCAATAAAATATTATGACAAACAACAAGTCTGCAAGGTCACTTGAAAGGCTGACCTTCAGCCACTGGACTAGGCGATGCAAATGTTGGCATAGAGCGACTGCTTGTGAGGTTTTCAATCTGACTCCTCAGGAACTTGCGGTCCTGCATCAGGTCCTCTACCTGTCTCTCCAGTGCAGCAATGCGCTCTTGTTTGCTCTCTAGCATGCACTGCAGCTTGGTGATGGTCAGCAGCACTTTTGGGGGCAGGGTCTCCACTGGAGGGGCAGCTAGAGGAAGGGGAATCAGCCAAGTGGAGAACATCACAGATTACATGCTTTATTGGCTGCAACTCAGTCTTTAACACAGGACTAAAGATTACAGTATAAGCTATCTGACAAATGTGACTCTTGCCTACCTGACATGGCACTGCTGGGTGTGTTGTCCTGAACAGCATCTGCCGAGGCTCCTGTTTGAAGGTTTTCCCACTTGATGATGCGGAGGTCGTCCTGCTCCTGCTTCAGCCAGCCCAGAGAGCTGAGCCTGTCCTTGGTCCTCACAGAGCTGGAGTCAATCTCTATGCAGGACGAATAACCTGATGGCTCCTGCTGCCACATGGATGACATTGCTTCACACCTGGGAATGTACAAAAAGTGTATTATACAGGTTTGTATTACAGAGAATATGAATTCAGTGCAATGTTTTAAAAGCTACACAGTCAGTTAGACGAATTTTCCCAGTAGCCACTTGTAGTACTGCAACAAAAAAAAATCCCCCTGTGGTCCAAAGACCATTTTGTCCATAGACCACAATGATAAAAGAGAGGTCTGTAAAACAGTCACAGTCAGGTCTCATAACACAGCCATAGCTGGATACTTTATTATAAGATGGTGCCCCTTCTTCCCACTGAAAGTTGGCTTGCCTGGTGCATATTTGGGTTTGCTTCTGCCCTGTGCAGCCTAATGCACAGGCACATTAGTGTTTCCCACTTGCTGCTGTTTTATCACTTTTTTCTGACATTTCATAGACTGAACAATTAATTAGGAGCCTTACAGATTTATTATTAAAAACTGCTGCTTGCTGCCCTAGAAATTCATGATAGCCTACACATCAAATTAAAACATCAAATCACCATGGGTCATACATTAATTAAGAATTATGAATTATTTAAGTATGTGTTTTGTAATCTCATTATAAATGTTTGCCAAAGATGGTCACTGGCTGCAGGGTTGATGTCTCTATAGCCTAAAACCGGTTCATTCAGATGCTTGACAATTCTATTTCAAATGGCAGGACAGACGAAAATACAGGAAGTGGACTATTACTTCATGTTTCCATGGAGATGGTGATGGACTCTTCTCTTTACCATGTGCTGCTGCAGTACTCAAACACAACTAACGGGTGAGTGCTGCAGTGATTAATCTCGTCCCTTACATAACATGTTAATATGAGAACAGCTCTCACAGAAATTAACAACCACAGTACCGGTTACATTTGAAGTAATAATGTATTAGGAAAATGCCAATGTCAGTGCGATAACAAAACGACAATGTGACCATATCTATTTTTTTTTTTTTATCACTGTTGATTTATTACAAGGAAAATAGGGGTTTATGTATGTTTAAGTGTTTTTAAAAAGCATGGCAGAAATCATTTAACATAGAAAGCTATACAGTTTGTTGGGCTACAAAGGTCCAACCATTTCTTCTCGCAGTGGTTTTAATTAGCTTCTACCAAGATGGATGCTAATGACTGTAAAGCAAGTAAAACCACAGGACAACGTACCTTCACGAAAGTCCAGCGGTAAAACTGATGTAGCTAATGTTCCTGTGCTTGTGTTGTTGTACGCAGAAATCTCACTTCGAATAAATGCCTGATTTTTCATACATATAAACAGAGACGAGTAAATAAACGCGAAATGACATACATGTCTGAGAGGGGGGCGGGGCCAGACAGAAACATTGCGCTGCCTTCAGCTGCCCGACGAAAAGTCGGACTTCTCACAACTCCGGGAGGTAAAAGGAAATTTCGATGTTGTTTTGCCTTTCGGTGTAGTGCTGCCCTCCTGCCATGTAACTCTTCTTCTTCTTCTTCTTCTTCTTCTTCTTCTTCTTCTTCTTCTTCTTCTTCTTCTTCTTCTTTCGGCTGTTCCCGTTAGGGGTCGCCACAGCGAATCATCTGTTTCCACCTAACTCTATCCTCGGCATCCTCTACTCTCACCCCAGTTAACTTCATGTCCTCTTTTAGCACATCCATATATCTCCTCTTTGGCCTTCCTCTTGACCTCTTGCCTGGCAGCTCCATCTCCAACATCCTTCTACCAATATAACCACTATCCCTCCTCTGCACATGTCCAAACCATCTCAATCTGGACTCTCTGACCTTGTCCCCAAAACAGCCGACCTGAGCTGTCCCTCTGATGTGCTCATTCCTAATCCTGTCCATCCTGGTC
>NW_018127883.1:11129129-11140554 GCF_001952655.1 Monopterus albus | reverse complement strand
GACTGTTGACCCCAAATACTTAAACTCCTGCACTTTCTTGACCTCAGCCCCCTGTAACCTCACTGTTCCACTTCCCTCCCTCTCGTTCATACACGAGAGGGAGGGAAGTGTATTCTGTCTTACCATGACTGACTTTCATTCCTCTTCTTTCCAGAGCAGACCTCCACCTTTCCAGGTGTTCCTCCACCTGCTCTCTGCTCTCACTACAGATCACAATGTCATCCGCAAACATCATTGTCCACAGAGATTCCTGTCTGACCTCATCTGTCAACCTGTCCATCACCATAGCGAACAAGAAGGAACTCAAAGCTGATCCTTGATATAGCCCCACCTCCACCTTGAATTCCTCTGTCTGACTGTATATTGCTATTACACTGGTCATGGTGCTGGGCTACTGTATCCTAATATTGTGAGCCTCTCATGGATGTAGCTTTGGAGGACAAAAATATAGATAAACGTGCATTAATTCATCAGAGCATCAGAGATAACATAAAACAAACAATGATATTACATCACTTTATTTGTGGTTAGATCAAAATTCTTTGGCTATTGTGAGGTAAACCCTAATTCCACAAACAAACCCAATTCGCCCTATTTGACCATCTCGTGTGCTGCAGTTTACTGATTTTTCTACTCAGCTTACTCCAAAAAGTTTACAATAGTGGTGGTTTAAGAAATATCAGCTGCCTCATATAGACAGACATAGGGCACAGACATCACAAATGTCAAGATGTTATGTTCAGCTCCCCTAAACATCAGGTTTCTTCTCATACATGCTCCAATACTGACTATATAGTGACATATATTAAATACAGCATGTTAACCATAAAAGAAATACAAGAAATAAATAACAAGGTGAGGTGAATTTGTATATGTCAAGTTTTCTAGTTGTATAGGATAAAATGCCACACACTGTACTTTTAATCAATAAACTATAGAATGTCTTCAGTGCTTAAGTTGTGAACATAAAATCCATTCACATTACACCGCATATCTTTCATGATGCCAGTTAAACTCTTTCATTACAACTTTTCCTGCTTCTTCATTAATATGCACAAATGTCTAAGGAGTGATTGCATTGGGTTTAGCAGCTGTGAAATGTAACAGTCACTGAGTTTGGGAAGAGGAGGGTGATATATAAAATAAATCTAAAGTTGACAGAGAATTGTCTAAAACGGTACAATATATTATGAAAATAATGCATCAGTGTTAGTATATGTATTAGCAGAAACACACACCTATGCTATGGCAGCCTTTCCCCCCATGTCTTATCTTTACAAGGTGATTATCCCATCAGGTCTTCAAGCACCTGATCACATCATTCTCATGTAATCTGTGCGACTATAGTCTGCTGCTGTGAACACTGGAAATATATTAATTTGGTGCTTGTTTAAGGTGACAAAAAATTACACACTATGTTGTAAATGCTGGTAAAGGTGTTAAGAGCCAGAGTAAGAAATGGGCAGTATGTGACAGACACAGTTTCATAGACACATTAGTCCTAGACAATGAAATCTAGTTGAAAAGAGGTTAAAAATGAGTCACTCACATTTATGGTAACTCAGGTTACTTGGAAAAGACATGGTTAATGATTTCAGCAGTTTACCCTCCTGCTCCCTACATAATGTCACATGAGTGGTGTTAGACAGAAAGCAGCAGTGCTCCCATACTCTGCTGTTTCTTTCTTCCACCTCCACCACTGCCTGCCTCTCCAGCTCTCAGTGGCAAATAGCCAGGAGGAGGCGTTTAAAGTCCCCGCTGCACTCGGCCTTCAGGGCGTCCTTCAAAGACACATCATATTTCTCCAGGTAGAAGTCTTTGATGGTCTCCAAATCATACTGTTGACAAAATGAAAAGCCTTTAGATGCTGTACTCATTCATAGAGTTCAGGATTGATGAATGGTGGTGAATTCACATCATGACCAAATGAGACACAAAACAACATAGTGGTAAATTGTACTTCATGGCTTGCAGGTATACTTGAACCAAATTATAAACAACATACACCAAGTGTAAGGATGTACAGTATGAATTGCGTATACCAGTGTGTTTACAAGTACAGGCTGCATTCAGCTTTATGTAAACATTTGTAAATGCATTTCATTGTCTCACTGGTATCATCAGCAACAATACTCTTTTAGTGAAGAAATTAAATTGATAAAATAAATTTAATGGAGGTAAATATAAGGTTAAAGACCTCATGACATCACAGCCAGCCATACTAACATGTGTTACAGAAAACTGGGGGACTTTGAGTGTCCTGGTGCTACTAAGCTTTAATCTAACTTATCAAAAGATAAAACTGTTATTCCATTACCTCAGAGCGACACACAATGATACGTATAAGGGTGTCCTCATCAGTGCCTGCCCCTTTCATTGCCTTATTCAGACGTCTGGCAAAGTAGAGCTGAGGGTCCTTAGCAACTCTCACTGTGGGGAGGAAGAAAGGCTTCCATTAACTCCACTGCAGCTTACTGTACCTTATGTTTCACCGTCATCAGCCCTCACACTTCCAGTAGCACTGTTTCCCCACAGTTATTCTACAGTCAGATATGCATAAACAAAAACTCATTTTCCAAGCATTTATCTACTGATATTTTAATAATTTATATTATGGGATTATATTGTGGGATTTTTCAATGTTGCTGTGAAGTTCTGCAAGTAATTTAACTCAAGTGGAAAATAAAAATGTTGATTAATATAGGACATAGACTGTGCTTACTGCATTTTAACATTCCACAACTTGTACTTCATACTAACCAAGAGCAATGTAACATCTTTTCAGTGTCCCAGAAGTCTCACTCTCAATGGCATTCAGGATTTCAGTTCCAGAGAGCTGCGAAAAGAAAACCACCAGCTGAATCTGCTTTGAACTGGTAACACGTCATTTTCCTAATCTCATCAAAACATTTGAAGAAGTATAATTAAAGAGGCCCATCATTATTTAAAGTCCCAGTGAAGTACAGTATAGCTCTGAAAAATCCACTTGCACAAGAACCAATAACACTTCCACCAGTGTAATTTAAGATACCAGCCCTGATTAATTCACATGCTAGCTGAAGATGACATGTCCCAGCCACTTAAACTAATATGCCACTGCATCTATGGCCAGTGTGACATCACAACCTACTGTACCTGTTCATAGATCTTGAAGGTGGCCTGGAGCTGCAGGTAATTTCTGGTGGCCAGGATATGGGTGAAGGTGGACTCATCTGTCCCAAAACATCCCTCACCAGCCTGCATCAGACAATTATTAGTCTCATGATTAATGAATCTGTGATAGGAGTATTGTGAGGATGCACTGTGAAGGAATATAGTACCTCAAACAGGGATGTAGCATCTTGTTCAGCCAGATCCTCATCCACCTCATAGCTCTCATCTCTGTTGCCCTGAGAGAAGAAGATTAAGATGACCTTTCTAGTGTAGTGGCTGTTGAGTCTGGCTCAAGCAACTCTATCTGGCCTCCGTTTTACCAATGGGAGGGAGTCTGGACCATAGCCAGTATGTGTGTTTATAGAGCATGATTGGACACAGAGAGCATGAGCTCAGTTTCAGCCAGTTGGGAGGAGTTCAGTTACACAAGTGAAGTAGAAACTCAAGGCCACTTACTGTACCTGCAAAAGAGCTGTGAGCAGGTTTCTTACTTCCCCGCTTGTATCTCCCTCAATATCTGCTTCCAGATCACGTTCATGCACTGAAGAGGAAACACAATGTAAACAACAGGACATTCAAATAAAAGAACAACAAACAAAAGTCATACTATTTATTTCACATTACTGTACAGTATGTATGAGTGAATCTTTACAAATCCTTCATGGTACAGATAGACCTCTTGTTCTGTGTGGAAACAAAGTGTTCACTTTCATCCTAATACATCCACAGGCTACATGCAGGATACCCGAACTAGCCTCCTAAGTTACTGAGAAAACAGCAAGGCAAATTCATAAATGATCAATTTAGTGTCAACTCATGGTGTCAGTGGCTGAAAAATATTGCAATAATGAAAGAAGTTGGCAAATAAAATCAGCTAGTGTCAGCACTGTTATACTGAACAGGAAGTTGATGCAGGATGGGCCTTGACTAAACAAAGTGTGGTTTTACAGTACAGTACATGCTTTAAAGGATAGCAATACTACTGCACATGGTTTAGGACTAAATGCGTCACAGGTGTGTCAGTTTCCTCCAGAGTTCATAATACATGGAAGGAAAAGAGTGAAGTTAACTTAGTGGGTAGGACATAAGAAGAGGTGGAAAGTAATAAAATGCATTTACTCAAGTACTGCACTTAAGTCCAACTTTTAGGTATCTATACTTGAGTATTTTCATTTGCTGCTACTTCATACTTCAACTTCACTACATTTCAGAGAAAAAAATACTGTACTTTGTGCAGTATTATATTATTATATATTATTTGATAACTTTAGTTATGAGTTACTTTTCAGAATCAGATGAATAAAATGAAACACAGTAATTATACTGTGTTTCATTAGGCTTTTTTTTTATCTTTAAAAGAATTCACAGGCTAACCACTACTTCAAGTTATGATAATCCAGTAATATCATATACATTAGTGTGAAATCTGCCATTCTACACTCTTAGTATATTTTTATGCTACTACTTTTGTACTTTTACTTAAGTAACATTTTGAATGCAGGACTTTTACTTGTAACTGTTTAGACTCTGGTTCTGCTACTTTTAACTTAAGTAAACATTCTGAGTTCTTCTTCAAAAACTGGATGTGAGGTATCCACATGTTAATGAAAGCAATATTTTATCAAAAGAGTTACAGTATAAAGTGGTATATAATTTGTAAATAGTGTATTTTCAGTGTCACAACTGAAGGTTTCATTTGCCTGTTGGCTTACCCTGGAAGTAGCATTCCTTGAACATGGCAATGTCCTGTTGACAACAATTAAACACAATTAATAAAAGGATTTAATAAACAAATTTTGAATTGACTTTTCAAACATTTTAATAACTGATTAATTCTTCTAAACATCATGTCATTAGGTTTATAACATGCCAATTTACAACTCACAGCATTGGTGGCGGTGCAGAGTATCTCCACCAAAACGTCTTCATCGGTGCCCGGTCCCTTCATGGCCTTCCTCAGCTCCTTCACAGCGTAGACAACAGGTGGGTCCAGCATGGCAAGGATGGCCTTCTCAAAGCTTCCTGACAACTCCTTCTTCAGAACATCTACTAACTCCTGTACCACAGGGTCAGAATTTCATTTTAATTGGTAGGAAGCAGAGGAAACAAAGGAGAAGTGCAGATTTTTAAAATATATTTCAAATTTGAATAAGAATATTAGTAAAACAGCATGTGGGTGCAGATGTATGGCACTCACATCATCGTATTTTTCAAAATAGGCCTGTTTAATTTCCTGCCGCTGAGCTGAACTGCGGTTTGCCAGAATGTCAATAATGGCCTGCTCATCAGTTCCTGATAAGAAAATAATAATAAACTGATGCAGTACAGTAATAAGCCATTTGCAAGAAATATTTAGAGAGATGTAATTAGAATTCAAAAACTTTTTTCCCCACGTTTTTCCAACTTACCAAGACCTTTACAGGCTTTGCGGATGCCCTTGATGTCAGCTACGACATCAAAGTCCTCGTAGGGCACGACTGTAGGCTGAGGAAACAAAGGGAGCTTGTTATGTTGTGGATGAACTACCGAGCTAAAACAGCTTTTTCTAACAAACAATGATGATTTCAAAGGGATTCGTGACAGCGATGCCGGAGCAGCTCAGGGAGAGGAGCATAAAGACACAAGGCTTTAGTTGAGGAATACAGGGCCGGAAGTGTTTACACAAACTTGGTGGGGGCTGGATGAATTCCAGCAGTTACCACAGTGTGGTTCAGGGACTAACATGGGTCTGTGGAGAGATTTAATAGGGTCCCCAAAATATAAGTATATTGTCTTCAGTGATAAAGAATAGTCTAGTGTCACTTGTCCTCACTAGAACAAGGCCAATACAGAGCATATAGTCAACTCTGCTGGCACAGGCCTAGGGACCATGGGTCAGCGCTTCTGAAGGAAGTGACTGTTGATATTTGTGGTTTGAAAGTCATAGAACCCAATTACAAGGAAAAACAAAGACAGACTCAAAACAACCACAGGCAGATTTAAAATGACCACACAGAGTTGTAAAAACCACCCCAGAGACTCTAAACAATGACAAATAGACAAAAAAAAAACCCATAAAAAGACACAAAGGACTGCAAAAAGACACAAAACAATCGCAAATACATGCAAAACTAGCATAAAGAAACGCAGGACAGTTATAAAGACAGCCAGCGGTCCTTTACGCCTTTGACTTGTCTGTACAGGGGCTCATTTTCTCATAATCAGTTTTTGTGTGGGACCACCAATTTTCTTTATTTTCTGAATCTAATGATTATGTACCTGCAACGTATTAAGCAATTAAATGCAGCTGTTTGTTATACACGGACATCTTTACAGTCGCAGTTGTTGTAGCCTTAAGTTGCCAAAAGACAAATGAGCTCAAGGAGAAATGTTCCAAAAAGACAAAAATCTACCTAAAATGGGCACCTTCCCCACACACTTTTGCGCACTCGCATTTGGCTGACACGCACAGCGCCCCACTCTTCTACCCAACTCCTCAGCCAGCTAACGGAGCTGTGATGCATTCTGCAGGGGAGTGGCTCTTTCCTCTGCGTAAACACCGACAATCAATGTTCACACGGTGTAGTTTGTGACATGGTTTGGTGTTTAAAGAAACGCTAAATATGATGAATGTGATGCCACAACTCTCAAATTCGGTCACAGTAATTAAGATTTAATTATGATTTGTATGTTGTGCGCAAGAACTGATGACGGATATCGTCCAAAGATAAACAAACAATAAATACAACATTTATTCGAAATCTACAAACTCACAGGAATCTAACATTTAGTTGGATTAAAATCTTGACCCTATACATTAATGTGAAACGCTATTGCTTCAACCGAAGCGCAAGCTGCAGTTTTGTTTGTTTGTATGTTTGTTTACAACCAGCGCAAACAAGCTCGGCTAAGTGTTGGATGACTTACTTGACAGTTGCCCATTTTGGCGATTTTAATCCAGCAGCTGCTGATCTGTTGGAGAAAGTGGCAGAGTACAGAGAGTTGTCCTGTTCTGACCAAACTGCGGCCCAACGCAGCAGAAACCAGTGTGTGACGTACACAGCGTCACCGTTAACCATTTCCATCCACAGTCACTGTTGCGCATAGTCGTTACAATCTGATTTTATCATGCTTTATTGTGTTACTTGCTGGAACCGTATTATAGGTTCATCTTCTATAAGAGGAGACATGAAGTACATCTTGATTAACGGTAATCTATAATCAGTTTTACAAGGATATACAGCAGTTAATTACACTGCATCACCTTATGCATGTTTGTAATTTAAGGCACAGCCCTCAGTAAACTCTGAGCGAGAGGAGCTGTAGGTTGGAATTGGACAACATGCTGGGGAGCGCTAGTTATGAAGTTAAATCTAAATGGGAAACAAGTCAAGTGAAGAAATGATATCAGAGGGTCAGGTACATTTTTATCTCTTTTCTGATGCGTCCCTTGTGCAGAATTACAATAAAGGTTGATTTCAGTTCTTAATCTGTTTTGTTGCCTCTGCCCATTTACTGTACGGGTCGTAGCACTAGATCTTTTTTTTGTATTTCTGATTTCCATTAAGGTTAAATTTAACCTGTGAAATGAAATAGTCCTGGAGAAAACCTACAGCGCACTCTGTGCTAAAAGCCACACAGTTTCCATTTGTTACAGACAGATTTGAACTAGACATAACTACAGACTCTCTTTTAGTTCTTTCCCACCAGAACCAGTGTGATTATGACTGAGCACAATAGGTTTTTGTTGTATGGAACAATGCTTAGCTAGTAAACAGTGCACCATTTACCTGCTCTTGGGGTAAAATCCCAGCAGTGTGGAGGGTTTTTTATCATTGTACCTAGGTGGTAGTTTGGTCTCAGGGAGTAACAACAACTACAATAATACAGTATAAAGTCACTGTTTTAGTACAGTTTTGAGATTAAAAGTGTGACTTGGATAAAAAATGCACTGACATTAGAGTACACTCCAAATATTTAAAATTAAAAGTATTCTTCTTGTACTGTAGCAGCTAACTTTTTGTTAATCACTGGCATTTCTCATTTTCTTTCCTCTCCTCTACAGTACCTGCTTGCAAAGGTCTTTGAAATATTGCCTTTAGGTTTGCTAAATAAAATAAAAATTATATAAATAATCAGTATCTTATAACAGTTTTTAATGGGTTCCTTATGCAGAGCATGCCGGCTACAGTTTAAGTTCAAGCTCTGTTTATGTTAGACACCTTTCAATAGTGAAACTTCCCCCTAAAGGAAACTGACTTTGAACACAACCTTTTGGTTCCATGTGAGCTGGTGCTGTTATGAGCAAGTCAGTGCTAGACATGGAGCAACACTCCCATCTACTGGTCACGTCTACTACTTACAGTTTAAATTTGATTAAAAACACAAGTGATATTCTAACATTTTATTGTAAACGGATCCTGTGGAAAGATTAAATCCAACAATCAGTTGAAAGCCGTGTGTTTTCAAAGCCAGTTACATTAGTAACTGAGTCCTTTCATTCACAGAGTTTTGTTGTTAAGCAAAAACATAATGATCCACAAAGTTGCACTGGGTGACTTGTTACTTCATGAATATTCACGATCTGGTTTACCTTGTGTTAATCCCACATACTGTACACCATCCTGCTGCCAGAAACCACTCCAACAAATAC
The DNA here is from genome assembly GCF_001952655.1 of Monopterus albus. Classification (NCBI taxonomy): domain Eukaryota; kingdom Metazoa; phylum Chordata; class Actinopteri; order Synbranchiformes; family Synbranchidae; genus Monopterus; species Monopterus albus. Next base: position 11,131,769 of record NW_018127883.1, on the reverse strand, counting down.
ACCCTTTGCTCCTGTTTGAGTAACATTTGTCAAAACCTCCACTGACCAGTGAGTGTTTATTTCGAACAAAGAATAAAGCTGATGAGGCATCACATCAAATAACGTGCTGCTGTGTTGTTTTCACTTTGATACAGGACAAATGATTTCCACATCACTAGTTTCATTCGGTTTTAATTTAGATTTTACACTCTGTCTCAACTTTTTCTGATTTGGGGTTGTATCTTTGTTAAAGCACCTCCATCTCTGCCTCACAGAACAGTTTGCATGGAGTTTCAAACTTTCCATGAAATATTTTTATTCAGTGTTTATGGGACAATGTTTATCAGAAGAAAAACAAAACATCTCCATAAATCTAACTTCATCATGATATTAATATTATCTCAGAGTCAGAAGGCCTGTGAATATGCAAGAGAGCAATCTGGCTTTTTCTCTTGCCGTACCATTAGGTTTCAGCAGGGCCTGAAATGACATATCACACAGCAGCTGCTTGTAGACACTGAAAAATATTCACACAAAGGACAAAGGAGAACTCATCCTTGCTAGTACAATAACAACTATAGTCCATCTGAAATGCTTACATGCTACTTTCAAAACTGCTGAATTTATGTTCAAAACTGAACGTCACACAAAGTTACTCTAAACTAGACTGTAGTTTGCTCCCTTCAAATGCACTTCCATTAAAAAGCACTATAATTATCATGGTGGAAAGTAACTTAATACTTTTACTGAGGTATTGTACTTAAGTTCACTGTTGTGGAATTTACTACTTTTTCTGAAATGTATTTCCACCACTGATAAAGAAAACACAACCTCCAGTACGATCATTTAGTTGAATCAACACATCTGAGGAACACTCTGGACAAAACCGAGCATTATAACCTTAATTACACAACTATTATTGTGTACATATAAACTGGGAAATGAGTGACAAATACTGCAGCTTGAACGGTGCACGGAATGAGAGTTTTGTCACCCATGCTGGTTGAGAAGTGTAGTCCCACACCCTCACTTTGATTTTAAATTCATGGAAAATATGTATGATATAGGACTCAGGTTTAAATACTATTTAATGTTTATTTGTTTGTGTGTCAGTCTGTGTGTCTGGGCCACCGGCACCTGCATGGTATATCAACAAATGTTGTGGCCAGAAAATAAATAAATAAATTAAAAATAACATTTTTAAAATGAAATCATTTGAGACTAAGCAATTCTTATTGGTTCACAGCAGCTTCTCTGCATCATTCCAATTGTTCATTTGATATGTGCCCAGGATGGCGTTCTAGAATGATGATGTCACCCGACAAACTCACACAGTGAACCAGATAACACATTTTGTCAGTGTACACACAATTTTAACAAAAAAGGCGGTAAAAGCTAAATTTGCTGTATAAACAGTCATTTTGCTTGTTGCGGATCAGAGCATTGAAGTCCTCCATTCGAAGACAAGTCTGCAGTTTGTGAAATACCAGAACAAGATAGTCAGGCTGCTGAGAAGATGGCCAACATTGTTGCAATCTACTTAGAAGAGGATCTTTCAACTTTTGACTGGGAACTAGACCTGTTCATTAGCAGGAAGGATGATAAGATATCCCAGCTGGTTAAAGAAAAGGCCGGCTTGCTCAGGAAAGTTGAGCAGTGGAAGTGCCAGCTCATAAATCTGAACAACCACAGATCCCAGTGGGAGCAAGAGAAATTTCAGCAGAATCTTGAAGCTGCCAGAATGCAGGCAGTGTTGATCCAGATGCAGAAAAGCATGGAAAACGAACTACGCCAGTGGGAGAAGGAGAAGTCTCGTCTCCTGACTGAGCACGCAGAGGAAAACTCCAAACTGAAGGCAACTCTGATCCAAGACCAGGAGAAAAACTTAGAAAACAAATGACGCCAGTGGGAGAAGGAGAAGTCTCGTCTCCTGACTGATCACGCAGAGGCAACTTCCAAACTGAAGGCAATTCTGATCCAAGACCTGAAGAAAAAAGTGGAAAAGGAGTTACGCCAGTGGGAGAAGGAGAAGTCTCGTCTCCTGACTGAGCACGCAGAGGCAATCTCCAGCCTCAAGGCTGCATTAACTGAAACAAAGGAAAACCTGGACAGTGAGCAACTAAAGTGGAATCAGGAAAGGTGTGGCCTCCTGGAGTCTATCAGGACTACGACCCAGGCTGTGACACAGCAGGAAGAACAGAGAAGGCAATGTACAAATGGACTTGTGGAAAAACTAAACAATCTAGAAAATCAGATTGAGGAGGTTCAGAAAAAGCCAAAGAAAACAAGCTTGAAGAAAAGATCTCTCAAGATCTTTAAGAAAAGATAATTGGTGAGCCTGGTTAATTAGCACGGTGGCACAGTGGTTAGCGCCGTTGCCTCACAGCGAGAAGGTTCCGGGTTCGGGCCCCACCTGGGACCTTTCTGTGTGGAGTTTGCATGTTCTCCCTGTGCTTGCGTGGGTTCTCTCCGGGTGCTCCAGCTTCCTCCCACTGACCAAAGACATGCAGCTTAGGTTGATTGGTGTCTCTAAATTGCCCATAGGAGTGCGTGCGTGCGTGTATGTGTGGTTGTACGTCTATGTGTTCGCCCTGCGATGGATTGGCAACCTGTCCAGGGTGTACCCCGCCTTCGCCCGATTGCCGGCTGGGATTGGGTCCG
>NW_018127883.1:11114315-11128561 GCF_001952655.1 Monopterus albus | reverse complement strand
CTTGTCAGTGAAAGGGACCAGACCGTCATACAAGAGCCATCTTGTTTGACAGCACCTACTGAGGAAGCCGCCTGCCATGTAGACCAACAGCCACAGCCTGTCAACCCTTGTAAAAAGAATGATCTTCAAGGAGTGGCTGACCTAAAGTCCTGCTTGCAGCTCACTAACACAGACCTTCCTCAGCCGCAGAGAGGGCCAGTTAAACAGCAGGAGCAGGACAAGAAACAGAAGACTCGGCGCCAGAAGTCGTCTTCCTCTGTCAAAAACATCTGGGTCTTCGGAGGGCCCATCACACCTGCACAAAAACCAAATGTGACAACAAAATCACAGAAGAAAAGGAAGTCTGCTGTTATTTTTGACACACGGTTAGCTGTTAAAAATGGAGTGACTCCAAACCCACTGCCTGGCATTACATTCTTCTATAATGATGGGCTGAAACTTCAGCAGTCTGCTGAGAAAATGAAGGCACAGTCTGCTTTGCCAGCTGATGCACATTCATCTGGTAAAAATGAAAAACCACCTGCAGTGGAAAACAAAGAACAGTCTGTAGTGACTCCAAAACCAGTGTCAATCATTGCTGAAGAGGAACCACAGCAGGCTGCTGATAAGAAGAGCAGCACTGGATCTGAGGTCAACTTGGATCAACCCAAACAGGCCCTTCTTCAGACTCCTGAGACTGACCTGCATCTGCTCCTAGCCATGAAGGATGACCAGATATCCGATCTGATAAACCAGAAAGCTCTGTGGGAACAGGAGAAATCCTTCCTCCTTAACTGGGTCAACACAGAGGTCCATAAGTACATGGAGGCTAACTCTTGCCTGCAGGCAAATCTGAGCCATGTGCAGAAAATGCTGGAAAATGAACGAAATCATTGGTATAAGGAAAAGTCCTACCTCATGGAGTACATTGTGGCCATGAGGCAGGGCACAAACCTGAAGGAAGAAGAGAGCACAAACAATCTCAATCTGCATGTCGAAAATCAGGGAAGTGAAGACCTCCATTTACAAGACAAGTCTGCAGAGTTTGTCAGTGACAGAGAACAAACTGTCATACAAGAGCCATCTTGTCTCACCGCACCCAGTGAAGAGGCATCTGGCCATGGCGCCCAAGAGCCACAGCCTGCGAACCCCTGGAAAAATAATTTTCAAGGGGTGCCTGATCTAAAGTCCTGCCTGCAGTTGAATAACACAGATTTTCCTGAACTCCAGAGAGGGCCAGTTAAACGGCAGGAACAGGGCAAGAATCAGCAGACTCGGTCTCAGAAGAAGACCTTCAGACAACGTGGTGTCTTTGGATTGTTTGCTACACCTGCACAACAGTCAGCAGTGACTCTAAAACCACTGCCAACCATTGCTGAAGAGGAACCACAGCAGGCTGCTGATAAGAAGAGCAGCACTGCATCTGAGGTCAACTTGGATCAACCCAAAAAGACCCTTCTTCCAATTCCAGGGACTGGCCTACATCTACTCGTGTGCACAAAGGATGGCGAGACAGATGAGCTGGTTAAGGAAAGGGCTGGCTTGCTCACCAAACTTGAGGAGTTGAAGGACCAGCTCAAAATTCAAAAATCTAAGGATCTAAGTCATAGATCACAGTGTAAGGAGGCAATCTCCAACCTGAAGGTAGATTTGATCCAGGCAAAAACAGATCTGGAAAATCAAAGAATCCGATGGGAGGAGGAGAAGTCTCGTCTCCTGACTGAGCACACAGAGGCAGCTTCCAAGCTGAAGGCAACTCTGATTGAAGACCTGGAGAAAAACTTGGAAAATGAACGACGCCAGTGGGAGGAGGAGAGGTCTCGTCTCCTTATTGAGCATGCAGATACATCAATCAGCCTGAGGGGAACACTAATCCAGGTGAAAAATGATCTGGCAAATGAAAGATCCAAGTGGGAGAATGAGAAGTCCCATCTTCTGGCTCAGCACATCAAGGCAGCCTCCAGTCTGAAGGCAACACTGACACAGGAGCTGGAAAACAAAAGATGCCAGTGGGACAATGAAAAGTGCCACCTCCTCATTTAGCACACAGAGGCAATCTCCAGCCTCAAGGCTGCATTAACTGAAACAAAGGAAAACCTGGACAGTGAGCAACTAAAGTGGAATCAGGAAAGGTGTGGCCTCCTGGAGTCTATCAGGACTACGACCCAGGCTGTGACACAGCAGGAAGAACAGAGAAGGCAATGTACAAATGGACTTGTGGAAAAACTAAACAATCTAGAAAATCAGATTGAGGAGGTTCAGAAAAAGCCAAAGAAAACAAGCTTGAAGAAAAGATCTCTCAAGATCTTTAAGAAAAGATAATTGGTGAGCCTGGTTAATTAGCACGGTGGCACAGTGGTTAGCGCCGTTGCCTCACAGCGAGAAGGTTCCGGGTTCGGGCCCCACCTGGGACCTTTCTGTGTGGAGTTTGCATGTTCTCCCTGTGCTTGCGTGGGTTCTCTCCGGGTGCTCCAGCTTCCTCCCACTGACCAAAGACATGCAGCTTAGGTTGATTGGTGTCTCTAAATTGCCCATAGGAGTGCGTGCGTGTATGTGTGGTTGTTCGTCTATGTGTTAGCCCTGCGATGGATTGGCGACCCCCCGCCTTTGCCCGATTGCTGGCTGGGATTGGCTCCGGCCCCACCCGTGACCCCGTTCAGGGACTAAGCGGTAGAAAATGAATGAATGAATTGGTGAACCTCACTTGACCTGCATCCACTCCATCAAGAAAATAATGACTAATGAAAGATAAAAAAAAGTAGAAACATTTTATTTTACAGGTCTGCTACCTCCTCTATCTGTATCAGACCTGTAAAATATACATGCAATTGTGGGCAGCACAGCGGTGCATTGATTAGCACTGTTGTCTGACAGCAAGGTTCTGGGTTTGAGCCCTGGCCGACCTGGGAACTTTCTGTGTGGAGTCTGCATGTTCTCCCTGTGCCTGCGTGGGTTTTCTCCGGGCTCTCCGGCTTCCTCCCACAGTCCAAAGACATGCAGCTTAGGCTGATTGGTGACTCTAAATTGCCCCTAGGAGTGAGTGTGGATATACATATAATAACAAACCCATTTAATAAACAGAAATAAACATGCATTTTAATACACCAACAAAAAAGTGTCTTACTTGACTCCTGACAGTTACACAGTGTCAATCAATGAAGCATAAACTTTATTTGTCAAATAGGTTAAGATACAAGGAATTGGACTCAAGCTAAATGACCTCCAACGTGCACTAAATAAAACAGAAAAAAACAAGGTGAAAGTATGAGGGACTATGTAATAGTCAACTGAGGTGCAATACTCAAATCCTGGGGTAAAATGCATGGTTAATATGCACATATGTAAATTCTGTTCTTGATTATTCAAATACTTGATTCTGTCTATTTTTGAGTACTTGGAATTTATTTATCAGGTGTGTGCGGTGCTTGTTCTCATGGTGTTATGTTGTTTGTTCTCCATTGCTGCTGAAAAACTGAAATTTCCCCATTGAGGGATCAATAAAGTACCTACTACCTGCCTACCTACCTCACAAATGTGAGGGTTTGCTGCTATTCTCTGTTTCATATTGTTAATTGAATACCTGTGCTAAGTGAAAAGAAATCTGAAGGTAGGAGTTCCACCAAAGGGGGATGCCAGACCCCGGTGGCTTGCTCCTTGTCGCCGTATGTCTGTCTGTGGTTCAGCTGCACTATGGGTGATGTACAGTAGGCCCCAGTTTCTGAAAAGGAAGAGGAATATGTGCTGCACAAATTCTGATAACTTTCTTAAATGGTCCAACAAGAATCTGACAATGTTATATGAGTGCAATGTGATTTCTTATTGATGTATTGAAACAGGAAAGGTTTGTTGTCCACTTACTTTAGACCACATAGTGCATCTTTGCTTGCTACTGCCATACTTCTTTTATTGCTTTCCGAGGTCAGTAAGGTTTCATTTTATACCTGTTTCTTGTTTCCCTTGTCTAATCTTATCTGTTGAGTACTGTGAAACACCATGGCTACAACATTACCTCCACAGTATGATTCAGAATTTTTCAGTACAAATGATTGAGAGTGAATGACGAACAGTGTGTGAATGACCTCACATTGGTCTCTGAGAGAAGCCACCTCATTCCCATCAATCAGCTGCCTGCTCGCTACCTGGGGGCAGAGACAGTGAAGACAAAGCACAGTTACCTTCTGGAAATTGCTATAATTGAGTGATTAAGACCGATGATGTCAAATGAACGTCGGATGGTTTACTTAGCCTTCATTCAAACACATCAGTATGACTCACTAGTGTACTGGCCTTGGGCTTTGTGCTTGGCATCTGTGCTCATGCTGCAACAGTCCCTGGTGAAAGACAGTGATGGTGGTGAGTCACAAAGGGTGTTTTTGTACAGAGTATAAAATCAAAACACATTGGATTACTAGAAGAGTGGACCTGTGTTCATATGTTCCTCACTGGATGCTGTTTTGTGGTGCCTCCACTTTTGCCTTAACGCTGCTGGGGCCATAATTATTGTCATGTTCATCATGAGCTCTGAAATGGTAAAATTCATTTACTGAGCTGACTTGAAGGAGATTTTAGATTAAATGACATTTATCACTGCACATTACTTACATGCTGGATCCACTGTTGTAACAAACTAAGCATACGCATAAACTTTAAGCATAAACATAAGCATAAGTTTTATTGCCAAGTATTTAAAAAATGCAAGGAATGTGACTCAGGCTCAATGGCCCCTGATGTGCACAACATAAAAACAGAATAAATAAATACAAAAAAATATATACAAGTTAAAAAAGCCTGGGGGAAGAAGCTGTCTCTGTGACCTGTGGCACTGTCCGGAGGGGAGGAGTTCATGTCCCACTTGTGTACAAATCCTCCATGGAGGGCAGGCTGGCACCAGTGGTTTTCTCTGCAGTTCTGACTGTTTGTTCGGTTGCTGAGCCTTTAGAGTTGAATCAGCAGCTCCTGAGGCAGGTTGAATTTCCTGAGCTGACACCTTCTTGATGATAGTGCTGAAATTGGTTGTCCACCTCACCTCATTGTGGGTTCAGTGTCTTGCCCAAGGACACTTTGACACATGAACTACCGGCACTACTGGGTGGGAGACGACTGCTCTACCCACCGCACCACTATCACCTCCTGAAAAAGTGGAGTTTTTCTCCAGGTCTTGGATCAGAGTTGTCTTCAGTTCAAAACTGAAAAGAGCTTGATTAACATTTGTGTTTGGATGTTTTTGGAAGTGGATCTATGAGGATATTTCCCTTACACCATGTGACTGACATGTCCAAATAGCAATTCAATGGTGCATTTTACTCTCAGTGCCATGCTTCTGGACTAGGTGGGAGACTGAAGCCTTGTGATACCTTTTTCAGCCCTTCAGTTCAAATGAGGTAGTTGTCCTTAACCACAAAGTCATGGTTGTTCTGGATGGGAGTGTAGTTTGATGGTGTGAGGGTGACGTTGGTGATTTTCCACCAGGCTGTCAGAGCAGGAGCTATGCTTTGAAGCAGGACTGTGTTTCATAGCTTGGCTTAAAAACGAACTGTGCGGAGTCTAAGCCTCCTTGAGTTTTGGAGTATAGGAGTGTTTTATTCTTCCAGAAGGATTTATAGAGGGAGAACCACTGAAAACAGATTATTGGGAGTATTGGCATTTTGATGGTTTCTATTCTGCCCAGAAGTAACAAGTTCATCCAGTGAGCTCATCATTTATTGTTTTGAACAGTGAGGTGAAGTTGAGACTAAACAGCTCTGACAGCTTGGGGGAAACACTGATGCCTAAATATATTATGTGACCAGTGCACAGTGGGACAGGTGATGTATGGGCTGCCACATCGCAGCTGTTTGTACCTAAGGGAAGGATATTGAATTTAGTCCACTTAATAGAATAATACGAAATTTTAGAGAAGGGCTGATGGTTTCCTGTGGTGATGATCGAGGGTTATGTGAATACTGTAATCTATCATCTCTGTAAGGTCTGATCTTGTGTAGTGTCTCAGGTGTTTGAATTGGTTCAGTATTGATATTTTGACGAATGACTGCTGCTAGGCTCAGTGAAAATGGTGAAAAGGGAGGGGAAGAATTGTCGTGTGCAATGGGAAATTTTGTGATGTTTGTCCATTTGTGCTAACAGTGACCGATGGGGAGTTTTATATAATATTTAACTTATTTATAAAAGATTCCCCAAAGCCATCATTTTCCAAAGTGTTAAAGTTCTAATTCACTTTGTCAAAAGCTTTTCCTGTATCTAAGGAGACTGTTATAGTTTTTATTATGTGAAGAGATGAGTAACCAGCTTGACCTGGGTGAATTGTGGACAGAAAGACTTTTTTTTATTCTGTGAGATGCCACTTTGCTGATCTTTTTGTGGCTCTGTTGATAAGTGTAATGGGATGGTAGCTGGAGAAGTGGTGTTTTTGTTAGGTTTAAATAGAAGAAAGATTGTGGCAGTGGTCCTGTCTGCTGAGACTCTGGAGTTTTGTTTTATTTCAGTTAATAAAAAATGGTGTTAGGATAGTCTAAATGTGCCCAGAAGACCTCAGCAGGGAAGCCACCAGGTCCTGTTGCTGGTCTATTTGGTATTTGATTGAAGGTAGTACTTACTTTTTTGTTTGTTTGTTTGACAGGGACTATACAGATAAACACTTTAACATAAAAGTAAGTAGAGCAACAGATGGAATATATATACAGTATGCAAGTATACAGTAAGTACGGGCGTCTAGCTGAAGCTAATTTGCAGCTCAGTGTCAGGTAAAATACAAGGGGAACAAGGATGTCTACACTTGGAATCATGTTGTACAGCTTGTGTGTTTTAACACATAATGTAGATCTACCTGTGCATGTCTGTTTCTCCTACTAGGTGCACACAACCCCTCTTTGTGAGTCACTCCTGTCCCTTCACCACCTCCTCCCTCCCCCCTAACCATCCCTACAGCTGAAAGACAGATGAGTCAGCAACACAGCATCCTGGCTTGTGTGATAAGTGATAAGCCTCCTCTCATCTTTTGTCTCATCTACTACCCGCCACCGTCCATCTCTGCCCCCATGGCTCTGCCACAAAAGGCTATGATTCATGCACAGATTAGTGTCTGAGGTTTAAAAATAAGCCCCGCCAAGCTGGATGTGTCCTGCAACGACAACACAGAAGCACGTGTAAATCCAGCCATGATCCTCACCTGCACCACTTGACATCAACAGGGCTCAGTTTGCAGTTGGATGTGAGTTATTGTTCTGTCATTATTGAGGTTTAACTGAAACAAAAATTATTTCTGCCAGTAAAGTTTTGTTTATATACAAGTTAATCCATTGTTTTTAAGAGGATGTCGTCCATAACATATATAAAAGTTGCTAGAATTTTATTTATTGTAAAAATATGCACATTTACTTTTGTTCTGCACCCAAATGAAGAAACACAAAGACAGTGCCAGGGAGGCGAGCACAATGATTTAATAAAGAAATGATTTAATAAAGAAAATGACAAAAAAAAAAACTTAAACTGGTGGGTTAAGAGCACTAACTCCTGCCCCAGTAACAAGAACAGACCTGGAAATAGGAATTGTATTGGCAGCTCCATTCAACCCAGGTACAGGAAAAGACGAGGCGTCTACTCTGTGTCAGCAACAGGAACCAACTGGAACATGCCTGACACACCAAAATATGAATAAGCATCAAAAACCTCTGTCATTACCCTTGTCATGGTGCAGAAACAACACACTCAGAACTTTAAATGTTAAACTTGCTCTTTCTTTCTGGAGTCAGCATTTGATACAATCTTCTGCCGTTTGCACAGTCTCCATTGATCTTTGTGCAAAAGACCACAACAAGCCATAAAAGCATTTCAGGACAGTGGCCAAGATGCTCATATCCTGAAGCGCTTATGATGTACAGGGATTTTAAAGGCCAGGGTTTCTGTCATGTCTACATGGAAAAAAAGCAAACAAACCTGAGACAGAGATGATTACTAAGCATAAATGCATCATGTGAATGTCTTGTATTAACCTTCTGAAGGATTGCAAATATAGTAAAAAGAGAGAAAATGTGTGATGTTCAGTGTTCTTACAGCTTGATATGCAAATACATTTTCAACTATAGTAAAACATACAATATTCCAAACCAGTGAACACAGTTAATTTTCATATAAATATTTATTGCAGAGGAGGTATCTTTTATGTACATGCTATCACAATATAACACAATATAAATCTATGAAATATTCCCATATATTGATGCTATAAGCTTGTCATAGAGCAATAGTTATAACAAGCACATAATACAGTGGGCTAGGGACAGTATCACTCACTATACAACTTGGAACAGTTCATTTAAGGTCACTGTTTTTTTTCTCTTTTGTTCTAACAAGGGCAGTGAAACATTGGTCCTACTAATTTCTTGAATTCATGCAGAAGCCACGAGAGCAAGATTTACAACATTACAGCATTGAATAGTAGTACTAACAATAGTAGTTGTATTTGCCATTGGGTGACTTGGACTGGTCACAGGTTTAAATGAATGCTGCTAGCCAACAGAAAGCATCAGGGTAAAGATAAAGACTGGTGGACAAAGAGTTACAAGACACAGTGTCATCAATATTAAGATGGTACAAGAACAATGGTCTCAGTTTGCACACCCAAGTAAACTGGCTGAGGTTCAAATGTTCACAGATTTATTGATGATACCACTAAAATACATCGAAAGTCTCCAGAGCAACAGACAGTAAGACACTGGCTATGCTTGCACAGTATAACACAGAGACAGCTATGAACTGACACTAAATTCTGCAAATAAAACAGAGTAGAATGGCTGCAAAAACTGTGACATAATTTCTACTATAACAGTGGGATACTGCACCACATTATTTATACTTGACAAAGTTTAACTGCTATCATGTTTCCTGTAGTGCATTTTGTGTACAAATGCTTAAAATAAACAAATAAAAAATAAGCTTTCACAGCAGAAGATATATGTTTGTTGCCTGATAGTGTCATAAAATATTGCTGGGTTTGGTGCCTTTTTTTTTTTTATTGTAAATAAATTGTTTGAATGGTTTCACAGCCTGTATAAGCTCAATCTAAACTTATGTGGAACATGTAGCCTAAATAATTATCATGAAATGAACATCAGCTCATTCAAAATTTTAAAAGAAATTTTTCTGTTTTTACACCAGGGGTCAGGATTCGCTGTATATTAACATTCTCCATCTGTTCCCCCCCACAGGTCAATGGCACTGGTAATTTCTCAGCAGGTAAAGGCAGTAATAGAAGATGTAACATATAAATCATGTAGAACTGTGCCACCAAGTTACAATATTCATCACCTGATTTTATTCCTCTTGAGCTGTGCCAATGAAATTTAACAATTTATGGATGGTGTTAAACTTATCCCAATTTGAGTTGCGTCAAGAAGGGCATCCAGCGTAAAACACATGCCAAATGTATACATGTGAAGAGTTGATTCGCTGTGGCGACCCCTAACAGGAACAGCCGAAAGTGGTAGTAGTAGTAGTAGTAGTAGAACTAGTAGATGGATGGTGTTAAACTGAATGAGGACTTAAAATTCTCACTGATGAGGACAGATTTTTATAACTATTTGTAAGGACTTCTACAGAACTGAATATTTTGTCAAGAGGAATTTGAGAGCTGTTACAGGTAATTACAATCAGTGACAACAGTCTCACAATATACAATGAATTACTGTAGATGCTTTAATACAGTTTTCCTCACAATACTGCAAGTATTGCCAAGTGTTTAACGATTACTATTTTGAATACAAGTGGGAGAATGCTTTTCATTTCCCAGGATGTATAGTGCATGATAATTATTTAGACATTTTGATACAAAACACTGAACAAATTAAAACCTGCCAAAGGTTTAGTCAGGGTTGAGAAACTGACAACCACTTTGCCGAGTCTAATTCTATAACTATTAGCATAATTAATCAGTTGGCTTTAGCCTACTTTGTATTAAAACATGAAGAACATGCTAATTGTGAACTTTCAATATGGAAATGCAAAGAATATTTAATGCTTACTTGGGTTTTATTTTTTATAGTTATGACCATTGTTTCTTTCACTTGATAATATTGTACTCCAAGTAATTGCATAGATTTGAAAACAAGCCTACATCACTACAACAAAGTCTGACAGTAAAAGAACTGGTCACATGATCAGACAAGCTGTAAACAAGTTTGCCCAAACCGTCTCATTTGGAGATGAAACTGGAAATGTCACCAAACCAATTAACAAAATCAGTTTAGCATTCAGCACTCACTGAACTGTAGGCCGTTCTTACCTCGGTACTCCCTAATGTTCAAACAGCAGCCCATTCCCTACAGAATGCTTCAAGGTGACCTACGTAATCTGCCTCCTCACAGGCCAAGAACTGCCAACTGGGAATGCCAGTTCAAGATCTGCTCCTTCCTTCAGCTCTTCTCTGCTGAGTTCTGGAAGGTGTTTGGTCAGATGGTCATTGGCAAGCTGCACAAGGACTGGTTCAGTTATGCCAAGGTGAGAGGAGAGTCGTGGACTATTCTAGTAGACATCACCCAAACTTTGGGCTACCACTCAAACCTCTGCTCTGAAGAATTGTCCACCTTATCTGCATTTTCAAGTGTTCTAATGGGGGCATTTCTTGAGGCTGGCATGTGTGTGGTTCACACACTCTTTTTGATCTGGCAGTGGTTTTGGTAGGAGACAATGGGGAGACCCTGGAGTTTTTGATTGTATGCTCTGCATGTTTCCAGCACATCTCACATAAAGCCCCTGCTTGACTCCTTCATTTCTTGCCAGTCACATATCATAAATTGGACTTTATCACCGAACTGCCCCCACTGAACGGTAATACTGTTACTCTTACTGTGTTGAGCCACTTGTATACATTGACCCGTTTTATCTCTTTACCCCAGTTCCATAAAGCCGATGAGATCATGGAATAAATGTTAAAGTACATGTTTTGGATTTGTCACATCTATTTTTTGGAAAAGGTTTTGCAGATATCTGGGAACCACATTCATCCCTTCATTCAGATTCCATCTGCCGTCCAATGGCCAGACTGACCGGACAAATCAGGAGTCAGAGACAGCACTGCGCTGCCTCTCTTCAGAGAATCCCACCTGCTGGCCTTAGCAGTTGCTTGGGGTTGGATATGCTCAATTTGTTTTACCTAGCTCCTCCACTGGCATGTCCTTCTGCTCTCCCCAGAGCAAAGAAGAAGAAGCATGTGTCCCCTCTGTGCAGGCTTAAATCTGCCATTGCCACCAACCTGGGCCAAAGCCTATGCCGATCTACTTCATGTTTCCTGAGAGCACCTACAGTAACTGGTGATAGACTCCAGTCCCCCAGTATGTCCCTGGGTATCTATCTTGTTATCATCTACTAAGTATCTTTCCCTGAAAACGGATTCCAGAAAATTAGCTCCTCAGTTTGTGGGACTCTTTTCCACTTCCAAAATGATGAGATCAATCCGGTGGCATGATGATTCACCCCACATTCCATGTTTCTCAGGTCAAGCCTATAAGTTCCAGTCTGTTGGTTGGTTGTTTCTTGATTATTGGACTTATTCTCTGCCTTTTCCCAATCTGTAGCTCTGCTTGTTACTAATCATTGAATGTCTTTTTAACTATGATCATGTTTACCAATGCCATTAAAGATAAACTGTCTAGACTGAATCCTTTGATTCCCAGTCATGCTATCCTTACCTGATCACATGGCAGCCCCAGTAAAAGGGCAAAAACATGGATGAGCATGACACTGCTGTACATACAAGTCAATCAACAAGACTACTTTACAAATCAACATTCTTAAATTGTTGTAAAAATGTTAAATGACATTGACAGGACAGATACATCACTTGCTCTTAATTTTATAGGGTAAAACAAAACTATCAACACATTGTCAAAGAAAAATAGTGTTGGCATACACAACTATTCCAAGTATGGTGGTTCAAAATTGAGCCAGAAAGTTGCGGTATAAGCTTGAGCTTTGTTGTATTGATATTGCCTCAAAGAAAATTGTAATACACCGGTATTCTTCTTTAAGCAGTGGGTTCTATCAGCTGTTTGCAAAATGAAATTGGTGACCGGTTTGCCTTTTACTTTTGGTGTTTGAGACAGTGAATGATCATGTATCAGACTCCAGAGATTAAACTCTTAGGGTACTGCAATCAATTTTTACATAAATTAATAAAATTGTGTCCACAGACACTTACATAGAGTACACACACCCACACACACACCCACACACACACTTTGCGCAAGTCAACACAAAGGCCCATGCTGGATTCATAAACAAAGCTGGTGCAAATTATTTCCTGTCATCCATCTGTATTTCTCCATCCCTACCTTTTACAACATATGTTTAATCCATTTTGACACACATTCATGTTAATGCTACTCTCATAAAATCTTAACCATCCAAAATTAGCTTTTGTAAATATAAAAGCAGGAAAGATAAATGCCTCTGGTATTAAAAACGTAAACTAAAACATTATATATTTGTCAGTACAGTACCTGTTTTAGTTGACAAACCAGTAGGGTCTAACTACTCTTAATACCTGGCTGTGCATGCTGTTTATATAGTTCATCACAAAATGCTGAAGAAGCCACCACTTGCTTTACTTCAGACTCATACAAGACAATGCTAGTTATGTAGGCACATACAGTACATCTCTGCAGACACGGAAGCATTTTAATCTGCTGAGTACTACAATTAAATAGATCTAAACAAAAATATGTCAAATTTTGGTCAGTGTGTGATATCCTTTGTGATATCATGCCATGACTTTGAAAATAAGATGAAATATACAAGAAGAAGAG
The DNA here is from genome assembly GCF_001952655.1 of Monopterus albus. Classification (NCBI taxonomy): domain Eukaryota; kingdom Metazoa; phylum Chordata; class Actinopteri; order Synbranchiformes; family Synbranchidae; genus Monopterus; species Monopterus albus. Next base: position 11,115,785 of record NW_018127883.1, on the reverse strand, counting down.
CCTGTCCACAGCTCTTTCTTTATGAAATTGGCTAAAGTGCTATAGACTGATTTCCTTCCCTCAGTGCTAAGGGTTAGACACAAAACAAAATAATTTTACCAACTAAAGACTGACATTCCCCTCTTCGCAAATTCTCCATTATTCTTTGGCTTTCCGTTTTGTGGTTCAGCCTTTAACTCATACTTATTTTTCTTAACACAAAACAATATTTTTGTCTATACCTCTAGTCATGCCATATCCTAGTCCAAAAAACAATGATGTTAATGCACAAAATAATGTAAAAATGGACTGAATACAGTACATGACAAATGCTGATTTTCAACATTGCTCAAGTGAAAAGGTTCAATTGAAAGTTGCATAATTAGTCTAAGATTTATATTCAGGATTATCCTGTAATAATCTGGAATGCTCATTATGACTTTTTTGTAGTTTTTGTTTTTTGTTTGTTTTGTACATTTTACTGGTTTTCACAATAGGTAAAACAGGAATAAAACCTCGGAAAGCAAGGCAACTTGTGAAACTTCATTTACTTTTCTTCCAAGTCGCCGCACTAATAGTAAAAGATAATATTTAACAAGTTCAAAGTGAAAAAAGTGTACAGTGTATATCTATAACTATAATTTCAGTGGTCCATTAAGGAAGTTTGAGTGTCATGCATTCTTGCTTGATGTGCTATCCTCAAAGTCCCAGGGACAAACATCTGCCATTTTAGCAGCACCCGCAGCCACGCCTTTAGTATTTGGATTGTTCTGTTTCACTACAGCAGCTCTTTTGTCTGTACCTTTTTTGTCTGGTGTATCCTCAAAATCCCAGGGACAAACTTCAGCCTGCTTTGCTTTGGATGCTCCAACATTTGTGCTTTTCCTTTTTTCTACCAGCAGCTCCTCCTGATGACTTTCTACATCCCAGGGGCATACCTCAGCTGTTTTTTGTTGGCTCACATGTTTCTCTGAAGATTTACTCTTGTTCTTTGCTTTTGTTGTACTTTTCTCATTATCATCATCTTTTGATTTTTCTTTCTCAGCTGTTCTTGGGAAAGGGGTACCCTTCTTTTTTGGAGGGGATTCCTTGTTTTTGTACATTTGAGAGGGACTAGGTGTCCTCTCACAATCTGGAGATACGGCCGGACCATCATAGTCCCAGGGACACACATCAGCTTTTGATATTGGTGGCTGGAGTGAGCTTCCTACTTTGAATAGATCCAAAAGGGTACTTCTCCCTCTCCCATCCACTGGAGAGTTTCCTTTTATCTGCCTTGTCATATCTGGTGAATGGGCTAACTCCGTCTTGTGAGCCTCTACAAAGTCCCATGGACAAATACCTGCCCGTTGTGTTTTAGAGCTTTCTACTGCAGAATGAGGCTGCTGGAGTTTACTGATTTGGCTAGGATGACTAGATATTTGTTGTTTTGACCTTTCTACTTGACTAGCATTATTCTCACCTCCATCCTCCCATGGACATACTTCTGCT
>NW_018127883.1:11107707-11114281 GCF_001952655.1 Monopterus albus | reverse complement strand
TCTGCTCCTGCTGCTTAGATTTACCTCCCTTGGTGCTTCCTCTATGAACCGTTGTGGTTTCCTTTGGTGCTATAGAAACATGCTTTTGGACCTTGTTTTCAGATGGAGTTGGGAGATCTTCCACTTCCCAAGGACACACTTCTGAGAGATCATAGAGATCTTTTGCCTTGACTGGATCAGTTGAAAGAGTAGGCTGGCTGCCATTCATCGGCTGTTTCATTATTCGACTTTTTGCTGTACTCTCTTTGTACTCAACCGACTGGCTAGTAATCATTTTTAGCTGGCTTTCATTCTCTGGCTCTGCACTGGGCTCTGTGTCTTTACTCTTTGACTGAATCTTCTTATTACTGTCCTCTGCACTCTGAGTTTTTCCCGTGAAGCCCAAAGTCTTCTCTTTCGCACTGGCAATCACACTAAGGGACTTCTGTAGCATGGAGGCTCTGGGATGAATTGGTTTCTTATCTGCAGTGAGGTTATGAGCACTGGCTGACTTGCAGACCAAAGGAACTGATTCTGTAGATTCACTCTGTACATTTATATTGTCGCTAGACTTCTTCTTGACCAGCTTCTTGTCTATAAGTGTATCTAGAAGGGAGTTTTCAGCTGTGGTCACCTCCATCTTGTCTGTTGCTGAGCTGTTGGAGTCTTTACTCTGGTCACGGACATGGTCATAGCTACTGTGAGACTTCTTTAGAGAGAACACCTTGTTCTTCATCGACTCCTCCTTCACTGGTTTTCCTGGGTGAGTTGGATCAAAGGCGTTCTTTTTCAACATGCAAGTGCTGTTACGATTGCTCCCATGTTCTCCAGCCTCCTTGTCTTCACGGCTACATTGCCGGTGTACTGACTCAGGAATCTCAGTGATGCGCCGCATTAGTGAGCGACCAAGTCCTTTCTTGGAGCTCCTCTTCTTCTGGAGATGAGGATTGTTTGCCAGCATTTTCTTCCTCTTGTAAATCTCCAATTGAGAATAGAGTTTCTTCAGCTCCTCCTAAACATTCATGAATCAATCAAGGGGGAAAAAACAGGCGATCAGTTTCCTGTTTCAAACAGATAAGTGTATTTTTAAAAATTGTATTTAAAAAAGATTTCTACTCAAAGCATCGTTAGAAAAAAAACCACATTCTACTGCACAGTGAACATGCAGTACAAACCCATGACACACGTGACTACAAACTGCTGTTAAATGATGCACTATGGAATATTACATGCGTGCTGAAAGAAAGCAAAGACAGGACAGTCTTGGACAGCATCAAATAAGGACACAAAGTGTGTTTTAATGTTAGGTCTGAAACAGCCTCTAAGCTCACATCTTGAATTTATTGCATTTCGGTCTCAATGCCCATCCACTGCAGTGAAAGTTCTCAAGCAGCGTGTCATCATAATCTCACTCCCTCTGGTAAACAGGCTTGAGCTGTCCAAATCTTTTGGTAGAGAGACTTCTTCAGCTCTAACAAACAAAAAGAAATCTCTGCTCACATTGGCACGTTTTTCCCAAAGACTGTCGCAAGACCTTACGCCACAGCCATTAATAGAACTGTGATGGCTCATTTCGTCTGGTGTCTGCAATAAAGAACTTCCATGGCTCAGTATTTTCAGAGGATTCAAAAGGTATCACCAGGTTATACAAAGCACATGAAAAAAGTAAATGGAAACACTACTCACCCGAATGTCCTCAGGGTCCAGACTGTGTTCGCTCCATGCAGAGGTTATGCTGCTGTTGAGGTACGACCCAGATCGACCCATGTCCAGCTCATCCTCGTAGGCCTCAGAGGCTATATCATCTCTCATGTGGGTGCTAGCAAATAGGAACTGAGGGATGGCATAAAAGAGCCAGAAATTATTAATTGAAATCACACTATAGTATGAAGAAACATGCCATCGTGTGTATAGGTGCGGCTCACTGATGTTTTTAATAGCGAGTTAAACCACATCAAACTTCAGCTACGTAGGCAATGCTTTTTACGGCAGTAAGTTCATTTGTTAATTAGCAAACAATATTACATCGATTATAATAATACAATATTTGTTGGAAAAGGCTAAAGCTAATTTATATCACACTTAAATTAGGTTATGAACAATATAAATGTTTGCTAACACTTAGCAGATATTAGTGTTTATAATGTAATTAACAGAAACAGCTCCTCCTGTGGTCACTGGTAGCTGGTCTATAAAATGACAATGAATAAAAATGCACTAAAACCAATTTGTAATACTTGACATAAGAGTTGTATTTGTTGCCAAGTAATGCACATTAATAAACATAAATGTCCTTATGTATGACTTTAACTATAAAGTATTTGTTAATATATTGTAGGGATTATAAAGGCTAGTTACAGGATTTGAACTAAAGTGTTACCAAGAATACAGAAGCAGAAAAATGCATAAAGCAAAATTAAATGAGATGATATATTAACAAATTATATCAAAATAAAAAACAAAAGCAGTGCTTTTTACTTGTCATTTAGGCAAAGCAGAATAATGTGACACATGACTTGTGAACTTTACCTTAGGAATGAGTAGTAGACCCAGTGTAACTGTTACAGTTAAGTGGGTGTGGGTGAAGAACAGTATCAGCATCCAGTCTGGGTGGAGCTCAGGAGCAAGAGTGAACCTGTCAGAATGTAAGGGAAACACAGAAAAGATATATGGGAAATGAGATACGAGAGAGACAATGTGAAGGCTTTTGTTTAAGGACCAAAATGCTGAAAAATAAAAACAGGAAGTGGATAGAGAATTTCTTCAGCTTTAATATAAAGTCTGTGGTTGTGTAGGTTGCAATCCAGGTAGGTACAGAAGGTATCCAGTAATAACAGAGGCTTAAAAAAACAGAAGCTGAAAAGGAGCAAGGCTTGAGTACTAACAACAATCAGTTCTATTTCCATCGTTAAATTGCAGGGGGGAAAGTGACTAAGTACATTTGCTCAAGTACAGTACTTAAGTACAATTATGGCGGGCTATCCGCCTTATAAAAAAAAACGGAAGCAGAAGACGAGTTTGAATGAGTAGTTTAAATGTAATCAGGAACGGAAGCAGCCTGTGTTCAGGCGTGTTGCCCCTCCTGAATTCAAGATTAAAACCTCAATTTGTGTGAAAAGTTTCTTTCCAGAGGAGGATTTAACATCCTTGGCACACTGTCTTTCCTTCTGCAATGCCATTCTGAAACACCTCCATCACTCGCGCAAGACTCCGAGCTATTACAATACATTCCCTTAATTTCTCTCAGCATCCTATTCACACCTGATGAATATCACAGCGAACAAGTCTGAGCTTTAACTGGTCCCTGTGGGATCAAATAGCAGGTTCTGTGAGTAAAACAAATAGATTCCGGATGCCTCTAACAAGCCCCAGTGTATACTGTGGTCTCTGCAGGCAGACAGTCAGAATCAACTTGCTACACGAGTCAAATGTCTAATTTATTAGAGGCCTGGTCTGGCCATTTTCTGCAGAGAAAAGCCTCACAGCATGGCTGAAGAGGCCCATTAAAGGAGCTGGCAAAGTAATCACCAACAGCCAGATGTTGAAATACAACCAGAACTGCTGGAAACTGATTTCTTCCAAGAACCTACAGTATCAGGCTGTTCGTCAGTCATGTATAGTTTACTGGTAATGGATGTTAAATGTGGAATTAAGGCTACCAATAATTCTAGCTATTTATGCCTTTTTGAAAAAAACAAAAAAACAAAAACAAAAAACAACAACAACAAAACTCATGTGATGGAGAAAAGCTCTCAATCAAGACTGCAGCAAGGAATGGCTGTGGCAGTGTCTCATTTATAAACTACATGGTGCAGCTATTTGACACGTACATTGGTGGGAGAGGGCTGACTTGGCTACAGTAAAAACAGCTCCCAGTTGAACAGAAGACTTGAGCTTATGCAATAGCCTAACTGAGAGAATCTAGTGGAGGACAGACACCGACATGTCAAAAGTGGAGGGCAATCTACGACCATCATATTAAATACGAAGCCGGAAAATGTGGGACATGATGTAAACATAATCAATCTGCATGTTGAGGGGGTTACAGTTCACTTAAAAAAATAAAGTACTGTACTGAGTAGAGGTGGAAAGTAAAGTATATTTTTACTCAAACACTGTACTTAAGTACAATTCTGACATAGCTGTACTTGAGTATTTTCATTTTCTGCTACTTCATACTTTGACTTCACTACATTTTATAGGCAAATATTTTACTTTTTTAGTTGAAAACATTTTATAACTCCCATTACTAGCTACTTTTCAGAACCAGAATAATCATAAAACTTTATTGATCTCTGGTGGAAAACTCAAACTACCCAGCAGTAAATCAAATTAAAAGCATGTGGTTAAAACAAGCTCCATCATTACCAGCTGCAACTTTAGGCTAAATGTGATGTACACAATAATGCATCAGTAATTATAATACATATTACAACATGATATATAATAATATTAAATGTGCCAGTGCTCATAGTGAGTACTTTTACTTTTATAACTTTGAGTATGTTTTGATGCTAATAATTTTGTACTTTTACTTAAATAACATTTTGAATGCAGGACCTTTACTTTCAACTGAGTATTTTTACTTAAGTAAAGGATCTGAGTATGTCTTCTACCAATGGCAACAAAGCAACAAAAGAAGAACTCAAACAATACCAGTCCAGAAATACAGCACATTATTTGGTTTTTAATTTAATTCTTATTTGTGTGATATATATAGTATATAATTTGATAAAATTAAATGGCTGTTATGTAAATTAATTAATTCCATTCACCTGCACTGTAAACACACTCTGAACAAATAAAATCTAAACTACCACTAGAAACTCCACTTTATTTGGGGGAATCAACCCTTTAATGTCAGCTGTATTTTAATTCCCATACAGCTGCTAAGGAAGTCAGGTGACTCAGGGCAGGAGTTGGTACCTGATGACATAGAATATTGCTGACAGGATCAGCTCGTTGTGAACAGCAATGGCCATGTATCGAGGCTCGTGGAAGGCCGAAGGCACCGTCCTCACAGCGTAACACAAGTACACTGCCCACAGCAGGAAGAGGAACTCCGCTGTGAAGCAAGAATGAGAAAGGGATGGTGAACACAATGAAAGCACAGGCCAAGAAATCATGATTATGCAGCTCTGAGGTTGCACTAAACACCAAAAAGGGACAGTCCAGTAGTCACTTAACCAGTCAGTGCTGTCACAGTCCTGGTGCAAACTACAACACACACACACATACAAGTAAAAGCCCCATTCAACAGAACCTATCAAACTCATCTGTAACAGCTGTGGTTGTATCCTCTAAACAATGAGTCCCAGTGCACATCCATGGCAACCCTGTAATGTTTCCTAGGGAGCCAGCTCCCCATAAACATGCTGTTTTTTCTATGAAAACCTGTTGCCATTATTTTGACATTTGCGTGTTGTGTGCTTGAACTGCAGTGCTATCAGATCTGAGTGAATCATGTGTTCCTCACAGTAACAGCAACAACAAGCATCAGATGCAACTGGTAACTTGTAGTGTTTGTCATTTGTTTCATGAGTGCACGTAAAGATAGGCATATCAAAACTGAAGGGAAGGAATCTAAAGTACAACAGCACATAGGACAATAGTGATTTTTTTTTTTTAAGACTGATTTAACATGAATGGATCAAGAATTACTCACACTGCAAAAAATATCTTCACAGTGATTTTTTAAAGATTGATTTAACTTGAGTGGATCAAGAATTACTCACACTGCAAAAAATATCTTAATCTTACAAAGCAGTTTTGTTTTTTAGGTATTTTGTAGGAATGAGGGTTTGTTTTTTGAAAAAACTAAGAATGAGAAGTAATTTATTGAAAACAAGTTAATTTTTGGTACCCGTTTTTAATAAAGCATTATTTATAAAAGGTCTTTATAATGCTACTAATGTATTTATTAATATTTAGCAATGTTTTATTTTGCAGTAGAGTTACATATTTACAAACCATTAGGAAGAACAATTTTTGGTTTTCCAGGTTGTGAAAATGTTTTCTTGCGAGAGTTTGTTTATTATTGTGGAGGACTTACTAGCATTTACTGATGAATTATTGGAACGTATGCAGCCTGAAAACCACGATTAATGATTATTTAGGTGTTACTGGTAATGTTACTGATAATTAACACGTAAAAACCACTGTGCAGCAGTGGACCGGGAAACAAATCAAAAAGATAAAACAAACACTTTACCTACAGGAAGTTTCTGCAATGCAAAACCTAACGTCTAAAAGTTGTCAAAAGAAAGTATGTGCTGTCATATGGGCATCGGGTGAAAACCTACAACAACTCTCTGGACGGGTTACACAGGAACTTGAGAAGATAAAGAAATGGTGTGACAGTAATATAGTATCTTTGAATTTGGATGAAACTAAATTTATGGTATTTGGGAATCATAGACTAGATAATGAACTTCAATTGAAAATTGGGGGAGCTAATATAGAACGAGTACATAAAATTAAATTTCTAGGTGTCATAGTTGATGACAAATTCTCCTGGAAATCTTATATCAGATATGTTCAGAACAAAATAGCAAAAAATATATCGATATTGGCAAGGGTTAGATATATTTTGGAC
>NW_018127883.1:11102463-11107534 GCF_001952655.1 Monopterus albus | reverse complement strand
ATAAGTGGGGTAAAACTATGGAATAATTTAAGTGCGGACATAAAAAATAGTAATAGAATTGACGAGTTTAAACATAAATATAAAGGTTTGTGTCAATCAAGATATATGCAAGAACAGGCTTAATGATTAATTAGATGGAACATTGTGGGTGTGGTGTATGAATGTTAACACTTTGGAATAATTCTTTAGAATTTAATTTAGAATTATTTACTGCTTGCAAACAAGATAATGTCATGGGGTAGGACTGGATAAGTCTGACTTCTTCCTACTCCATTCAAGCATGTACTAGGTATAAGCAAATTGTTATTGGATTAGCATTTGTTGGATATGTGTAAAATTATGTGTGTTGTCATATCAACTGTCTTTACATGCTTGAAAGAATAAATCAAATCAAATCAAATCAAAGTATGTGCTGTTTGGTTCAATAACAACATGAGTTAAAACTAATGTAATATTATACATTAAATGAACACTTATTACATTGCTGAAACTGTATTTTTGTTGTGCATCTTTAGACCAACCATCTTTACTGGTTTATTAATCAACACATTTCCCTGTGGTTTTTCTGTGTAGCAATAAAAATGTAGACTATTAGAATTCGACCACTGGCTGTGAGTGTATGCAGGTGTGGATTTCCAAATCAGAAAGATTTATGGCATCTTGGTGTGGATATTTATCACCTGCAGGGGGTGTTGTCAGTGCTGACCTGCACATGCCTATTACCAACCTATTTTTAGAACAGAAGGAAATCTGCCCTCTATGTATGCACAATTGGCTCTGCTGGGGGTCCATCTGTTTTCCCAGAAGTCAAAAAGAACCACAACTCTTTCTCAAGCCTGAGTCAGCAGGCATAACAAAGCATGCAGATATCCTGAACACGATGTGCAGCTCCCCTCCGAGCAGCTTTGATTCCTTATCTGTCTTTGTCTACTGCTGGTTGCCCTCCCCTTCATGTACAAAACAGGAAAACATTGTCGTACCAGTGGAGAAGAAACTGCCAAATGTAGATGGAAGCAAATGGTCTTACTCATCCAACCTTACATCATCACTCACACTTCCCTCCTATTCCCTTTGAACTCCAAATGCTGTAACACCTAACAAAGTACTTAAAGTATTTTGCGCATTGAATACCTCAAATAAACTATGTGGCATGCACACACAGTGATAACAGGGTTTACCGACAGCCATCATGTAGTCCCAGCGGTCCAGCAGGCACATACTGAACTGCAGTCCGTCAGGCGTGTAGCCCACATCTATGAGAGCCAACTTCCTGTCTGTGTTCTGACACACAGCAGATGTCCAAGCCACCAGGAACCAGCAAACAATAAGCATGATGATGCCCAGTAAACGAAGCACTCGCCAGCTGGTCATATAGGGAATCCTCTGGGCTGTTCGGGACAGGAACACCTTGAGCACCCTGTGCAAGGGGAAGAGAAACTTGCACTGAGAATCCTAAAAAATAAACATGTGAGCGATAAGGTCTGAAAACTGCCATGACAACAGTTTCAAATCTTAACCAGCCATTTTAGTTATAAATGTACTGTTTTGCAAAACAAACATACTGTATCAGAAAATGATCATGGATCATGGAGCTGCTATTAAAAAGTTGTTTTTGCATAGCTGAAAATGCAAACATTGTCATATGACATCACAAAGTTCAGTTTTAATCAGTTAGCTCAAATGCATCACAGTGTACAGCGGTTACTCTTTACGCCTCTGTGTGACATAGCTTTAAATTCAGACAGACAAAATGAGTGTGTAACAGGAATTAAATGCCTCTCAAACATATGACCAGCCGGCGCTATTCTTAGGCTCTGCCCTTCACACACATTGATAAAGTGTCCACTGCACTCCCCACTAATGAGACCCCCATCAAAAATTGATCTGTGCAATATGTTAACTTGGGCCTCTAAGGGTTTTCTCAGCTCTCGCTCGCATTAGCCACATCCCCTTAATCAGTATCTTCATTAGGCCTTTTTGACAGATTCGCCTGACACAAAGACCCACAGATGAACAATTTCAAATGCATTACTTTAAATACAACAGAACTTCTGTTTCATTATTGGCTACTCAGTGCTGGATAACCCCCCTTTCACCCTCACTCTATCCTCCAGCCGCCCTTTTTCTTCCTCTGCTCCCACACACAGTCTCTTGGTTTGTCTCTTGCCAACCATAATTCAATACCACATTATATATGGAGATCATTTGGGGCCAAAGCACCCCATGTTTTCTTAATTACTTGTACTTGGCAATTCTCTACTCTACTTAATAAGGCAGTGAATCCACCTCTAAAAATGTACAGCAGTGTAGTCCACTGAGAAACATGCTGTCTCAACACTTTAGGCTCTTACTTTTACAAGGAATTAAGATGTAAGATGCAGTGTAACTGCACTTAAAGAAGTCATTGTAATTCAATAGGCATTTTGTAGGATGGATATTGATGTTGGACAAAAGAGTTTGTGTAGTCGTGTGCATATTACCTGTACAATTTTAGAGTCAGTGTCCCATAGACGGTAGCAAAACCCAGCAGTCGAACCCATCGCAGCAGGATGCAGCGAAAAACACTCGGCTGGAAATAAAGAATCCCGACCTGCAAGAAGCCAGAAGATGCCTGTAGGTTGTGCAGAAGATCTAGAAACACACTGTAATGGCGCCCGTTCAAGTCAACAAAACAACCACAATAACAAATAGATCTTCAAATACCATAAAAAGCAATAATTGAAAGGAATGAGTCAACATTATTATCTATCTGTTGCAGATGTGCAGTGATTTCCTCTGTGGGATTGCTAACGTTAATCGGATTAGACTAGCCATTAATTCATTCCCTCAGGCAGCAGCAAAAATGCAGACCATCTATATTTTTGCTCACTAGGTTTGAGTCAGTTAAGGCACACAGAGGAGCCCATGGGAGAATGGGTGGCCCACATCCTCATCCGCTCACAGACACTGGGCCATAAAACACAGAAACCTCTGACTTGAACTTGCTTCAGTTGACTCAGTTTTGTAAAGGTAATGTGATACAGAATAATTACTGAATAGACCAGTGCTCAGTGTTGTTAATCTTAAATGCATACAGGGTGTTTCACCCTCAATTTAACTCTTGGCAAGATGGAAGAGCCCCTAAAAACTATAATACCAGCCATCCATTGACACCAAAACTAAGCTTAACAAGTGAGGTTAAGGAAAATGTCTAAATAACAATCTGTGACTGCTTCTTCCCACACTCCTCCTTTTACAAATTACAGAGGCACAGAACCTGATAAAGAGAGCACCGGTGCTGAGCAACTGGCTGACGCACATTTGGGTCCACAGGGACAGAGGAGGGCACAGGAAGCTGAGTTAAAATGCACCAGGGGAAAATACAGCTCATGACTTCTTTTTAGATAAACTAAAAAATAGCTGCTGATTTCTATCGTATGTAATTTTAAGGCTGGTGCTGTTTGTGGTGAGATAGGGACTGGGGAAGTGTTATCAGCAGTAGTTCTCCTCCAAATTATGCAAATGAGTCATCATAAAAGGTTTTCAACAAATTTAGCAGTTGGAGTTTCTTCTTTAATGGTGCAATCTCACCTACTGCTCATTTCCATTGGTGAAAACCACAGTAGAAAAGCTCTAGATTTAGTTGTGCATGGTTCACATTTGCCAACAAACAAGTCACCCAGGCATCAATACAGCTGGTGATTACACAGAGTTTTGTAAGTTGACCTCAGCAATGTTTGTCAGCTAAACCACCCCCTGCTGTGACACACTGCTGCCTACAGATGTTACTCCAGCTTCAGCTACTTCAGCTCATATTCACATGACACATCACAGAAACCCTGTAACTGCTGAAGAGAAACATTTGCATCCATCACAATATGTCACTTCTAACAAACTGCACAACACTTGTTTAGAAAGAAATATTTCCACACAGTATCTATGTTGTGATTAGGTGCCACTTTCTTTAAACTCTGTCATCTTTCATAAAAAATAAACATACATGGGGTCACTGCAGCATAAAACACCAACTGAAGTTTCTGATGAGCTTTTATTTTTTGTCCATGATGAGCACTTTCATCATTTAAAAATGTCTTTTTTTTGTTTTGTTTGTCTTGTCAGTGCATCCGGACGCAAATGTTTCAGCGTTTTGTTCATCTTTAACTGTCAACTAGAATTACTGCTTCACAGTCGTATGCCTCCGCCAACCAGTCAGATTCACAGGAATAGGACAGGTGCGAGGTCACAGTGACTTTGACTTTTGACCACCAAAATCTAATCAGTAAATTTCTGAGCCCAAAGGTAAATCTCGGTTGCCTTATTTTATCGTTCCTCAGTCTTCGATCAACCTGGAAGTCGTTCCATTTAGCCATGATGAGGGAAACATGGATGTAAATAGTCACCACTAGTGGACGATTGTGCCAAATTTGCATCAATTCCCTCAAGGCGTTCCTGACCTATCTTGTCACAAGAATGGGCCTGCATGATGGAAGGACAACCCAAAAATGTAACGCATCTGGATCTTCTGGAAATGTCCTGAAAAGTGGTGAAGTGATTATGACAGACTCAAAATGAAAAGTTGCAACAGTAGGTCTTGGAAACATGGACACACAGCAACATTGAGGACATGGCTACTGTGCTGGATGTGTTAATGTGCCACTGAGCTGTCTGGGAATTGTTGCAATCCATGGACAAAGAATGGTGTATGAATGCTGTTGTTGTGTCCCGACACAGTTTATGATTGTGAAGTGAAGTGGCGGCCATGCTATGTATCCAGGAAGCTCAGTGCTGCTGTTGCAGCAGCAGCAGTATACCAGCACCCTGACAAAGACACTGTGAGAGTATCAGCATTTAACAAGCAGATGAATTTTCATCATCACTGGCAATCATGGAAATTCAAAAACTATGCTGAAATTCCTTCAGCATGCCAAGGATGCTATAAGAAGAAGATACTCTGGACCTTGTTAATGGCCAGCTTACTGCCGCTGATGTGAGAGCACTTACCACTATCACCAGTACCAGTTTTTGTTGTTTTGTTTTTTGCCCATCTCTTGTTTTGCACTTGTCCTTAACATATGGTCTAGTTTACCTACAT
>NW_018127883.1:11089533-11102436 GCF_001952655.1 Monopterus albus | reverse complement strand
GATTCTGAAATATTACAGAATATGATGAGGCTCACGTTCCAGCTCCAGTGCTTACTGTAACACAAAACCCACTGCGTGTTCCCACTGGACTCTCAGCTCTCCTCAGTTCATCTGATACAACAAGGTAATTTGCCATCCCCCAGTGCTCATATTGATGCTCAGACCAATGTCAATACTCATATTTTATGGCAAAAATAAGCATAGTCATTGTCCTCTGACTCTGCCGTGACCCTCATGCAAAATAATGCTGAGGCAAAAGGCATAACACAAGCCATTGGTTTTAGCACTGCACTTTCCATCAGGAGGGATTCTGGGAAGAGTCTGGCCCTGACCCTCTGACAGGCTTCTCTTAATGCTAGTGTGTATAAAAACTAAGATCAGTTTCTGCCCCCTTTCTCTTTTGAACCCTTCCATTAATAATCAATGCTAAGTGCTGGGAATCTAGGACTCAGAGCTGTGGGAAAGGGGAGGGATCAGGTGTTGTTCCCATGTGTGTCTGCGCAAGAGTGCATGTGAAGGGATTGAGAGGATCAGGGTGCTTTATACCTATCTAATGGACATCAATATCGAGGAGACAATTATCAGCACACTTACTAGTCTTTAGCCTGACCCCCCTTGTTCGTCTCGTCTAAGCTACAGCATGAGTACAGACTTCTGGAAATGCTGAGTGAGCGCTCCCAGCATCTACAGTAACAGGCCTCTTAAATTTGCTGATTATTCAGAACAGCAGGGGAAACACTTAGAAATCTTATTTTTGAAACATCTTTCTTAAAAGATGCCACCATTTTATAAAGTAAAGTGCTTTACAGTGTCTTTCAGTTCAAAAGAATGACATCTTTAAGAAACATCTGGGGTTTTATTTTGGTTCCAGGCAGGCAGGTGAACACGTCCCAGGTGGATGTCTCCCTGCTGATGAAGTGCATCTGCTGGCCTAGTCTCCAAGTTCCCCAGACACCTGATTTAACAACCTGGTTTTACATCCTCCCTCCAAAACAAAGTCTTGTTGGGTGTAAACTACATAACAGGACAAAACATTCTAGAGATGCTCACATAAGAAGTGATGTAAGTAACTTTCACTGGCAGATGAAAATTTCTGAAGTTGTGGAAGAGCACAATAGACACTTGTACTAGTGCTGGATGGCTGACAACAGCACTCAGTGATAGTGTTTTTTTAAGGCTTCAGTTTCTGTTGATTTACTACCAGGACTATTTTTCTCATTAAGAAGACATTTAGACCATATTTTCAGAGATTCTTTGTTTCCCCATTGCTAAGTAATGTAGTCATTCAAATGTTTAAAGGAATCACGTTTTGTTTCTGGACAATGACAGGATTTTACTGGTTGTTGATGGCAGCATTAGCTGTTGCTGGGGATTTAAACCATGATGGTGTACATAAACTACTGCTTGTCCAAGAGAGAGAGGGAAATATAAACTGACTTTTATACTAATAGGTTGTTTCTTTGCTCAGATATTTAAAGAAAGTCAAGACTGGCTAAAACAAATAGAAGCAGCTGACACCAAGCGAGAGGCGGGGTCCACCTTAAACAGGTCACCATTCACAGGGCGGACACTAAGAGACTGACAAACACTCTCACTCGGACAGGAAATTTAGAGTCACCAGTCAACCTAAGCTGCATGTTTTTGGACTGTGGGAGGAAGACGGAGCACCCAGAGAACCCACGCAGGCAGGGGGAGAACATGCAGACTCCACACAGAAAGGCATCGAGTCAGCTGGGGCTCAAACCCAGAACCTTCTTGCTGTGAAGCAACAGCACTAACCACTGTGTCTACTTTCCAGTAGAATATTTAACAATGGTCAAGGTAAAGTGAGGAGTGAAAAAGAACAGACCATTATGACAAGAGCAGGGCTCACACACTCACCTACTCATTCACACACAGTCACTTCATTTGCAGTTTGCAGCTGTCTTTCATGCCTAATCATCTCTCATTGCAGCACCCACCAGCTGGCTCCACACAGAAATTCACCACGAACGTAGTGTCCCTGTTCGTATGACTGTGACGCAAGCCAGACATTCACTTTAATGAGCAGTGTGAGCACAGATTCATCTGCACTGTTTGTGTTGACATCAGCCTGCAGACACCTGTTAGCTAACATTAACTCCTGGCAGGAACAGACTGAATGAAGCAGAATCGGTCATCTAACCTTGCCGAGTCACATCAATCCCAGCAGCTGCAGCAGGTCCATATAGACTTAACTACTCACACTGGAGGAGAATTGTCTTATACCTAGTTGTTCATCCTGCTTGATTTAAAAATACCAAAGGCATAAATGGAATTAAATACGACTTAAAATGAAGCCAGGTGACCTCAATAATATAAACAGTGTTAATGCCCAACTTTAATGAAAACACCAACTCTGGCTCTTTAAAGTCCCCAAAGGCTTCATGTGAGTACAATAACACACCCACAGCCAAAGTCTGACGCCCAACTCGATGCACCACACAGCATACACAAATCATTTTGTGCTAGACCACTTTAGATAATTAGCTCTCACTGTAGGGCAAACAGGAGACATTTAACCAACAAAAAGGAAAGTCGGTGGATTCTTTTATTAGAATAATGTGGTTAGCATCTAAACACACTAGCGTGTAATTAACTGGTAATGTGTAGACAATAAAAATGCAAATGTGCGAGAGCAGGTGGGTTAATGCGGAGGGTGAAAGCTTCATGGACTGATCCCATTTTCTCTCAAGGTCAGAGTCTCACAGTGTATTGATCACATAGGATGTCAGAGCTCTCTCTCAAAGCCCTGAATGACTTTATGGCACTCAGTCATTTTTCTAATTCTCATTTTCTTAAGAAACATTCCAGCATTTTTTGATGGAACTTTGCAATTTGCTGGTTGCACAAATGGCGTTATTTTTGTGTGCACATGCAAGCGTGGCAGTTCAGCAGTGTTCACACCATGAACATGAACCATGAATAAAGAAAGATCGAGCCTGACAAGAAGATCGGCCTGCAGTGTGGATGTAATGAGAGTGGTGTGGAGAGGTCTGCACTGTTCTCTTTTATCCTGGTATTATATACTGTAGCCAATGTTGTGGCCATTTTTCAGTTTTGCACCCTAAAGAAAAAGAATGCATAAAGGCAATCCCTTCAGAAACTTAATATTTATATAGTTTCTGATAAAATTCACAAATAAATGTGTTGAGAACTTCATAAAGTGAATCACCTTTCAATTTCAATTGTGCCTGTTAGAACAATAGTACATGCATTCAAAATAAAATTGTGGTTTAAAAGTTGCTGGCAGCTGTGATGGGCAGAAGAGCAACCTCTCAGTAAAAGAGCACTTACTGAAATGAAAATGGCAAAATAAAATATTACATACTAGTCATCTCATGTAGTATAAATATATCCGTTTTATGATTTAAAAAACATGAAAACCAAGTGCTGAAAACATTTGTCACAACAACAGGCACAGCTGAAATTCAGCCTTTTGTTATCACAGTTTCTTTGGAATCTCCTACCAGCTAAAATGACTTTCAACCATTTAGTGTGTCTGTCTCCATCTGAGGAGAGATGTAGTAGGGATGGTGCAACCTCAGGAATGATTCTGCCACAACAAAGCTCTCATGCTACTTTTAATGTTTGGACATGAAGTGTTGACAGCTATCAGTGCGCTCATGCCCTGCCTTTTCTGGTCATCTCCTGCACATTCCCTGTGTCTTCTTTTTTTCTAAGCTGCAAAACATCTTTAATATAAGAGAGTGGAAGCGAGCACCAGTGCGAGCAGAAGAGAGGTGGGGTGTCCATTTTTATATGAAAGCTGACACTCTCTGCCACATGGGATGGACAGCTTTCTGGAGGGAGGTAATGGTTGTTTCTCATCCCGCTGCTCCCTGAGGTGGCCTGAGTGTAAATTACATCTAGCTTGGCCTCTGAATAGTCAATACTAGAACTGGTTGGCGCTTGTCTCCCACAATTCCCTTTCCTCCTCATCACCAGATAGCTTCTGAGAGATATTCCCATCTTGCCTGGGCACAAAGGAATGCAAGAGGTAGGAAGTAGCCTGCCTACATGTGGGGACGCTATCTTTATTTGCATAATCTCATACATATCTCTGCCCATACAAATAGAAGGAACACCTCAACCTTTACAGTTTATCCTCAATTTCATCTTGGTGAACATATGTTTTGAGATCACTTTGTAGAAGGAGAAAGGGAAGTGAAGTATGAAGGAAGGTCTGCAACCCTCTAAATCCACTCAAGTCAGATTGAAAGTGTCAGAACAGCTTGGATGGAAGGCAGAGCAGAACAAGAAAGAGAAATGGGTCTGTCAGGTCAGGATACGTTATCCCCTGGCCATACAGTTTCTCATTAGCCCCCTGATGAGATGTGTTGCCCTGCCCGCCAGCCCTGCCTTTGGCTGAAGTCCCACATCGGACAGGTGGAAAGACAAAGAACAAGGGAATTAGGCTCAAAAGACCGCTGGATTGAAAACAACAGGTTTTCTTGAGAAGAACACTGAAGACATTCTCTACTCTGCCCTGAACAAAATTAGGTTTAATTTAATAGGGGAACAAGATTCAGGAAAAACACGGGATGTGGACAAGACAAAGACAGGAATTATGACATAACCAGGGTTTTTCTTTAACCTTATAAATAAATAGTTTTGCTTGTATAGAACTTGTAGCTTCAAACTCATGAAAAACTCAGATGTCAGTTGCAAATTAGTAGCTCAAGTTCATTTAACATCCAAAAGACTGACAGGTTTTCATCCAAATCTAGTGCTTTATAACTGAATTTCCAGAAAATCAGCAAAAGAAAATGCTAATTAATGAATGTTTTCACCCACCCTAACAATGCAAATGGTGTCACCAATTCTCCAGTCAGGTGTATTTCAACCATTACAGAAGAAAAGAGGACAATAAGATGATATGACGCTGTCCGTTAAAATGATAGACAATGAGAAAGTCGATAGTATCCTCTGCAATAGACTGTTAGATAGTTTGGCATATAAAATGGTGAGGCCTGTGTCAGTTGTGTTTAACATAGACTCGGGTAACATGGACTCAACTCAGACTCGAACACTGGGAACTTGACTACAACACTGCTGTATATTCGGTAGTATACATTGTATAGGATATGATTTTCTCATCTAGAAGGTGAAACAGTTTGTCTTATTATTATTATTATTGCTCTTGCCATCACCAGCTAATATAACATGGAACAAAACACTGCAGCAATGAATGCTTAACGCAAAAACTGCTGCCAAAACTAAAAATAGCAACTTACAGTTTACCACCTTCACGTGTGTTAATATTTATGAATGCATAAGCAGCAGAGCAGGAGGCGTGGCATGTCTCACAGGGGAGAGCATGCAGGGAGAAAACAACAATTAGTGTAGGCTCTGTGGCAGCCTGGAGCACACAGATGGAATGGGAAATAGGGAGGGAAAGTTAAGCTGTATATTGTGTTTGCATGCTGCTAAGTAAGCAGGTTGTTACTGACTCATATCAAGTAAGAATCATGCACAGTCCAGATCAAACAATAAATCCAGGGAGCAAGGCAAAGTCACAAGGACATGGTCCTGACACTAGGAACAATCAGGAACACTGAGGCTAACAGGCTAGCTTCATAGCACATAGAAAATCTGGCAAGGAATGAGTGCTGGTTGCTGCCTTATATGCTAACTGAGTGATTGGGCCATGGATGGCATAAGACCCATTAGGCAAACCTAGTCTCACAGCTAGGTTATTGGAGTACATTAAAAATTATTCTAGGATATCCTACCTTAATCAAAGTAAATGAAAATTGTTATGATATGAGCGGTGACCAGGAAATTAAGTGAAATTAAGTTAAAAGAGGAGAAAGTGGAGAATGGTTTGTTGTTCCCCGATATACATTTTCTAGCAATAATATTGTGAAAATATTATTGTGGTCATGTGACTGGGTTATTGCTGTTTCCATGATGAAAAAGATCCATAAAGCTTGGTTGTGTGATATACGATGTTGTTAATGTTGACAATTTGTCCTCCAGCTGTAGGTGCATTATTTAATAAGACACCCCTATGGGTCATGTGAGAGGGAAGGGGCAAACAACCACATGGATTGTAAAGATTGGGGGACTTGTGGCACCATAGTGCAATGCATCTGATTCATTACTCTTGTCTGAATTTATTTTTGGTTTGAATGGAGGAACTGCTGACATCTTTAAAAAAAATAACAATAGCATTCCAGACTCTACTCACTTTCCTTCAATCTCAGCTTTCCTAGCAGCATCAATAACAAGCTGCCAAAAGACAAACGCAAGGCTGGCAAGCTAATCCAGGGATCACACTGTGAATCACAAATGCATGTCTGCTCTCCTCCTGTCTCATCTCCACAGCCAGACGGAAATAGCAGGCTCTGGCACTGCCACACTTTTGCCTCTGTCTTTCTGCACTCCCTGTTCTTCTCTCCCCTCTTTTGATTTCAAAGCAAGAGGTATGAAGTTATTACATGTGACACACTCAAGAGAGAAAGAGGGGGAGATATGGTATTACTCCACAAAGAAGATGCCCCAGAGCAAAGTGAGATGTATCTCCTGGTGCTTAATAACAGGGGAATTATTTAAAATAGAAGCAGCAATAGCGGTGGGATTTTTCTGAATCTATATTTAGATTGTGAGTGATGCATTTCACTGCACAGCCATGGCTCATGTGGGATTCACAGAGAAAACATGGATATGTATCATGGTGGAGATCAAGTCAAGATCTAGCAAGCTGCACAGAGCCATGAAGAAAGTTCATATTTTCACAGGATGGCAGTGAGATATTTTATCAAAGCAAACTCAGTCATGTTCACAGAGACCAGTACAGCATGACAGTACAGAATCATCTCAATCAGAGCATTAAAACTAGCTCCCTTACAAGCAATCTACTTCTAGCATTTGCTGCCACCACTAGATCAGCTAGATATCAACTCTGTTCATTCATTCGTTGACTAATAACCTGACTCCTCAGCTTGCATTCACTCTGCAAATTTCAGATATTATTTTCCAGTACCTTGTTGTAGCAAATTGCACCAATTAGTCGACCCAAAATCATTTGGCTTTAATTACAGTTACCATGCACTGCTTCGCTAAACATATAGCTCCACATGAATGCAGCTAAATTGTTATTTCCCCAAGCACCTGAGAGGATATATGTAGATGCTGGACTGAGTCTTGTCACAGTGTGGCCATTTTCAACTGGTGCAAAATTACACAGCAAGTTAAATATTTTGCTTTTTTTTTCTGTGAATGTTTCGGCTCCGTTACAGTGTTAATCCATTTTTACCTCCACCAAGGAGATTTTTTTTTGTGTGTCTGTGTGTGTGTGTGTGTGTGTGTTGGTTAGCAGGATTAAGGCCAAACGGCTGGATGGATCATCAGTACAGACATTGGTGAGGACCAACCCTGGAAGTGATTAGATTTTGGCTAAAAAAAGGTCAAGATAAAAAAATAATAATAATAAAATATCCCTAGCTTTAACATGGGGTAAAATTTTTAAAAATCATGTCTCTGTCAAATGTCAAAATCATTTGAAATTTCATACATATGTATGGTGCCAGTGTCTAGCATCAGACAAAATTTCATCTGGATCTGATCTGAACTCCTGATCAGACAGCCATTTACATTTAACATCGAAAAACCATTGGAAAGCATGACCATATCAAAAGTGAACAGAGTTTGTGTTAAGAATACCAGACAAATGTTTTGTGTGGATCTGAATGAGTGCTCTCTGGATATAGCAGCTGGAGTGGCTGTTGTGTTGACAGGCTGCTGGGTTTAGTGTCCTGCTGTGTGTACAGTAGCAGGGGGTCACCAACAAGCCCTGGGATATTTGTCTCTGCCAGTCTTGTTTTATCACATGCACACCTTTGCTGTGGAAACCCTGGTTATCACAGCTCCATGCAGCTGTGAAAAAACACAGCCTAAATGATATGATTTATGAACAAAGGTTTGTGGCGTCTGACAAGGTAAACAATCCTGCTTTGTGCCGCTGCTTCTGGTTTTGTTTGAGATGACTGAACAACAGTGTGAAAAGAAGGTCCATGTGTGAAATGTGTCAGGGAGGCTTTTGTTTCCAGCTCAAAGAATCGTGACATGAAGCTAATATGTCCAGAGGTGGGAAATGTAATCAAGTGTCTGAGACTTACCGGAAAGTAAAGAAGCAGAGCTCCACTCAAGATGGCCTCCAGCAGGACCAGACCTGATGCTCGGATACTCTATCAAAAAGAAGCATACAATAAACATTAAACTTCTAATTTATCAACCATAACCTATTTGAACTTGCAATGGTTCATTTTTGACCACTTGGAGGTGGCACAACAGGGTTTAAATGCAACACTGAAATACTAGACAGTTATTATAGCAAAAAGTTCTTAGAACAACATTAGTGTTCAGTGGGAGTCCTGCTTTTGCCACCCAACAATATTCACTCACTTTATAGCTATGCTTAGCTATGTATAGCTATGTAGCTACTTTGTCTGAACTTCATTCACTATCTACTTGCCAACATTGTCTTTTCTTGGTGCCAGACAGGTATGTTTACCTGAGCATTTTCATTAAAAACAGCTCCCTATTGCTGCTGGAAATAATAAATACCGATGAGAGGTGATGACTGTGGATCCAAACAGTAAAATTATTCAACAACAGTAAGCTGAAAGACAGTAAAACATTAGATAAAGCTGAGGGAAACTTGGAAAGCTGGATGCAAAAGCAATTTATGTTCTGGTTTGCAGAATTATAATGTCCAGAATTTCTATATTATGATACTTTTTCATTTTCTACCAAACAGATATAAAGCAGTTTGCTAAATGTTTAGCAAACTGCTTTATGTCATTTATACTGCAGGAGGTTTAACAAAAAAACAAAAAAAAACAGGATCACATTACTCCAGGCACATTTGAAAAGAGGAATGGAGTCTTCTTCAGTGTTGGTTGAAAGAGAACAAAGTACAGTGAAAGCTGCTGCCTCCAGCACCTTTTATATGGCTCACCATTTGAGGCATTTTCTATGCACCTTAAATATATTTAACAACATATCGTCCTGTAATTGACAAGATGCTTGAGGGGGCTTTCAAAGAGCAGAAGATAGCTGTGGCATCCATTTAAAAATACATACAAAAGACAACGCAAAACACTAACCACAGCTACAGCATGTAAACCAGATGATTAATGTTTACCTTGCTTAAAATTAAAAAATAAAAATAAAAAACTACAGTCCAAACTTGTTTTTAAAAATGAACCATTTTAATTTATTAAAAAGTCTTTGAAGACCTAAGAAACTAAGCCTTTAACTTATTTTGATAAGATTAATATGGATTACATAACTAGCCTTTAAATTAGGACAAAGCCCTGGGGCATCTAAAAATTTCATCTGCCTTCACTACTGTGAGACAACCTTCATTTGACCCTGGCTAATATAATGATAAAGTCCAATGATCCATGGGAGATGGAGCAGCGAGATGCTCCTCTGTCGGGAACATGAAGAATCTTCAAGCTAATCCTCAGGTCTTATGCTCATAAGAGAGCCTTTAATTAAGCCAATTAATTGACAGAAGCAATTGGAGGCTCAGAGGATTTCACAAGTTCTGTCAAAGGTTTACTTGGGTTTAAGTGAGCGACACCTGTGTAGTAGGCCTATTAATCACTCAGTGTCAGAGAAACCGCAATAAAGGAACCAAATTCGGTGTTATGAGCATGTAGCGCCTACCTTATTTCGGCGAAAATGGTAGATAAGCACCATGCTAACAAAGACAGTCAGTATGCAAAGGCACTGGAAAGAAAGCACAGCCATGCGAAGAGGGCTGTCCTCTCGTGCCACACAGGGGGTGTCATCCTTACAGTAGGCACAGCCCTGCTGGCATGGCAGGCAGTCGCTCGAAGAGCCCTCGTCTGCACTGGGGCCACTGTCTGCAGCTTTTCCCTTTCTTCCCATCCCTGTCAAAGACAGCAGTATGGAGTACATACTTAATTACAAATATTCAAGCCAGTAGATCTCAGGACAATAAATAAACACTTGAAATCTTGAAATTAATGGTGCAGAATCTTTATAATGTGAAAATCTGGAAGCAATAAACTCTTGAAACTGTAAAAGTAACCGGTTGAAGATTAATAGGTAAACAGTTGAAATTGTTAATAGTAAATGTACTGTATTAAAATGTACCACAGAGGCTTCAAAAGGTGGAGAAGTTTGGTCACACTGAACAGCACTGACAAAATGCATTGAATGTGAAACTAAAAGCCAAGAAAAATCTAAGAGGAAAAGAAGAAGCTAGTGGACTTGTTATTGGTTTGTGTAGAAATCCCCTGATAGATGCCCATGTGGTTGTATAGATAACAGATGGTGAATTTATACAAAGCATTTATAAAGGCTCCATTTGAAACAACCATTGTCTCAGAGATTTGCAGGGATTTTGCCTTTAAAAAGAAACTGGCCTATTTTTCAAAGCTGTGACTCCACACATCATTGATCTTTTCAGAAGTGCTACTTATCTCCCAGGCAATGAGTCATATCCTTTAGCTCATTCTCACTGGTTTGTTGCTCCAACATTTGACTGACAGGCAAAGGAAGCTTAGCTAAACTCTCCCTCATATTTATCTGCAAGATCTACAGTGGAAGATCACTGGGAGACAAAGGAAACTGAGTTGCACTGGTTTCCTTTGCAGTGTCAAGGATGTCCCCATGTGGATTAACAAGCTTGTTATTGGCCCCAAGGTGGACCAGACTGCAACACTATGCCTCACTAACAGGCTTGCCTCTCCTCTTTATTACTGTGTTCTTGAAGGCACACACACACACACACACACACACACACACACACACACACACACACACACACACACTAAGCAGTGTGAACATGGACATTTGTGTGCCCTCATGGCAAACAAACAGCACAAGCAGGCAGGAGCAAATGGCACAGAGTCCCAGCTCTCTTTTCTGTGCATGAAGGGGGATATTTTAGAGCGACAAATGGGCACAATGAGATGGTAGAAAAACTGACTGAAGGAGGGGAAATGGGTGAAAAGGGGGTAAAATTGAAACACACAGAGGAACATGCTGTACAAGGTTAGAGTGAGATAAGGCAGGCAGAGTGGATTGAGATGAAAGTATGGCAGAGACTGATGGAGGGTAGCTGAAATCCACTGGGGTTTTATGTCTGTAAAAGCCTTTTTTTTAATTAACTCACAGCACATAGAATAAACTGACAATGGTAACTACCTTTAAAACATATTTCTGGAGCTAGCAGTAACATGCACCCCTTATGTTTACCTAGTTATAAAGATGAAGATGTTATATAATGCAATAAGGTGAAATGGTGATGCAGTGGTTAGTGCCTCACAGGCTCCAAGCCTCCAACTTACATGACCCATATGGTCATTTGTCCCTTCATGCGACCCATAGAGGCAACTCATTAAATAGCACTCCTATGGTCACAGGAGAAGCAATCTTGCTAAATTTAACAATGTACATGACACCACTAACCTTTACAGACTTTTATCCGTTAGCTAGCGTGCCAGCTAACAGCAAGCCACTGTAACTCTGTTGTCTTGCAAACTGTCATAAACATGACAGTAAGATTATGAAACCTTCACAGTTTCATTATGTTTTGCCACACAAAACACTTAGTTATGATTAGAAACAAAAATGACATTGAGGGAAAGAATCTGCACAGACATTTAGGGAAAAAAATCTTAGGAACAAACACCCCTGAAAAACAAGCCACACACTGGAATTAAACTCAGCTCTCCTGAGGGAAAGTCCTGTGTTGTGTGTACCTGCCCATCCACCCCAACTTCCTCCTAAAGCAGACTTTTCGAGTCTCCTTTCCTCCAGTCATAATTAATACCAGTTGTGATATGCTGCCAAACTACGACAGGAGGACAGTATCAAAGCAAAACAAAGTAACAAAATTATCCTGAATCAAGGTTTAGTTTTTCCATGGCTTTTAAACCACATATCATGGACTTCATCAGATGAGAAAAATGCCTTAAAAAGCTTTGTGTAACCTCAAAAATGAACTTTGCTCAAAACAAACTAATCTAGTTCTAATTTGTTAACTCTAAACAAAATCAATTGAGTTTTCAAAATGTCACATGATTTTGAGAATAGTGAATGTATGTATGTAAAAGTGATGGTAGTTGTTTCAGGCACCCAGAGGGAGCCAGCTGCACCAAACCCTCATCAAAAAGTAGGCTGTAATTTTTCCAAACTCTTGTATTGTTACCTTGCACGGACACATCGTGATCACGACAAACAGAATTTTACCTGTGATCATTAAAACAAGAGACTGATGGATGTATCAGCACTTACTTGCAAACCCATTATCAGCTACTCTGTTGGGGTGGTAGAATCCTTTCTTGCAGTGGCACTTGTACTTATCTAAGACAAATCCATGCCCATGGATTGGCAAACACTGTAGAGGAGAAAAAAAAAACATGCATCAACTACCCAAAAATCTAAATAAATTAGCCATTTAATTCATCATTAAAAGACACTTTAAACACATGTAATACAGAGTGATAAGACACCAACAAGGCAATTTTTAAAAAAGCACAGCATGTAGCTGAATAGCAGTGAAGAGCATGTGGGATCAGATGTCTTGTGGGAGGGACATGGGTCTAATTATTTAAGTTGTGAGTCTCCTCTGTGCCTTTCCACCACTCACTATCAAATTAGTGAAGCTATTTCCATTTGATTGAAAGTCTGATAGGAAATTGACTGAGGGCTGCTGGAAAAACAGGAGGGGCGACAGGGGGCACCCTCAGTGCACTGTCTGCTGTTTGCCAAATTCATCCATCCATCCATCCATTTTCCTCCACTTATCCGGGACCGGGTCACGGGGGCAGCAGTCTAAGCAAAGATGCCCAGACTTCCCTCTCTCCAGACACTTCCTCCAGCTCCTCCGGGGGAATG
>NW_018127883.1:11079217-11087832 GCF_001952655.1 Monopterus albus | reverse complement strand
GTCGAATGCCTTCTTCAGATCCACGAAACACATGTGGACTGGTTGGGCAAACTCCCATGAACCCTCCGCCACCCTGAAGAGGGTATAGAGCTGGTCCAGTGTTCCACGGCCAGGACGAAAACCGCATTGTTCCTCCTGAATCCGAGGTTCGACTATCGGTCGAATTCTCCTCTCCAGTACCCTGGCATACACTTTCCCGGGGGAGGCTGTTTGCCAAATTGCAAGATATAATTAATATCTAAATTAAAGACAAACTTATTTGCATGATTAAAGAACAACTATTAATTTTTTTCTCAAGGGAATGAGATTCCATCTTCTATTTGGGTCATTAACACAAACCTCTAATCTTGCTCTCAAACGCTCATTTTCACACATTGTGAAGATGTTCTAAGAGGAGATCAATTTTTGAGTCTCAGGAAACGACGAGGAACCCAGAATAGCAACAGAACTTCAGAAAATACTTGACATGCTATGAAGAGTTTGTGACAGCACTGTGAGATCGAGGGGCAGTGTCTGAATGAAGCACCAAAGTCTTCACAGTGAACTCAATATCACAAGGTAATCTCCAGGTTATAGTCAGCAAACAAGCTCCTCAAACAAATTCCAGTGAAGAGACCAAAGCATTTAAAGTGGCCGTGCACTAATCTGTTGGAGACATCTTGTTTCAAAGGTGACAGGTTTGAATGGCACCTTCTGATCTTGAAATCAAAAACCTCTAATCTCTTACTGCTTAAAGTGAACTATTTGTATTGAACTATTGTATTTACCATTAGCCTCAGCTTTGTTAAATGCACACTACCATCATGCATTGCAGCCAGATGCTATGATTTTTTCTTTTGTTTTAATTACATTTATGTTTTGCATAAGAAACCAAAAATAAAGGCTCTGTCATATTCAGTATATACCTGGTCCAACTGCACATAATTATTCATTTAAAGAAAATATTTGGTTTGACTGAAGCAACACTTCAGTGCTGCACTAGCTACTCAGTAATTTTATATTAACAGTGGGTCACATGATCTGTAACATAACAGCTTTGGTCTCTAGGTGCAACAGACATTGCACTTGTACACTCACTGACCAGCATCGAATGGGAGACAAAGTTGTTCCACTGTCCATAAGTGGCAAAATAAATAAATAGATAAAATACATTTTAATCAAAGTGTCTTAAAGAAAAGTAATCCACCTTGGCGACCATTCAGCATCTATCGTAAAGCTGTAAATGTTGTTCCAGAGAACAAAAATGTAATGGATTATAATAAAAGGTCTATGAGAACCCTTTAATACAGAATTAAAATATGAGCAGAAACACAGCAGCAGAACAAGCTTCCTTTCCTTTGGCAAAGGCCAGTTGATTTTGATTGTACAAGTTAACTCTATTGACATTTCAACTAATGTCAGACAGGACAAAGTTCAACACTGCATAATGTACTAATAAAATCATCGTACAAATAAGAACCTAATAGAATACATTAAATACATATATCATGATTTTACAAGATAAGGTATTTTTATTCTGGTTGAGCTCAATTCTGAGCTGAATAAAATCACACCTCCTGTGTTCTTCAAAAACTGCTGTGCTGAAGCTTATGATTGTGTGTCTTAATGTGCAATTGCAACAGGCACTTTTGCATGACAGCACACACAACACATTCCTTAACCCGTCTGACCAGGATGAAAATTTTAAAGGGAAAAAAAGGCAAATCTCACTCTGGTAATTTGCCTTTCTGTGAAGGAAGTACAGTACTCACTCACTGCTCAGGAAAGATTACTAGAGTTAGCTTTGGTTAATTTTATTTGGGTAAACTGGATGAATCTACAGAGTAGATGGTCTACTGGAGCCTTTCATTTTGATTTAGTTGTGTTTTTCTTCATAAAATCCTGCAATGAGCACCGTGGAGCACCGTGGTGCAACAGGATTCAGGGAACCAATTTCATTTTTGATTTCCCAGCAGTGGTCTTCTCGGGACAGGTGGAGCATGCTGCAGCTACTGTCTGCCACTGTTAATATGCCTGCCTCATAGAGACACCAGAAGAAACAGCGGGAGACAGGTGTATGCGTATGCATATTTTTCGGATATGTGACGGGAGAGCCATGAATAGCCCTGGCAGGCAGTGCAGCCCACTCCTGCTTGCCTGTGATTGATGTGAGGGCTCAGAGTGGAGTATGCTGAATGAGGAAGCAGGCCAGATGGTGCAGCTTGCCTCCCAGCTACCTGCCATCAGCTACATACAGTATCATCTCAGCAGTAGCGGGTTCACGACTCACAGTCATATCAATAGGCCATAAAATGATGCCTTCTGACCACTTCTGCAAGGGTCTCGATGCAGGAATAAGAAGCTGACGTCTGGGACAAATGTCAGGTACACTGTGAGGTTATATTATTATGATTGATTACCATAATTTAAAAAACATCTGGTGTCACAGATAGAAAAAGTAGGTATTTGAATAGGGAGCTTCAAGGTATCCTGTCAAGTCTTTGACCACTAGTAGCACTTGAAAGCAATATTTTTATAATTAAACAATGCAAGCCTTAAGGTGTTTTCTAAATCAGTCTTACAAATGTTTTAGTAGGAAGGAGATGCATTAATCCTGTTTGTTAGGGCTCAAAGGCAGCCTTTTCTGCTGAGTCAATAATACACAATCAAATGTTCCAAAGAGCGGGAGAGCACGGAAGCTCAGTATAAGAATTAAATGACAAAGTTAGCGAAGGAGGCACCATTTGTCTCATTTTTACACAAAATAAACGGTTTGATTCTAATAATGTATGATTTATTATTTAATAGAACTAGTGGTTTGAAAATGTACCACTCCTCACTTAATCTTTAGCATGTAAGAGAGAGACAGCCAGAGTTTGTGCTCTACATCTCCAAGACCTCAGGTTTGCCCACCAGCTCTGTTCATTGCCATTTACATCCCAACAGTGGCAGCTGTCAGTCACACACACTGTGACATGCTAATTGCCATGGTGATGGGTGCGACTGCAAGTAAGAGCCTTTTTTTTACCAGAATGCGTCATGCTGTCAGACCAGTACAGTCTGCCTGCAGCAGAGCACTTATAACAGTAGCTGCGAGACTGACACAACACGCACACACACACACACCCTCCCTCTCTCAGGCTTTTAGTGAAGTTCCTTACATCATTGCAAACTGTAGCATGGCTCCATTGAATTTTGTCTGGATTACAATTATTAAATTTGACTTTAATGAATAAAAGCATACAGTAAGTCTGAATTTCACTTTACAAGATTACGAGACTTCTTAGTTCCATGTGAGACAAATCTTAACATGTGTAGTGACATTTTAGACTGGTAGTCCCCAAACGTCTTGGCTCGTGATTCCTTAAAATACAGCAATGTCTACTTGTGCCTTCTCTTGCCACATGCTGTACATGTTTATGAGCTGTGAAAAAGTTTAGTCGTCATCCAGGTTCCTTCCTTTGGCATGAACATGTATGCACAGAGAAAATGAGGAGGAACTTCTTCCCACAGGCCATTCGGGCCCTGAAGGAATAAACTATGGATGTTTTTGCACAACATCCAAACCCCCTACATTCCCAAGAATGCACCTGTATTTATAACATTTACAACATATTGACAAATTAATTTTACTACCACTACCTCAGCTTGATGTTGCCCAGTATTTCACCTGAGCAGCAAAGCAGGAACTACAGTAGCTCCATTTTTTTTAGCTAATTAAGGCCTGCTGACGATTCTCTCTTCCAGTCCAGCAGAGTGCCTAATCAAACACTAACAGACCTCTGTAGATATCTGTAATGATTCTACAGAGTGCAACATAAGCCTTTAGGAAAGCTTATTGCCTAACAATTAAGGATTGAACTATACAATGCACAGAAAGAAAGCTTAAAAGAGAAAACCTGGCTGGATGGCAGTTACAGTATAGATGCGTCTGTGCATGTGTGTGCGCAGAGTGCTGCAAGTTGCTGTTCAGGATGTGTATGAAGACACAGGGGAAATTACACAAGCTGGTGGTTAAAGGTGCATTAACTAAGGTTTTACACATTATTTTGAAAATGGGACAGGACAAGGTGCCTCTCAGCCCTGCTACCTCCCACCATGAGACAGTGCTCTAGAGGCATGAGCCACTGAGTGTCAAGGAGGCCAAACTATCACATTATCAAGTTGCACACATTATTCCACACTCAGTAAATTATAAAAGTAGCCCAGTTGGTCAGAAAACCACCCAGTTTATTATTATATCCCCAAATCATGTGGGCTTCAAAGTCCGTACAATAGCCTCAGTATTGCATAAAGAAAAATGATCTACAAATACATAAAAGAAAAGATTGTCAAAGCAGCCAATCATGTTCAGAGGAGTAAAATTACAATATAGTGAAAAAGAATTACAGTGAAGAATACAGTAAAATACTCTATGTAACTACTTATATTAAGTAAATAATACACTATAATCCTGACTGAGTGGTTATCATTCAGAATATAAAGAGCCCCACAGCTGGGTCACTACAAACTAGCTTCATAAGTTAATGCAGCAACACTGTATAATTTGTGCATCTGTATGAAAAAGTGAGAGAGAGAAACAGGAGGGAGAGTTATGACATTACTGTATTTAATTCGGGCCGGGATCAGACTAAATATGACTTTTTTTCTAGCTGTCAGGCAGGCACTGCGCTAAATAAATTGGTGCTGGATCTGGCTCAGACTCGATTTTTAGCCATGTGCATTATTCTAACTCAGTCACTGACAACCACAGACGCACAAAGCCTACACAGTCGTTGAGTCACTGCAGAGAGCTGGATGGCTCTGTGCTGAGAGGAACAGCTCGACAGCCAGCCGGGTCTTCAAACAAGGTCAAGTAGCAGGAGCCAGCCCCAGTGGCGGTCCCTCACTTTGGGTGTTGTCCATTTATTCAGCGCTCACATGGTAAATTTCACAGTAACATTGACTATTGCAACTTATGAGAGACAGTCCTGTCATGATCCATACTGTGTCCCTCTATCACATATTATTGTGGCAAGTTATCACCCAGTCAGGGGCTAGAGTTGGGCAGCCTAACAGATACAACCAACCAATACAAGTTTGCTTCATAGGGTATCTATAAGCCTTAGGGACATGATCTGTGAGAAGCTAAGGCTAGGCTCTTGCTCTTTCATATTAAAGAGCTCCAGCTGAGATGTCTTTGCTGTCTGATTCTTCTGGATGTTTCCCTGTGGGACTTCCAGTCCAACTGGGAGGAGACCCCATGTCATACCCAGAACTCACAGGAGACACTATATCCCAACTGGCCCAGGAACACCTTAGGATCTCCCAGGAGGAGGATGTGGCAGAGGAGACTGACATTTGGATTATTTTGCTTAGCCTACTGCTACTGTGACATGGAACCAAATAAGTAAAGTGGAAGAATGAAAGCTGCTTGGGGAAATCATGCCTGGTAAACACACACTCATTACAAGGGCCATGCAAACAGCTTAGTAAGACCTATTGTAAACTAGTGAAGGCACAAGCAGCTATCATTCTCTTTTGTCTGTGTGCTACATTTTATTTTTGTCTATTTCTGTCCTTTGAGAGGGTGCAGCTGCATTCATTTCACACCCAGTCTCAGGGATACCTAAACAATTGTTTCATCTACATTCCAGTCTATTCTCATCCTCCTTTGACTGCTTGCTTCCTTGCTAGCTTGCTAAGGCTGGGCAGAGCAGGTGTAAGACCGAGGGCAAGTGTATTGAAGTCTTTACAGTGTTTTGATGAACGCTCAGAATTCCAGCATAAGGGGCAGTGTTTAAGGAAGGGCCGGAGTTAATGCAGAAGTGTTCCTCTGCGTTATGGCCAGCAGCTCTCAACCTTGCTGTCCTCCATTCTACCCAGGGATACAGAGCTCTTATTGTCCAGGGCGAGATTTGAATTTTGATTATAGACAATTTTATTGGTAACACAAAAATGCATAGAACAAATGGCATTTGTCTTTGGATGACAGCATAGTGCACTTACAGACTGAGTCCTAAGATTTTTTTGCATAGTGAATCATGAAATGTAGGAAACTTCACAAAAAATATTCAGTACACAGTATACTTCAAATATACTCATGTTCTGGCCCAGACTGCATTGTCATGATGTTGCGATATTTCATTTTTGTGCAGCTATAAAAAAAATATTTTTAAAACATTTGTATTTGCTTCTCCAGCAGTGAAAAACTTTTGAAATCCATTTCCTCCATCTGTTCAACTCCTTAATCTTTCCTTCAACAGT
Organism: Monopterus albus; assembly: GCF_001952655.1. Classification (NCBI taxonomy): domain Eukaryota; kingdom Metazoa; phylum Chordata; class Actinopteri; order Synbranchiformes; family Synbranchidae; genus Monopterus; species Monopterus albus. The sequence continues at coordinate 11,081,607 of NW_018127883.1, read as the reverse complement.
ACAAAGAAATTCAGATTTATTGCCCATTTTCTTTTCTGGTCTTGAGTAGAATGTATTTACTACAATGCTGTGTAATTCACCCAGCACAAAAAAACTGAAGGGTGAATTTAATTCTGCTGGTACACAGCAGTATTTTGTCCTTCCTATCAAGCACCCTCATCAACTCTGAAGCATAATCACAGCTTTGGTGAGATCATTGTAAATAATTAGCAATTACCCTAGTTACAGGCTCCTGAACATACTCTAATAGGCAACAACACAAGGAACATTATTAATTGGGATGCTTCAAGCCCTCTCTACTGAAATGAGATCAGCAGGTTAAAAGTGCCGTGGCCTGGTGTGAGACTACTCTTGATATGGGTATCTTGTGGTAATCCTTGCCCAACTATGATGGTGCATTTTTAACAATAGGAGAGTTCCCAAGATGCTGAAAATACTATTTTTTTAAAAATGGAAATAGTATTTTTTTTTTAAATTGGAGAATGCATGCCTGGGCCTGCTAAAGAAGGGCTGTGTGTTTGTGTTGAACAGAGAGAACACTCAGTTGGCGCCGCTGTCAGAGAAACAATCAGATAAGTGTTATTCATTGTTACTCGGCAAATGTGTGTCATATTCAGAGAGAGGCTTGTAGAATATACAACAGGCTGAGCAAGAAAAAAAAAGTCCTAGTGAAGTTTTCAAAGTGTTCTAACATGAATCCATCAATTCAACATGTCATGTCTTTTTAGGTTAAATGAATGAATGACAATAAATAAGGAAATCAATTCATTTAAGAAGACGTGCTGGCAGCTATACAAGTTAAATGCAGCTGCAAGTAAAGACTGCAAGACAAGAGACAACAGGACAAATGCTTTTGCTCCTGCCATGGCTGTGTATGTGATACTGTACAAATGTAATGTTTTCAGTCACACCATGGAGACAAGTAGCAGCTCAGACAGTGACGGTGATGGACAAAGGTTCTGACAGTTTAATGGTACAAACAAACAATTTCTAGTTTCCATAAGGTTAATATAAATCTGTGGAATCTTAAACAAACGTCTGATCATGCAGGCGACTAATGAACACAAGACTCTGATCACACAAGAGTCATAATTAGTGACGACAAGTGAATACAGTGCACACTTGCCTGTTTGCAAGTGAGGGAGAGACAGAAGGTAAGCGCAAACATAACAGAAGGGTAGCAGTAGTTGTTAACCACTGATGATGCCATTAATTCAGCAGCACAAAGTACATGATGCAGAAATCTGAGCGTGACAGATAACGGGCTGGACGACCTTGTGAACCAAGGTCAAGACATAACTGATTCAACAGACAGCGGTGAGATATCCACTTCAGCATCACATTGAGGCAAAAATAAACCAGAGTCGACAAAACAGCAACAAATGTCATAATAGCATTACAGGTTAAGACTGAGGATCACCAGAGTCATTAGGATTCATTCGTTCCATCATACGGAGGATGTGGGACCTATGGATACTTCGAAACCCAACATCTACACTAACATCAAAGCAACTAGTAGCTCAGTGCTATAACATCCGCAAGAAGCACCTGTTATCACAACTAGAAATTGACGAGGTACAACACGAATGCTCCAGCAAGGGGGAGCCAGGGCGACAGGTCAGGGGGGAGATATCATCATCATCACCCCCACAATTGGAGATTGGGTACCAAGCCCCAATAACAGGCCTGGATGAGCTTGATTCAAAGGTTGCTGACCTGAGACTGAAGATCATGAGCAAGAAGGACACCTGGAACTTCTGTGGTCGGTTACCAAGACTAAGTGAAGTGCCTTCTGAAAGTCTACTAGATGATGTGAATGCAGCACTAAGAACAATCCCTACTACGACCATCACTGAGACCAACAAGTTCATATACACCACAGCAACCGTGATCCTTGAGATGCATGGCTATAAGGTCAACAAAAGCCATAAGGAGCAGTATCCTCCATGGAGAAGTAGGTTGGAGACCAAGATCAAGGCAGCATGGAGAAAAGTTAGCCAGCTATCAGAATTGCAGAAAGGCATGATGAAGAAAGGGATACCTAAGAAATAAAACTCACTGTCTATACCTGAGGCCTTAGAGACTGCCAAGCAAGGCTCATAGCCCTGGCCACATGACTGAAGAGGTACACCAGAGAAGTTGAAGCCAGGAGAGTAAACCGAATGTTCTCCACTGAGCCATCCAAGGTGTACTCTCAGTGGCAGGGTAATAACATGAAAGCAGGCCCACCAAGGCTGGAGACTGAACAGTTCTGGAAGAGCATATGGGAGAAGGAGGCATCACACAACAACAATGCCCAGTGGCTGGTGGACCTAAGAGCAGACCACAGCAACCTCCCTGCACAAAACCCAGTAATCATCACAATGGCAGACATTCAAGAGTGTGAAGAA
>NW_018127883.1:11073594-11078182 GCF_001952655.1 Monopterus albus | reverse complement strand
TGATCTTCAGTCTCAGGTCAGCAGCCCTTGAATCAAGCTCATCCGGGCCTGTTATTGGGGCTTGGTACCCAATCTCCAATTGTGGGAGTGATGATGATGATGATGATGATATCTCCCTGACCTGTTGTCCTGGCTCCCCCTTGCTGGAACATTTGTGTTGTACCTCGTCAATCTCTAGTTGTGATAGCAGGTGCTTCTTGCGAATGTTAGAGCACTGGGCTACTAGTTGTTTTGATGTTAGTCTAGATGTTGGGTTTCAAAGTATCCATATCCTCCGTATGTAACCCCGCTCGCTGGGGTTACTTGTATAGTAGCATTCCAATAGTTCCCTGTTCTCCTTTCTTTCCCATGAATGTCTTGTTCTAGTAGCCCACTTCTCATCAGGTAGTGGTGGACAAACAGAAGAAGAAGGCCATAGTGATAGATGTAGTAATCCCAAGTGATAGCAACATCAGGAAGAAGAAACACGAGAAGCTTGAGAAATACCAAGGGCTGAAAGAAGAGCTGGAAAAGATGTGGAAGGTGAAGGCATAAGTGGTCCCTGTGGTAATAGGAACATTTGGGGCTGTGACTCCCAAACTGGGAGAGTGGCTCCAACAGATCCCAGGAACAACATCTGAGATCTCTGTCCAGAATAGTGAAGTCCTAGGACCAGCTAAGATACTGTGCAGGACCCTCAAGCTCCCAGGCCTCTGGTAGAGGACCCAAGCTTGAAGGAAGGAATACAAGACCGCCCCAAAGTGGGGGGCGAGTGGGGAATATATATATACACTGTGTATATATATATATATATACTGCTTATATACTTACAGCATAAGTTGAATTGCTTCTGGGTAGCAGGTGAATTTTCCACCAGAAATTATTTTAATGATTATAGTGTCATTTGTGTGTTAATCTGGTTCTTAAAAGTAACAAGTTCTAACATAAACGTAGGAGAATAAAAGTACAGTACTTGAGTAAATGTACTTGGCTTCAATCCACCACTGAATGTGAAAAAAACAATAAAAATCCATCCCATAGCTGTGAAGATGCAAGTCAAGACTAAAGTGGTTTAAGAAAAAGATCTTATAATGACAGACTAGACTTCATTAACGATAACGACTCCGCTTACCAATCAAAATCCAGGTGTTGTGACACTTCACACGATACACAAACACTCCACAATAAAAATCTAAAATCTCTCACACAGTCAAAGATCAACATTTTGTTTTCATATCACTGTCCGTTACATGTTCATTTCTAAATGGTAGCACTCACTCCTCTCCCTCTCTGCAGCTCTCAACTACAAACAGTGCAGAGTCAGGAGTCTTGTTGTGCCCGCTGGAGTAATCATTCAGGTCGTGTGTCACTGCCTTTCACAAGCTAGAGTCCCCCAGGGCCCTACAACTTTTTTTGAGCAATAAGCTAATTGATTGAAACATTCCATCATCATCCACAGCTACATTTTAGTCTGGAAGGTACCCCCAGGGTGGCAAAGTGTGAGACTTTTGAAAAACGGTAAAACATACTAATGTGTTAGTGCCATTAGTGAGAGATGAACTGTAGCCTGTCAGCCCCAAACAGCCAAGATTGTAGCTGCTAATCTTTGGTTTCTATGCTTGGCTATGTAGGGATTCACCAACCGAGTATGATTGATGTTCAGTTCTGAATACGAATCAAAGAAATGTTTTCTCTGGGTTTGGGTCATGCAGCAGCTGGTCTGCAGTCAGAGCTGATTATAACACTACAGAGTCGGTCCATGGTCCTAAAATTGGTGGGGTAAAAATTCTTTAGCAGTTCAGTGTGATCAGTCATGTAACTGAAATATTCTGCACTTACAGACTTTGACTTTACTTCACCTGTCCTCTCCATTTCCCCTCATCCTTTTCTACTGCCCCCCTGACTGTTTTGTTTCTTTTCCCACCGTTTTCATTCCCAAGCCATTTTGACAGCACATGCAGCTTTCATCACTTGGAGGGGACTATTTTAAAAGCTATAGTATGCAACTTTTCTACAACAAAATATATTTGAAAATCTGCTCCAAAACATGTCTTAATGTGAAGAGGTGCAGTCAAAGCCTTCTGTGACCCAGGCTCCATGAACAGCACTGGCAGCAGTGCAGAGATATTGGCTTCTAAATGGTTTTGAGTGGGATTGACCTCTCTGATCAATCTGAGATTTGATTGTTTCTGCTTGACCAGTAAGTTTTGTTGCATTCTCATTTATTGCAGTTTCATAATGAAAAATGTCTGAAGAGCTGGGCAGAGTGTGATGGAGCGTAGCAGATCGTAGAGGAGCAGGGAGAGGGGGCGCTGGGCAGAGCAGAATGGAGTGATTTTGAGTTTCATACTAGTGTTACTTTAGGTTATACACTGTAGCTTTAAGCAAACAGAGATGTGCAGCACCAACATCGGAGGCAAGTGTGCAAGTTAACTTTATATGAAGTAGCTAACTGGCCAACTAACAGGTCTAGTTAGATAGCTAACAGCTAATTTGTGAAGCATGAGCTACAGAATATTAGGCTACCAACTAAAGGTTGACTAACCATGAACAATTCAAATAGACTACCTTGCTGAACCTGCTGCCACCACAGTCCAACTCTGGATTAACAGCAGAAAACTGAAGGAAACACTGAATTCTACCTAAAAAAAACAAACTTGGTTTGTGAAAAGAATCTGAGGAAAGAATCTAAGAAAACTTTTACCAGCTGTTGGACTTTAAAGTAGCACTGCCTGTCATCTACTAACCATAGATGCTGTTGTATTCTTGATGTCAACAGTCCAAGCCTTGTTTTGATTTGCCTTTGTCTGCCTGGTGAATCAGTCATCCATAGCATCTGCCTCCATGTGAGTTTGGCTGCCTGCATGCTTGGCTGGGTAAATAGCAGCTTGAGGGGCAGGATGGGAGGGGAGGCCGGGCAGCCGGCTGACTGCCTGAAACCACTGCATTTTGTCAAATTCAGTTACTGAAATTGTGGCACTTTAAAACACTGCTACAGTAGGACATAGAACAGTGGCTGTGAGATGAAAGGAACTGATAGATGGTGGATACGTCCTGACAAAACTGTGCATGCAAAACAATACGTGGAGTCTAAGAAGTGCAGTGTTCCTGTAAATGTTGTTACAGTATAAAAACCATCTGAGGGCGAAATAGAAATGTGACTAAGTCAATGATTTACTTAAGTAAATCAACTGCTCCAACACCAACTACTTTGTTCCCAATAAAACAAAGAAAATGCTCCTACTGTAACATGGATCCATAGAAGCTAGAAATGATCGTATTTTTTATTTAAAAGGCCCCAAAGAAACCCATTAAACAAATTGCTGCACATACAGAGGGAATACCTGCATGGGGAAAATACAAAATGAATCCTTGTTTACTGAATCTTGATGCTGGTTTTTTAATCACACTGGTTTTTTAATCACACAGTTCTACAGGACTTGATTACACTGCAGGTGTACCTTCTATTCATAACTGGAGAAACAGCCTCACACATCACCTCTGATTTCATGCACTTTAAGGCCAGGAATATTAAGACGCTGTGATTCATATTTGCACAAGACTGGTATCATGTAAGTTAGAATACCAATTGTCATACATTTTCACAGTGGCCTTCTTCTCATTTGTCTTACACACACACACACATCCACACCAACAACCGAACACTAAATACATCCCACCCAGCATTATGGGGAACCCTGCCAAGTGTCTGTCCACCCCCAACTCTACAGTATTGTATTGAAGCCACTGTCATATTATTGTTGTACAAATAGTTTTGCCCACAGGGATCAATTTGTCCCACCAGACCAGAGTATCATTTTCTCACACGCTCAAAGTTAATCACAACAGCATTATTTTATTGTTCCTTGATTGACCCGGTGGTCATTCCAGTCCACCATGATGAAGGATGTCCCAAAGCTCTTATGTCTGCTCTGAGGACCAAGGAGGCAGCATGGAGGAGCTGTTACATATTGACCCCTTTATCAGAAATCAGTTTGTGTCTGGATGCTTCTCATGAAGGATCACATCATGTCAGTTAAAATGCATCTACTCATTCCTCTCTCCTTGCGTCTAGTCCCACCCACGTAAGATACAAGGAAAAGATGCAAGTGAGGGACAAGTGGATGGAATTCAGGGAATTGGGAATTACCTAGTGACTTCTCTAAATGTTGTGTAGAAAGCTCTAAGTGAGCCGTCATATGGCTTCTGTCTATTGACCCACGAACATAACTGCTGAGCAGGCATCACCTGAGAAATGAACATAACAGGAGGGTTCCCTCCTGTTATGTTCATTTCTTCATATCAAATATTTGTCTCATTTAAAGCAGTTATGTTCGTGGGTCAATTTGACCCGCAACATAATTAAGGCCTGACTGATGGAGAGTCACTGAGAGGACCATTTTTCCAGCAGGTTCTCCCAACCCTGCTGAGGACCTCTGCAGCTCTGCTGAGATCTTGATCACCCTCATAAAAAAGGCTCTTCTTACATAGTTACACATTTTGACCATACTGCTAATTATTCAGGCCACTGAAACATGCAGAGGTTGGTCAATCTGACCTGTGACGCAGTGGAGGGCCTGTCTGAACAAACACCCGCCACATCATTCAT
>NW_018127883.1:11052359-11073527 GCF_001952655.1 Monopterus albus | reverse complement strand
AGATCAATGTTGTACATTCATACCCAATAACACAGCCCCAGATGGGTCAGTCACTAAGGCATTGGAGGGATTGAGAACCCTCTCTAATGAAATGAAAGAGCATTCAGGGATTAACAACCCATTGGAGGACTGGCTGAATAAGATGTTTGGGAAGTGGAAAAATATAGTGGTTTTAGTGTTGATTTCTCTGATTTCCATTACAGACCTCTTGATTTTGTGTGGATGTTGCTTAAAAGACAGATTTGTCTTTGACCATTCTTCATAAAAGAACACGCAGGACTGGTTTGATTCATACCCTTGTCCTGATCTATGCCTCAGTTTTATCAGAGGTCTGCAGAGAGTTCTGTGGATTTCATGTCTTGGTTTTTGTCCTGACATAGAGTGTGAATTGTGAGACCTTGTAAACACAGGTGTGTGCCTTTCTAAACTATGCCCAATCACTTTGGTTTGCCACAAGCGGACTCCAATCAAGATGTCAACCCATCTCAAGGATAATTAAAGCAAAAGGGTGCATCTGCCACAGAAGAGGCTAAGTGAGGGTTATAGGTTTGTGTGTCATTCTGGGTTATTGAGTGCATACTGATGAGCAAAATGGCAATTTTATCAATGGAAAATTAAATCTACACCACAATAAAATGTGCAAAACTGACAGGGTCTGAATAACTTCTGAAGCCACTGCAGATGTGATACTGTAATAATGAACACTACTGCGTGACAAAGCTGTCATATCAGACAAGACGCATCCCACAACATGCCATGACTACAACCGCTTTCATCATTCAGCCATCTCCTAACACACTCCTGCTCTGTAAGCACACAGAGATAATTATTTTGCAAACCCAGCTAAAATCTATACCAGTAACAACAGATTTCTCCCCTTGTAGTCACCCAGCATACACACACACACCCACACCCACACACACACAGTGTCAGATGTCTCTGGCACTGACTGTCAGAGAGGTGGAAGTACTCAGACAAAGAGAGTGATTAATTATTCAGAGAGGCTCTCTGCAATCCATCACATGCATTATGAAGCAGTCTGATCTACAGTTCGTCTTCTATCAGTCTTAACGATGGGACTAAAACAGCAGGTAAGAAGCATCGACCAGCAAGCTAGTTGCTACTGGAGCTAGACAGCAGCACTCTGCAGATAAAAGGTTACAATGAAAACAGGCAGAAGGTGTTAATGATTGTAACTAAAGTAAGTTTTAGTCAACCATGCTGCCAATTTGCATATAACACAGCATCATCAGTTGCTAGACCAACTCAAAGATAGTTTTCCCTCCTGTTCACAGTCATATTTTCAGGAAATACACATTCAAAAAAGTTTACTATTTATAGTATTCATGTATAAGAGGGGTCACCCATAGTGACAAATGCATTAAAATATCACCCAGCTCTGCAGCTAATTCTTTGTTTTCACAAATTTACCGTTTGGTTCAGCTTCATCACTCTTGTTTTTGTTTTTATAGATACAGCTAGCAGCTGTTTAACAAAATGCCCTGACAAATCCATTATACACTACACCTCCTCAGCTCCAAACAACAAACAAAAGTTATTTAACAGCTAAAGAGTTATACACTTGTAACTACTGTACATATTGTACTGTATTTCTGATGGAAACAAAAATGTACTTCAGAAACTAGGACCAATTCATAGTGTTTAAATGTGGAAGTAGGATGCAACAGTGCCATTAAAGAAGAATCATCACCATCCATTCATCAAAAGATACACAGGTTTAGTGCTTTTCCCTCTTGTGCCTCATGGAGATGTGACTGAATGTGTGTCTGTTACAATTCAATGTAACAGATCAATCTTCTGTCTAAAGGACACTCACCTCCATAGTGGTCAGGTTGCATTGATGAGTTCCTGCAAACCAGCCGTCAGTGGAGCACTGGTCGATATCAACATCCTGCAGGTTAATGTCCACTCGCACCACACCCCTGCAAGACAAGAGGGCCTCATTAAACTGGCTGTTGTACATCTGCCAATGCCACTGCAAAGTGAGGAATACTTTATAGGGGTTGCATTCTGCTTTCCATTTACATAATTGTAGTTTTCTGACCACCTTACTGTTTGATTCCAAGGTGTATAGAGGAGACTATTTCCTAAAATAGAGGTATTTATTGTTTATTTGACTGGGACAATGCACAATCCATTTGCTGTACAGTATCAGATAGAGATGAAGCTAATTTTTATTTGTAGTCCCTAGGCCACCAAAATGCACAGACAATTAACCGACATTAGACATTAACAAAAAATTCAAATGCCAAAATATACTTTATATTGCATATTATTTTCAGTGCATGCTTTGACAGTCAATAAGGTGATTTCACTGATAGATATGAGAAGATACAGTATGAAAAATGTGTCAGGATCCCACTTCTAGTTAAAATGATAATCAAAGACAACAGCATGCATGGCCAGTGTGATGTTAAACATGTTCCCTTCGGTGTGACTTTGGGTAAATTCTAATTTTTGGGGAGAAATATATTGTTCTTTTGTTTGCAGTTCATATTAAAAACTTAATTTGTTAACAGACTGTCTGTTTAGTGTTGGTAGATTATTTAGTGAGTGTGTTTGTCTGTATATATACAGTATGTTCTTCATTTGTTAGGTCAGTTGGTTTTGGTTTAGGTACTGTGTAGGTTTGTTACAGTTCAGTTTGCTGTATTCTGAGTTTCTTTATCCTTTGTTGACCTCTGTTAGGGTCCAGTTTATTTGATACTGATGTTGCCTGTGTCCTTTTCCATGTTTTTGGGTCAATAAAAAGCCCATCTTTTTTGAGTTTTAACTGTCCTTGGCTGTACTGTTTGGTCCCTGACAAGGAAAAACAAAGCCCACAGTTTAATACTGTCAACTCAGCATGACAGAGAGAGATGATCAGCTGCCAATTGATCATTTATCATTTACTTTACTCAGCCACGTGAGCCAGGCAGGAGCATCTGCCTAAAGCTCCATACAGAGAAGGTCAGCGTCTGTGATTCTGAAGGTCAGTCTCTCTGATTGTGACAGTCTTTTTTTGCTGGTGTGGCATATGTCTTTTCTGTCTGACACCACACAGGGCAAACAAAAAGCCAAATGCAGTATATGCCGTATGTGTATACACAAAAAACAAGTGCATATACCATAGAATTGTGCTTACTTGTTTGTTTAAATGAAGATAACGCATTTCAAATGTGCAGCTGATCAAGAATCTTGAACTACTTAAAAACTGAGCACAGTCTGAGGCAAACTGTTATTAGAAAATGTATACTGATTTTAAATTAATGAAAGACATGCTGTACAGTATGAGTGTCATTACACAAAGCTAATGCACAGTAAGAAGAGAAAAAGACATTTCTCTAATTCAGCTTTTAGCAAAGTGCCAGTTAATCATAACTGCAAACAGTAAAGCAACTGGTACAAACAAGCATAAAAGGAAAGCAGCATGTCATTTTCAACATAAATCACTAATAATGAAGGTTTGATTAGTATAAAATAAATGCAAGCAGCAACTGAACCAGCTGGTATCTGTTTAATTGGACAAAACCTGGAGCTGCTTCGGTTAAAATGAACCAGTGGCAGACTTTGTAATAACCTTAAACTCTTGTCGCATCTCCTCAAACATTTATTTTCACATGGGTTTAATTTTGTTATAGGATTAATAGAGAGAAAAGAGAAAAGCAGAGTCTTGTTCAGCCTGAACCACACTGAGGATATGTGTCAATCTTTTTTTTTTTTTTAGCTCCACAAGTTTCTACCTTGCTTCAGTTTCAGTATGATGATGTGTATTATTAACTCATTTTGCCTCATCGGTGCCTCTTTGTTAGAGCCCTTTGTGGTCTCAGCACGATATTAAAGGAGAACATTATTACCTGGAAAATGATCAGCCCTCTTCACACCTCACTGTACTCTACTGTAAATTTGATGAATGAATTTGAGGGAATGGCACAGTCATATCACCATATCACTCATAGATCTGTACTGCTTGCTTGTAATAATAACCATCACTGAGATCATAATTACAAGAAACCGGGTTGGGCAAGCTGCTCCTCCCCTTTCTGCTTTAGTGGTTGTACTAGCTGCAGAGCATTGCAGTTCTAACACAAATACAGTGGATTTCATTTAATTTATTTCCTGGAATAATGTGTGCACTTTTATTAGTCAAGATAACAGCATTTCCTGTCTTCTTCATTCTTCCAACTATGTGTGAAGGTGTACAGGTTTATTTTACAGGTCCAGTGTTTGCTAATAACTTTCAAGTGTTTCCAGGAAATAACCACAGTTTGATATTAAGTACAGAAAAAAGAACCACAGCTCTGAGACTAATTTTTTTCTTAGTTATGCCTCTGAGTTGTGTTGACTTTATTCTTGGGTTCCAGATGAATTTTCATGAAAGAAACTGTAAACCCCAGATAAAATGTACGATTCATTTATTAATTATGTGGAATGAAAGTCTGCATTTACACTGAATTGGATGGTTGTTTGTTGACAAATTTGACATTTTGCTTCTGTCCTCTGAATAAAAGCCTCAGGTTTGTGCAAACTCAGCATTTAGAAATAACTGGAAGTGCCTAATTGTATGGTTCCTTCCACAAAATTATCTAGAAATAAACTGGAATTTACAGACGTGTAAGATATGAGAATGACACCGAATATTGGCATAGAGGGGGGAAAACATTTTGTAGAGCTACAATATTAAATGTTATGATCTGCTGTCTAATCACCATATTTATTAGTTGTTAGCGCTTAGAACTACTTGATTAATACAAATTAGGAAAGATATTCTCAGATGTCAGATCATCTCTTGGTCCATCTCACTTTCTCTCCTAAACTCACATGCACCTTCACCTACTGCTGAGGTGGCATGTTGTCCAGGTGCATGTCAGCTGGTTTACCTGGCTCTCAGTGGACACCAGGTGAGTGCGATGCTCTACTTGTGTTATTAATAACTGCTGCTCTAGTCTTGCCTTGGGACAAACTGGCTTCACTGTTTTCAGTTGCACTGCTGGTTGTTTTGCTGAAAAATGCCCTCAGTTTTAGTTCTGACTTATGTAATATAGGTAGGAAACAGTGCCCTGAAACAACCAGAGTAAGAAAATATCCATTTGTTTTGGGCAGAGGATTCATTAAAAAGCCTGTTTCAATGGCAGTTCAAGCATTAACATTTGTTTGAGTTTAGCTTTTTAAAGTGAGTGTCCATACAAAGAAAAATAGCCTGTTTTATCCTTTTTTATCTTGTTTTTCTTCTGCTTCCAGCTCTCCTGGCACTCTTCAGCATCCCAGCCAAAGTGGACATATGGCATGTAAAATAGTGTGAATAAAAGGAAGAAAGAAAAAAGCAAGTGTGCCTGAAACAGAGGTGGCAACTGAATTAGTGTAGAGCACAAAGACTGGGTCATTATTTGAGAATGAAAATGGAGAACATGGGCAGAGGCATCGTGGTGGCCATGAAGGACAAGATTATCACAGAGAGCAGCAGATAGTGGTGCCCCGGGAGGGCTCTCTCCTGCCATTCTCTGTGGGTCTAAAGGCCAGGCCAGAAAGGAGAGGAGCATCCCACCAGCAGGGGCTCTTGTTTTTCTGACAGTCCAGTCAGACTGTGCTAATGTTAGCCTGAGCATTTAACTGGAAATATATCTGGGTAATTGCTTATAGGCTACAAAAGGAAATTCATTAAAACATCCTTGCTGCCTCCGAAACAGTCTTTGATGTGAATGAATACTGAATATCAGGTCTGTACACTGTGAGCTGTATGTGTTTGTTTGGGCCCAGGAAATGTATCTGAGACTGATTAGCTTATTTAGCCTCATTGCACTGATGATAATGTATTACAGTCTGAATTTCAACACCAAAAAGCACCAAAACACTCAGGCAAAGAGACTACCACGACTTTTATAATAGTGCAATTAATTTCATTGTAAATCAATGGCTTTGACACAGTCCATGAAGACAGATACCAGAACAGTAAAATCTATTCTATTACAAGCTCGTGGACTGTAAGTGAGGCTGATATGAGCAATGTAGCTCGTCCTTTTTAGTGCTTGTCCGACCTAGCAGGGTTAACCATTGTAACTTAGTAGCTAACAATAGCTACTAAGTTGTAGTGAGAGTACATACTGTAATGTAATATAACCTACTTGTGTTGCTGTTTAGTCAACATACTATGTTACCATTTTTTACTGAAGTATTTTGCAGTAATGGGCTCAAAGATAATGCAAGGTGATGATGTTTCAGTACTGAGTACTGTATTAGAACAAGTATTATAAATAATTAATTAAACTATGTCAAACAAACTGTGTGACTGCAGCAGAACTTTATTTAAAGTGAAAGCAAATCTTTTTACAAGTAATTTTGTACTTTTTTTTGTTTTGTTTTTGTTTCTCAAGCTCTTCCTGGAGCTGTGTCAATTTATTAAATTCATTCATTTTTTAAATGTATTTATTAATATATTTATTGAACATAGGTCCACTATTAAGTTTTTGCAATGCAGCGTGGGACTACTTCAATCAAAAGTTAAAAATATCAAGCAGTTTTAGTATGCATGCAGATTTTTTTTTTTTTTGAGCATACTTATTTAAGTACTTACTTTTATTTTTTTTTTTGGCTGTTTAGCAATAATGTGTAGTATTGGACAGCTATAGTAGAATGTGAACTAATGACAACTGTAAAACCTAGACACTGAATAATGAAAGAGAATAAACTGCAAAGCTATGCAAAGGTTTATTAGTTACTGGACAAGAACTTCTACAGTATATGTATATACTGAGTATAAACTAAAATTAAGCATTCAGCGGGTTCCTCTGAAGCAAGTGGAATGAGCCTGGACATCTCCAGTAAATCAAGAATAACGCAGCTAAAAGGTGAACAAGGAAGAACAGCAGAGGCTTAGACATGATATTTTACCCTGTCATTGTAACCAGATGAATTCGCATGCACATTTCTGCTTCCCGAGCGTATTGACTAGAACACATTGCTGTCCTTTCAGAAGGGCACAGTTCATTATGTCATGGAAAAAATCACAATGCAAGAAACAAGCAACCCTTCTAAAGAAAATGCCTCTTATGTGATGGAAATGCATTAAGCTGACAGGACGAAGAGAAGCTATTGTGAGTCTAGCCACTGGGCGATACGTTGCTTGTCTACCAGCATTTGAAGAAACCTGAGTCATTTTATTGAGTTCTGTCGCTGGTCCTCAAAAAAAGACATTTTGCTGGAGGAAAAGCAGCTGAGAAGCAAAACAGAGACTTTTGTTTTCTTCTGGACACTCGTCATTAAAATCTATCTTCTGAAAGACCAAACCAAATAGTTTGGGCTGCTGACAAAGATTTAACAGATAACATAATCTAATTAATAGTTTGGACTGTTTCTGGTGACACATGAGAATTAAATCGTTCTTTGCTAATTATGAATGAAAACAAATGCACATGCTTCAGTAATCATCATTTAGCTCTTGTTGCTTTCCACCTTTACTATCCCAAAATGTACTAAACCTTTTGCAATTTGCCCTTAAAATGAAAGTCATCCAGTGTTGCTCACAGCTACAGGATAAATGGCTGGAAATATTATAATGTGATACACAGGGACTTGAACACAAGGGCAAAGGGATTTCTGTCTGATATTAAGATACAGTTCTCTAGATTCAGAATTAACAATCTCAAAGCTACAACATCTTTTATAGTTGTTTATATATTTATTATGAGATATTTACTGTAATACTCTAAAGAGTATGTAGTCTTTGCAAACCTTCCAGACCCAGCATCACACTCTGTTCCCCAGTGTGAAGCCTCGCTATCGTACTGCAGCTCTATTTTTCTCATTACCAGATTACTTACAGATACACTGAAGATATTACAGATGTATAATCCCTGGACAGGCAATTAAATTACAGCAGGATGCTTCCAAAGTCTCTGTGATTATTCCCTACAGTTGCATGATTAGGTGTATATCACTTAAAAAAAATCCAGAAAGGCTTTTCTTTAATGTTGACAATTAGTGGCTGACATCAACAGTGAGAGAAGGAGAGTTTTGTTGATCTTTAACCCTCACACATTGCCCTCTACAAGGTTACACTCATTTTAGATGCACTTATAATTTCAATGTTCTTACATCTTCCTGCAGAAAACCATCCGATATAAGCACACTCCAGGGAATTGTGGGGGCTCCCTTCCTATTTGTTTCTGTATGGTGTCCATCTAAGCAGATGCTGCTGGCTCCACCTGAAGCTTGAGGCCTCCCATTCTGTTAAACGTCTGGGCATCTCCCAGCAGTCAGGCTGTCCAGGCTGCTTGTACAGCAAAACACTGAGCAAAGCCAAGTACATTCTGCCATCTAACTAGAACCTGTTCGGCCTTTGGAGAAATATGCTGTAAAAATATATATTTCTTTGTCAGCTGGTTGTATTTTTGGGATTGTTTTAGTTACTTATTATAGGCCGCTGCTGTCAGAGCTCCAGCCTCAAAACGATTAAGGGCTGTGCTGTGAAGAGTGAGGCTGAAGTGTGTGTTCACCTACGGTAACACATACATTATTTCCTGTCTCTGATTCCCTCTCTTTCTCTCTTGTGTACTTGTTGTTCAGACTGGCTTTTGCATTTGTGTGTCTGTGTAGTCACAAGTTTGTCAGAAGTGACATTGATCTGCCAATTAGGGCAGTGAAGAATGTCTCAACCTCCAATGACAGCATGCACACACGCACACACACACACACACACACACACAAACACAGATACACATTTGAAAACAGCCAGTCCTCTCTGTGTGGTCTAAGCTGCCTCCCCTGTGCCTTGAGTACCGTTGAAGAAATAGACAGGAAGAGAACAAATGAAGTGTGAGAGGTGTGATTTCTTACACTTTCACAAAAAACAACAGGTCAGTGTGCCGCAAACACGTCCACATGCTCCTGCTCTAACAAAGCACATTAGCTGTTTATCACTTGTGTCCTCAACAAACAAAACAGGAGAAAACTGCGTCAATTTGTAAAATTCAAACAAGTCACCTTCGTCCTTGCAACATCATCTCACCAAAAAGGAGGTGGCCGAAGCATTAAAAGGATGGAATCAAGATGGCCCATGCAGGGTTGTTGTTCTACATCTTTCATTATTAATTCATTGTTGTATTGATTGTGAATTCATCTGGAGGGGAAACAGAGGAGAGCTGATGTCTGAGGCAGTTATAATAGCCAGCGTTTCCTCTCCTCTTCTGTTTCTTATTGGGCAGGCTTCTGAGGGACAGGGAGCATGCAGGATAAGCTGCCTGTCATGTTGATATACTGTAAGTATCTGAAACATAGCTGTGAGAATGCACCACAGAAAAGCTGGAGTCAAATTAAGGTATGCAGTATTCCAGACTGAACATAAATGAAACCATTTGGAAATGATATGACAATCCTACTGCATGGAGAGCTACGTAAAAATCATGCTCATTATGTTCACAGAGACAGAAAAAAACAACACTTTCAGATGACAAAGTGTACCATCATTCATTTAAGGATAACTTAAACCTACAATATGCAAGTTCTTAAAGTCAAGCTAGCATGAGCATAAGTCATGAGATCTTGTTGGCCTATAATTTGCAGTGAGATTATGTAGAGAGGTGATAAAATGTGACTGACAAAATGTCCTTACTTTGAAAATACTCTGAAATGTTCTCTGGTGTAAGAGAGGGAATCCCTGAACTGATCCTAAAAAATAGCTCCTCTGCTCCTTGAAACACAATGGGATGTTTCTTCTAGTGCTTCTGGATAGGTCACTCTCCAGGGACATTAAATACAAAGCCCTCACATGTCATACACATTTGACTTTATGGAGGAAACATCTGTTGAA
This sequence comes from Monopterus albus, assembly GCF_001952655.1. NCBI lineage: Eukaryota > Metazoa > Chordata > Actinopteri > Synbranchiformes > Synbranchidae > Monopterus > Monopterus albus. Next base: position 11,063,722 of record NW_018127883.1, on the reverse strand, counting down.
AAGGGTGGGGAATGGATTAAAAATGCTCCTTTGTCAATAGTTGAGCTGCGTGTACATGTCACTTTGTTATCAGATTGCTTCAGTAAGAGTGAGCCTAAGTGTGTGAAGCTGCTCTCAGATGCTTTAGTCTGTGATAACACAAGTTAGCTGATAGCCCATTACAGTGTAATCACTGCAGGTTTTGACTTATTTGCTTGCACATGAGTGACTTGAGCAAATCAATGAAAGATTCATGGAGGGCAGTACACAACTAGTGGCCTGGATTAAATATTCATTGGAACGATGTTGGTCAGGATCTTATGAAGTCTTAACACTTGACTATTCCGGTACATATCAGGACTGCACACTGCAGCATGGGGGGGTTCAGGACATGCACAAAACACCCAAACACCCAAACATCACACACATTTAGGCATTTCTTCCTCTGCTGATTCTGGCTGCTGTGCTTTTCTCTCATCTCAGGAAGGTTCTGACTCATCACAGATTTTGCAGCCCGCCGCTTTGGAATGAGGTAAAAGAAAGGGCACACGTTTCCTGAGTAGTAAAGCATGCAGCCAAGCAAATCTGAAAAATTAATTAGGGCCTGTAGCCAGAGGTTTCCACCACTGCTACATCCAGGGTTATTTTTAGCATTCTGCCTCCTCAGACTGGAGAAGAAACCCCCCTACCCCTCAAATACAAGAGGGGGCTTGGCAGACTGTGGTATGTTTGGGAAGGGAAGAGAAGAGACACAGGTATGAATAATTATCTTATTAGGCCCAGGTTTATGAGTGAGGATTTGAGATTTAGTGGTGGTTAAACCTATATTAACTGACCTTTAGACTGATTGACATTAGCCTTTCTCCCATGAATCTGTATTTTTTAAATACAAGTAATAACATCACAGGTGTGTGTCAAGCTGTTTAAACAAATGTTTAATGGTGAGAAGGGGAAAATTGAGTTTGTTTGTTTGTTTGTTTACCAGCCTTGTTTACCACCATCTGTGTGCCTACCTGAATTCAGGAGCCAGGTTGGGCTTCAAGCCATAGAAAGCAGCTGATAAGGTCAAAAGCCAACGGGGAACAAAATTCCCATTTTCACACTCCAGGTAGGGAACAGACCACTTGACATGCGTCTTGTCCGGAATAAAACTCTCTCCTCTTTTTAAAGAATTGTCAACTGATCTAAAATCTTGGCTCAGGACCCTCTTATGGAAACTGGGCTTCTTCCTGTCTTTGACTTTGTGGTACCACTCTGTTTCTGCTGTGCGATTGTGCAGATAGCGGTGGGCCATGCTGGAGAGGTCTTGGAGAATTATCTCTCCACCCGCCCTCGTCGCCTGGAGAAGCACGGAGGGGCCAGTTACGGACGAATCTGCGCTAAAAGTGACAACTGCCCGGTGAATCTTGGAGTCTCCCTCCAGAATACTCCTGACTAGGGCATGGTACCACTCAATGTCTCGCCGGAGAGTCTGCTCCCTGGACCTGTTGGCTTGCAAAATCATATTGAGGAAGTTTGTGGCGTGCAGCACTGTATCCAACACGCTGCTCATGGAGTAATGCGGGGTGGCTTGTGACCTTCCTCGCAATGAGGTGAGTTCGTACCTCCGCGTGCAGTTGGCGTGCTTTAAGGTGGTCGAGTCTCCCGTGTGGAGAAAAGCCGTGACCAGCCTGGGAAGAGGTTCTTCTATTTTCTGTGGCAGCACCGCCACCTCCCCGGGAGGGTGATACGGCGCACGGAGATGCGCCAGCTGCCAACGGTGCGTCTGAGCGTCGTAAATCGCCTCCTGTGGTCTGATGTCCTTCCCATGCGCTGTCCATTCCGCGTATTTATAGTGTGATCCAATCACAAATCCTACTTGCAGCAGCAACGACAGCCGGAAAACAGCCATCTCTCCGAAACGAGCGTCCGCAGATGTTTGGGGGATTGCTGCTCGAAATGACAGTGTACTGTAATACAGGGCGACTAAGCTGAAAAAAAAGAAAAATGGGAAAAAATCTGGCAAATTGCTTCGCTAAACCATCTTCGCCACTTGTAGGATAATGCGCTCCACGTCTCTGTTATTGAAACCAAAAGAACAAATGAGGAAAATAACCGCAAGGAACTCGTCAAATTCCTCCTTCTTTACAGATGCCTCATACAGCTTGTTGATGTTGACTATCCGGTTGCAGCTGTTTCCCCCCACCCCCCTCTCTCCTTCTGGAGACTGTCTTGCCTTTGCTGTGCGGCGGACGTCCTCCTTCTGCGTGCAGACTACACAGACTGAATCAAAACGAGAAGGAAGGGAGGGGTAAGGGGCAGGTTGTTATTATATTTATATATTTTTAAGAGGGACCGAGTCACGGAGCTTCTCACTTGGATGACAAACGTACTCCGCCCTCTTCCGACCACAACAAGCATTAAGTAGGTCTATAAGCTATAAAGCCCGTCTTCTTCTTCATCTCATAGGGCTCCAGAAGCACCATTGATCGCGTATGGCCACTTCTTCTGTCAATCACGGAGCAGTGTTTGGTGGCGCTGTGAGGGAGCTGTCCAGTGCTGAAACTGAGAAATAAAGAGCTGTCCGGTGCTGAAACTGAGAAATAAAGAGCTGTCCGGTGCTGAAACTGAAGCCTCGGCTAATTTATCCAAATTAAGCAATGATTCCAATATTGAAAAGCTATATGGAGACACCCCTGTTCATAAGTTGAAATATGCCTCTTAAATTCAGTTAGATCCCCTGCTGGCACTGTGGCAATTCAGTCCTGCCTTCAATCTAGATGTTTCTAATCAATAAAGTAATTTATAGTTGGGAAAAGTGGTGGTTCTGTCATGTACTAGCTAGTCAAACTACACAGCAGAAAGGGAGATTGAATACTGTGTATTTTTTTTTACTTCCTCATCAATTAATCGCTTTCTGTCATATTAGTTCAAGTTCTTGTGTTGTTCTCTCTCTCTTTCTCTCTCCTGGATGCAGGGGCATGTCACATCACAATGTCTGTGTTAGAGGCATCTCATCCTGGGAGCAGAGTGAGTGAAGACAGGCATGACAGAGGGTGACAGAGCAGCTCGGGAAAACCTCAGGATACGTTGGAAAAGTAATTCGGAGAACAGAAATTAAACCCTTGTTAAATCCTAAATCATCAGTTAGCATGATGATGGTGATGATGATGAAGATGGACTTGACGCCTTCTCTTGAGGTGTGAATCATCTGCATGGGCAGTGGGTTCTTAATATCCTGCCAGCTGGCGACCGTGATGAATATGTAATCATGACCAGTTCTTGAAATTGAGAAATGGTGGCACATCTTATTTAAACTGTTTGGAATAATCTGACATTTGAAAAATAAGCACTTGAAAAACCTAAAGTGACTATTGGGGTTTTCTTTTTGTCCTTTTCCTGACCCATGCCAGAAGGTGATAATTGCAGCAGATCTGATCTTTACAGATCAAAATCTCGACTGGCTCTCAAACCAGTCCACCAGGATTTCAGGCGGCAGTCACAGCCCTGTATTATCTAGTTACAATGGCTAATCAGCAGGATCTTCTCAATTGCAACCCATTTACTAATTTAATGGTTCGTGCTCAAGTCTGTCATCATTATATTGTGTTTTATGAAGAGTTTGAAGAATGAATGTGTACAGCATATCTCTACTGCTCCGATAAGGATAGTGAGTCATCTACTGTAATCATGTGTTATCAGTTGTTTACACTGTTGCCAACAATTTTCCCACTTTCAGTAAAAAAAAGTGGACCATAATATTATAGTGATAGCACATTAAAGTGTTTCAGTCATAATAAAATATAATGTAGGCTTACTAAAATGATCAGCCTTATTGTTTTGGTATATACAATACAGTTCTATTTTGTGGTAGAAAGGATAGTGTTGAACTTTTAATGGGCTTAGCAAGAGCACACAATATAGGCAGACTCTTTGATATAAAACAGAGCTTAGAGACTTTATTATCATGTATAAATAATAAAATAATAAACAGCTTGAAAGAAAAGCATGTTTATTATAATCTAAAATAAGTTTACATTATTAAATGTTATAAAAAATAAATACAAAAATAGGTGAACATCACTGAAAATCTGTTAATATCATCTAATGAGAAACAACAAAATTAATAAAAAAAAAAAAGATTTGACAAACAAGTTAGATTAATTCATATTTTTAACATTCAAGGCTTTAAAATATTTGCCTTAAAATTATTTCAACTGACTTCTTGGGGAGGCGACAGTGGTGCAGTGGGTAGAGCAGTCGTCTCCAACCTGAAGGTTCGAATCTCGGTGCCAGCAGTCCATCTGTTGAAGTGTCCTTGGGCAAGACACTGAACCCCCCATTACCCCAGATGGTTAGAGCCATCGGTTGAGGTGGCGCCGCAGATGGCTGCCGTTGGTTCTGTACCGGAAACAAATTCCTTGTGTGTAACATACTTGGCCAATAAAGGTGATTATCCTTGATCATTTTTGGTCATAGTTTGCTGATTTTCTCAGTACTACTCTGTACTGGACAGAATTCTTGCTCATAGACTAATAAAGATGCTACATGACATCTTTCTGTGGTGGTTTTAAGGCTTTTAATCATGTCGATTTACATGTGGGCACCAGCAATGTCAACAGTCTAAATGAAGAACTGAGATGCACATATAACATCATCAGTAAGGCTGCCATCTTGCTTGAATAAAAGGAAATAAATCAAAAATCTGAGTTAAATTAAATAAAGATTTCAATGTCTTTCTTCACCATATGACAAGTAGAAGTCCAGCCAGGATGTGCAAACATCCTCATCTACAAACTGGAGCCTTTAAGAGTCCTCTGTGCATCCCTGTAGTTGGAACTTCTCAGTCATATCCCAGTATCGGAATCCCTGACTTACAATAACCATCACGGATCCACCAAAATCAGAAAAATGCTGCATGTGCTTCCTACTGAATCTTTTATGGTGAAAGTTACTAGCTGCCAGGTTATAAAGTTCAATCCTCCGCTGCACTGTATGTAAAAACATACATAAATACTTGTAGCTAAATAAAGGAAGATTACAATTCTTTTAACCCATGGTTTGATCAGAAGTGGGATGTTGCAGTCCTTAAAGAAATGACTCGCTAGTTGTTTTCTCTCTGCTCCAGTGTCCTGATCATAGCCTCCACCCACAGAGCAGATGCTGTATATCTCAGAACACTGATCAGGAGTGTCTGGCATTCTCATGCAGATCAGCCAGTGTCTGTTGCTGGCTTCCTGCCTCTCATTTAGAGCCAAAGAGGCTCCAAAGAATGTAACTGTGTAAATGTAACAAAATATGATGAAGGTGCTGATGTACAGGCAGAATAACTGCACTGGTTATGTTTGTAATATAATGTAGTTATTGAGGGTAACATGTTTAACATTTCTGCACTCTCTGAGTGTCTGGCAACATGTGTCCACAAATTTTGCACTCTACCTCCAGTTTTTCCACAAAGTATATAAAATAATATCTGTGTTTGGACTCTGCGGGTGCACAGAAATTAACAAGGGAATGTTAGATGGTCTGTGGCCGCTCAGATGGACATAGTATTAACCCACTAAAACCCTTAGTTAAGAAATTGGGTACAATTCAAAAGGTGAAAACACATTAGAAGCTTGAGCTTTAACGCCTTGGGAGGGAATCTAACTCAAAGACTTGACTAAGATATGCAATTTGTGACTCCACCTTTGATTGAATAAAATATGTAATGTGAGAGTATGTTTGTTTTTTAAAAGTTACTAAGTCTCTTTTTGAAAACATGGCATCAAGTTTTCAATTTACAGTAATAAAAATTTGATACAAAGGCCATAAATAAAGTTGTTTATTACAAGCTGTTAACAAAATAATTGCAAAATTTGTAATCCAGTTTAACAGTGCAAAAAAAAAGGACCTACAGTATGTGAACACTCAAGCATGATTAAAAAAAAGAATTATTAGCTAGTTCTATTAATTTGTCCACAGAATATGTTCGTAATTGAGCCATTACAAACATGAACAACTACTTTAAACTACACCTAAACCAAAACCTCTGATGTGAACTGGTTTTCAAATTAAATTGCAAAAAACACTATATTGTGCAGAAATGGTTATGATCACTACATGTAACCTGCATGTGTCTTTCCCGTATCAGTCAAATTGTCCTGGGCTTGGCCTGCAGTCAGGAAATCGCTCTGTGTGTGACAGTCACTGATCACTTCTTACCTCAGGCAGGATATCACTGAGAAAGTGATAAGTGATGAGGAATAAAGGAAAGCCATCTGTGGTGTGACTGTCAATCTCCTCCTGCTGGATCTGGAGGTGTAGAGCTACACCTGCAGCAACACTCAGCAGAACGATGCCAACACGAGCTCTTAAGACAGAAAACTGTTTTACACAGCGATGTCGTAACAGCAATAAAGCCAGTGTGACAGCACAGCTTGGCTTTCAGGACAAAGCAGTGTCTGCAATTTTGCCAAACACATTATCTCACAGGGAACTGTAAAGATACAGTGGGAGTAGCAAAGCTGCAACTAATATGTTTGGAAAATGCAGCTGCCTGTTTTCTTTTTGAACAGCTATTATTTTAGATGGTAATCCAGTGCTTCTCCTGCTCAAACTGACATTTCAGTACACAAACTCTAAAAGCAGTTGCATTTTCAATATTAAATGTTGTCCACTGGCATTAAATGCCATCAAAAGGTTATTTTGTCTCACATTGTATCATTCCGTATCCCACAAACTGCTTCATCTACTTCAGTTTATCTTCTTATTTCCTGCAGTTCTCACAATGTTTTTTAAACATCCAAACCTGCTGTATTTATTTTTATAACTTTACATCTTCAAATCTGCACAAAATAAAATGTGAATTAATACTTCGCTATAAGGTTTATGTCCCCAGATGTGCAAAAGAGATTAAAAACAGCATTTAAACTATCACTTAGGGAGATAAAATGTGTGTGTGCAGCTAGATGAATAAAAATGTAAATAATCTGAATCGTTTGTTCAAGCTTTGTTTCACTCATGACCTTACCATTATATACACTGAAATCTTGGCAGCATGGTCATGTTTAAAGATTTTACGTGAGTACAGAGAGCAAAAGCTATAAACTGAACAAGAGCATGGCTATTTAAATGTCTTGCAGTGGAATCTACTGGGCATGAATGTTCTTTTAAAATCAGTCAGCTGGACAGATTAAAAGTCAGCCAAGATGATGTTTTCAACCCAGCTTGAATAGGTAGCTAGGTAGCCAGTTGTCATTTCAGTTCACAAAATCTGCTAGAAACGAGTAGCTCCTTTTTTCTACCCTTGACTGAAATAAGTGATTTGTTGTTTTAAAAAATACTACAAACTCTGAGTGGTAAATCTGACACTGTTACCATTGGAATTTACAAGTGTTCCATGTGGGAACAGGGAGCTTGATAAGCCTACAGGAATCTGGGGCTTAGTCGAATGGTCAATTACAGGTATATCTTGGGAATTCAGTATCAGCCAGTCTACTTGTACCAACCCTGTTCCCAACATGTAGGAGTTTAACCTTTAGTTCCACTATATATTTGAAGTAAGACTCCACGGGGGTCAGTTTTACACCCCTGAGCCAGTCGGCCTTGCCTGGCAGTTAACCCCTGTCAGTCAGCTGTCAGTTTGAGTCCTCCGAGACAAGGTTCATATCTCATTTCACACAGATCCATCTTGGGGTCATTGATTTCTCATTCTCTGAGTGAGAAATGGATTCTCTTGCCTTCATCACAGAGAGGAGAGAATTGTGGCAGACGATGGCCAGAAGCCTGATGGAGGCATCAGTTAAATGTGATCTGTTTCAGGGCCCTTCAGTTACTTTGTTCACCACTGCTGTTTGTGTGCTCATCAAAGACAGTCAACAACAGATACTATACTGATGCCTATTGTTCTGCTCTCAGTTTGCATCAAAATGTAAATGAGTTCAATCTGTGTTCCAGTAACAATCGTCCTGTGGTAGTGAGCTCCTGTTGACACCTTCATTAGTGCTCCTCTTCCTCCCTGCACAGAGGTGTGCTGGGGTGCAAATCAATGCGTTAGCTGACTGTTCTGCTCTTACTTCCAGAGAGAAACCACTGATTGTGTAGAAAAACACTTCACCGTGCACTAATACCCTTGATAAGCCCACAGTCTTAAGATGAGACTGCGTAAGCACACACTGTATTCAGTATGTTGTCAGATCAGATCATATGATGAAGAACTGGCTTCCTCCAGTCGCACACACTTCATAATGAAAGGTCCCATTACTTTTCCCCCAGTACTATTAATATTAGTATATTAATGTTAATATTAGTAGTTAATACAAATGAATATTAATTGGTAATAGTACATTTAATTATTATTTCAATATGTAAAGATCAAAATTAGTATTGACAGTAGAGCAACATTTAAACCTTTGTGATAGTACATTCCATTTACAGAAAATACTATTGCTCATTATCCTGTAGAAGGTTGCGGGGGGCTGGAGCCAATCAGGGCGCACCCTGGACAGGCCGCTAGTTTATCACAGGGCTGACAGATAGAGACAGAAAACCGATCTCACCTATGAGCACTTGTACACTTTGGGAAACAATGAAGCTAATTTGTTTTTGGTAGTTCAAGCTGTGGTCAACAATCATTGGCTGCACTCACACAGGTCAGCGCAACTGGGGTCAAAGTTCACCCAATCTGAACTTGGAGTGAATAACTTGTAATTACTGATTTGGATGCTTGACCTTTTCTTACTTTTAATTAAAAAATCCAAAGAAGGGAAAACATTTTGTTTTCATTTTTTATTAGTAAAACCCTGAAAACACCACATTTCTATAGTTATGTTTTCACTAGTGATGGTTTTATATCAAAACAAAAGCAGCTACAGTATAGTCAGTGCTCCTGGGAGACGAACCTCAAATCAACCTGGATGATCCCCAGATCTTCTTTCTAAACTCCACCAATGAGTTAATTTGCTCCTCTGTTGTTTCTGTTTGCCTTCTGTTTCCATTATGCCACAGGTTCACATTAAGGAGATGGGAACAGGCTGGTACCTGCAATTATCCTCGCTCACCCAGCTGTGAGCCACTAGGTGCTGAGCAACGGCTGCTTCTCTTTTTCCCTTCACTGCTCACACACACACACACACACACACACATGCACCTGCTCACTACCCTCCTCCTCCTTCACTTACCACCCATTCTTCACATTCACCTGCCAAGCAGCTTGATTAATAAGGCCAATATGCACAATAGCGAAAACCTCAACCAGAGGACACAGGTGTATATATAACTTTTTTTTAAAAAACTACTAAAGTCTAAAAGTGCACTTGTTCCTCTGCTGAGACAGACCGAGAGAGACAGAGATCCGGACATGATGGCAAAATGCTTTGTTAAATCCGGCCTCACTTTCCATCTATTTTAACAAGTGCACTCATAAGCAGTCCTGGAGATCTATGAAACTTCTCTTCCTGCCTCCTCTCCTTTTGGATGCTGAGGCAGCACCTGGATTTAAATGACTCGACTGGCAGACACATTTCTGCACACTCCAGTTACAGATGGTGCAAAACCACCCTCCGGCCCGCTCGGCCCCTTTTTTTTTTTGTATCACATGATGTTGAAAAAATGCATGTCAACAAAGTTAGTATCATATTACCAATTTCCATCAGCTATACAGTTTCCACCCCCCATGTACCAAGGTCACATTTTTAATCAAATATAATAACTCTAGTATTTTGACTTGCCAATTACCTAAGTTGCATGTCTTTGGACTGTGGGTGGACGTGCAGTACCTGAAAGAATCCGATTTAACACTGATATCCTCAAAAGAAAGTAAAACTCTTCGGTTTTGGCATGGCTCATTTAAAAATGATATAGTCGGTAGTAACAGTGTGATTCTAAAGAAAGAAAAAACCTGTTTCCACCTCACTGAAGCCTAGTTAATAAGTCAGTGGACACTGATACAAGGGCTGTAACAGATACTTTAATGCCACAATGAGATATACACCATTCTTTATCTTTATCACTTTATTAATCCTCCGGCTTTCTCTATATGAGCAGAGAAAGGTGTTGCACCATTCGATGAATAAAAAAATATTTGTGTTGGTCAAGTTAGAGATAATGAGGATAGAGACTGCAAACAGACCCTGCCATAGTACAGTGCTTTAGAATACAACTTAAAGAGGATACTCATCTCCCTGGCTGTAGATATTGATTTTACATCATGTTAACCTATTTGACCTTCTGATTTAGCCTGGAATTCATTTTCCTTACAGCAATACACATATGCTGCTATTGAAGTGCTGGCAGTAGTTTCCACATGGCAGTGGCCAAGAGGTGCACACCCCCATCTAGTGGGCCAGGACTCTATAGAGAGTGATGTAAAGAAATGCTGCAAGCTTTAAATCAAGCTAGAAACAGTTTGCAGCCTATTAAAGTAGCATAAAAGTGAATGAGTTCACCTTTTTTCTCAATCCTGTCATCTCAGACATGATTCAACTTTAAAAATGACCATTGCTTGATTATATCTGGCACCTTTTAACCATTTTTGTTTTATTTATTCTTTTCTCTTTCAATGTTTTGTACTATTTATATTGTTTAGCAAGAGTTAATTGCCATTTTTTTCCTGTAATTTGTTACATTTGCTTTAAACATTTACAAATACATTGTAAAAATACATTTGGGAATTCTATGCCTTTTAGAAATTATTAATTCAGATTTATGTTAATTTAATGTGGACATTATCAAAGGCTGAAATGCAGTAATCCTACATAACTTTCAGGAAAGAGTCCTGTATCATGCTCTCCACCTCTTCAAGCAGTACGCCGTAATCTGCTGGACACACAGCGTGTCCCCTCCTGCCACCAGCCTCCAGGCATTTCATCAAGTCTCTGTGCATTTCTGGTCTGGACACAGTTGATTCGAGCTTCTTCAGCTGCTCCACAGGATTCTTTGGAATATTTTGGATTTGTAAAGCTCTGAACACAGCAGGGGCAAATTTCCCATAGTGAGCAGTGGAACAAAGCACCACAGGGCATGAACCATCCTGCAGCCTGTCAGCCACGACTTTAGCCACAGCCGTGTGCGTATCCATGACGTAGCCTGTCTGCATGTGAACGTTCTGGATGGCGGCCAAGCAGTCATCATCAGAGCACCAGCTGGCCAGCACTTCCTGCTGTATCCTATCAAGAAGGGGCTCGGGAACCTGGAAGTGCTGCTGTCTGTCTAAGCGAGTGAACAGGTCCTTGACAAGACGGCTGTTCCCGTCTGAGACGTGGTAGATAAACCTCTCAGTGTTGGACGATTTCAGGATATCCATAGCAGGGGAGTGGGAGAGCATCAGAGGCCGCCCCCGGAGATCATACTCACCTGTGGTGATAAAGTCTGTGATGATGCGGTTGTGGTTGGATGCACAGAGGACTTTTCTTATTGGGATGCCC
>NW_018127883.1:11047592-11052320 GCF_001952655.1 Monopterus albus | reverse complement strand
GGTGCCCCAAATTTGATGACCCCATCTCTGCACAGATCCAGATAGGCTGAGGAATGGTAGACCACCTGCAAGAGGGAAGAACGTTTGCAAAACAGTGTTTAATGCTGCGACATATGCTGCCTGACTATTAACCTAAGGGAGGGCACTGGCAGAAATTCTGTTCCATACTGTGTTTATACTAATGAGATAAAATTACAATAAAACACCAGAATTAAACATAAGGTGAAAAGATGATGAAAAACTACTGTCTTGTCTATTATAACTGTAAACGACATTTTACAGAGTCACTGTATCTGACTGAACATCTATGTCAATTCCCTTTTTTGCAGCATGAATTAAAATCTAAACCAAAAATCATAACATTCTGTCACAATGACTGAACAAAATGTAGGTCATGCCCTATGTAGTTTCTACTGGTGGAGAGCTAGTTTTACACTCTACACTTGTTTAATTAGGTGGATTCTTTTCTTTTTGACTTAAAGTTTATTGCGTTTAAGAAAAAAGTTTGTCCCAGCATCACATAGGCAAATTAAAATTTGATTGATTTGCTGAACAAATGGATAAATATACAAAAACTAATATTAAAACATTCATCTGAATTTATGATCTAAGCATATTTAAAATCATAGACATTCCAGAAAAGACTGAGATGTTTCCTTTGTTCAAATTAAATCTTAAGCACCAGTTTTGCTGAGAGTCAAGATTCTCACTTTAAGATAAGATTTCATGTGATGCAGGTCAAGTTTGAAAAGCTACAAATGTTTTCTCTGAAACAAATGAAGTGGATATTGAATAAAAATAAACTGAGCTGTTTAGCTGCTTCACTTTCAGAGTCCTGGTGTTGTGGCTCACTTCCACACAGTCTCATCTTACTGGGATGTTTACCGCAGAGCTGTTATTAATGTTATTACTAACACCTGTGCATTTTCTACTATGACAAGTCAAAATGTCTGCCATGAAAAAACTCAGTGATCATCTACCCACCTGAGGCAACAACCGTGCCCAATTGATGGAGTTGGCAGTGCTGAGAACGGTGCCGTACTCCACAGCAAGGTACCCTAACTCTCCAAACATCCTCTTGATGGTTCTCTGACAGAAGTCGAAGTCTGACTGCACACTCATCGCCCTGGCATTGCCCTCTCTGTAGCTCATCATCTGGTGTTTCTGAATCTCACTCACCCCTTCCTCTGGGAAAAACACCAGCACTCCGGTCCTGTGTCTGTCGGTGCCACTGAGTTTGCTGAAGCCACTGAGAACAGCACTTCCTGTGTCTCCAGATGTTGCTACCAGGATGAGGTAGTTGCACATTGGTGGGAGGCAGTAGGCAAAAAGCTGGGGCATCAGTTGTAAGGCAAAGTCTTTAAAAGAGGCGGTGGGGCCATGAAAAAGCTCCTGAATAAAGTAATTTTGGCTGAGATGTTTTACAGGTGCAACTGCCTCACTTGAAAAGTTGGACCCATATGCTTTGAATATCATTGTTCTGAGATCCAAAGCAGAGATATCCAATGGGTGTATGCACTTTTCAAGTAAAACTAATGCTCTTTCTGGGTACGACATGTCAGCTAGTCTAAGCCATTCACTAGCACTGATATGTGGGAATCCATTTTTGGGAACATAGAGGCCTTCATCTCTGGCCAGACCCTCTACTACCACATCACTAAAGTATATTTTCTGTTTGGACGATTCCTCACTGTCGCATCTTGTGGACACGTAGGTTTCTGCAGCATGATTCTGATATCTTTCCACAGCCTTCACCACCTTCTCTGCTAATTCCTCCACTGTGTCCCCTCTTCCACACAGCACTCGCACATCAAGCCAATTCTCATAAAACTGCTTCCGGTAATGCAGAATATCCCTCATGGATACCCCTGCCTCCTGGCCCACTATCCTGTTCACCTTCATCCTGGTCAGTCTCTGCAAGATGTCCTCACTGTCCACATCCAGGTAGACAAACAGTCCGGTCCGTTTGACGTGTTGCATAGCCACAGAATGTAGAGGGTTCGACCCCGTCAGGGACACAACACACCCAGAAGCAGAGAAGTTACACAAGGCCTGACCTTCCTCCTCCAGGAAACGTTCTCCACCGACTGCTGCCAGCTTGGCAGCCACAGGCATCTTCCAGGTCGTCTCCAGGATGTCATCATCAACATCAATGGCTGGCAGTCCTAGTTTCTCAGCCACTAGCCTTGCCACTGTGGTCTTCCCTGCCCCAGGAGGGCCCATAAGCAGAATGTTCTCATTCCCCACTAGGGGTGCTTTGGTGGACAGCCATGATTTTGATATTGTAAAGTGTCTCTGACAACGTCTGGCAGCTTTAAATGCAAATTGACTACCTGCATTCAGTAAACCCATTAGGAGTCTAATGACAGCGTTCTCTCCCGTAAAGAAAGTAATGAGGCGATCAAAACAGTGTTCAGCCAATGTGTCTTATTGCGATAGAGTACCTAAGTTACAATGGGTTTAAGTGGCTGCAGCAGCTGTTTTGAAACCAAGAGAGTAGTAGAAATGTTTTCGCGATACCTTTAGTGCGCCAAACTCTTATGTAAAACGGTGAATTTCCGTACACCAAACTTAACTAGTATTATTTTTAGCAGCGTCTGTAACTATATCGCTTATTTTAACGGGGAAAGTGATAGTTGATACCGCTTTACTTTACAGGAAGATAAACAAATAACTACGGTCTGCCTTAAGGGACAAATTTAAATTTTATTTCGCAGGAGGCATGATGAGAATACAAAAAGTCAGCCAGCTTTTAGTTGAATCAAAACAATACACACTATTTCATGTTTTATTCTAAATGCATTTTAATAAAGTATCGAGAAATCAATATGTATAAGTGACATTTGTCGCTGTATTAGCTGCCTGCCTGTGAAAGCGAAGTTGTGTTGCTTTCAGGAACGCCTGAAAACTTGCCTCAAACACTAAAGTACAATTTAACGCCCATTAGTACCAAACTAACAAAAAGAAAAAAAAATCAGTTCATGGAAATCTGAGACATGGACGCAAGTATACGATTAAAGAAGATAATACATCCTAAGACGCATACGTTATTGGTGACCTATGAACTATTATAAACAAGCGGCACACATCTAAATAATGTATGACATAGGATGAAAATTATTTTTTGTTAGATAAATAAAAAAAATTCTGAACATTAGTATCTCACGAGAATTTAGGGCACCGTCCACAATAAACTTATAGATATGCGTGATTTAATTCAAATTGACTACTGTACGACAGTGGAAAATGCAACATTTGCTCCAGCAGTTGCCTAGCAACTCCCCGGTAGCGTGTTGGTAAACAAATGTTTAGCTAGTTATGTTAGCTTGGTCAAGTTTGTTCTGTTATTAGCCGATCTTATTTAACCTTAACTTGAATATTAAATCCTTCGCCCGTCCTTCAACATGTCTGAAGTTTTTCATCCACGAGAAAGCGTCTACAATCTAATTACAGAGGAAAAGGTTCAGACTCAAAAACCGCCGAGGTATCTTTATGAGTATTATTACTAAAAATGTATTGTTAACTTTAGCCAAGTTATTTCCACCAGCAGTCAGTAGGCAAGATTATGCAGTGGCAGCAAACAGAAAACAGCTGACGGCCTCTACCTAACTACTTGGTTTAGCTGTGGCACCAGATAGAAAGTAGTGTTCCTGCTTAAAGTCTTTGGCCTTATTAATTTTTCCAAAACCGTAATTTTATTTTAACATAAAATATTCTTTATATTCTGTTAGTTTTATTCAGTTCATAAATCTTTGATATAATTTTGATATAACTTGATAATTTGTTCCAATGTACTGTCTCTGAAGGTATATATCCAAGTTTAGGCCAATGGTTGCTCTTGAGAAAAAGTTAGCTAAGGATGCAATGCGAACGATGGGACCAGCCAAAGTAGAAGTGCCTGTCCCAGATAATTACCTCAAGAAGCATTCAAAAGAGCCCAAATTACCTGAAAGTGAGTCCATCAATAGATTATTTGACCAGTATTTGGGAAATCTCTGACTGTGTTATGTATTCATCTGAAACACTTACTTTTATATTTCTTTTTCTGCAGAATCACAATCCTTGAAAGTGGCTCATAGTACATGCACTGTGAAGAAACCAGCTGTTCCTACAAAGACAGAGAGGCCGCCTATGGGTATTCACACCAAGAGAAACTTTATAAAGACAACCACAGCAGTGCCGATGAAGCCACAGCCCACCTCTGTAGACAGCAACAAGGGGCACAAGCAGTGTCTTGATAATTCAGGACTTGTCCCCAAGTACATCAAGAAGAAGGTGTTTATCTATTGTACAACACACAAATAATAAACTTTGAATATAGCTTGAGGAACAATGCACACTTTGGCCACATGCAAGAGTCAGACATATATACAATTTTGCTATAACACAGTTTTTAATACCAGAAAAGGATGTTACAGTTACTATTATGTATAAGTATCTACAATACATTTCTCTATTATATGATTAAATGTTCCATTTTTAGGACTTGTATACTAAAGGGCACACTGAGTATGTTGCATAATGTTCCCAATTCCTGTTTGCAGGATTATGGAGAAGTACCTGAGTACCTGCAGCAACGCAATGGAGAAAAGCAGAGGGCTCAGGAGGAGTATGACAAGTTTTTGAAAGAACAGAAGGAGCAGGGAGCTGTGAAACAGCTGTCTGACTTTGAGCGACAAGCCGTCCTGGAGGTACTGAAACACATGCTGCACAAGGGCAGCTCTTTCC
>NW_018127883.1:11044431-11047490 GCF_001952655.1 Monopterus albus | reverse complement strand
AGGAACAGCTGGAGGAGTACAACAAATTTCACAATACCATGTGTTAAAGTTTTAAGAAAATTGCTCCCAAAAATTAGGATAAAATGTCCATGTCAATAGTTGCTAATTGTTAAATTACCTCTGAGAGTGTCAAAAAACAACACTACAAATTTAACACAAAACAGAGTTACTTTTAATTTCTGAACCACTGCTCCAGAGATAGAGGAACTGTATAATTACACAAAAAACTTTTCATTCAGCGGTGATCACATGAAACTATTTCTCGTACATCATCACTAAAGAATCAGCCCTGCAGCTGTTGAACAGAGACAGTACCTCTGAGCTGATGGCTGTACCTGTATAAAAGCCTTCAAATGTGATAGTTAAGTTATCTCACTAATGATACTGTGACACTGATGGGGTTTCTCTCTGTGGTTCCACTCTCCAGGGCCTGAAGAAGAACTGGGATGAGCTGCACCATGATTATCAGGGCCTATCACTTGTTATCAACACCCTGTCAAAGAAAGCCCGCAAAGAGCGCCTTGAAGCAGCAATGAAACAGCTGGAGAATGACATCAACGTCTTTGAGAGATACAAAACCATCTACATACCCAATAACTAGGACATAAAAACTCTTGCATTTAATCAGATGTGCTGTACTGTATGACTTCACTTCTGCCGTAGTTTAAATATCACACAGGTTTAACAAAAACAACATTATGTAAACAGGATAATGTGTCTTAAGATCATAAAAAGTATTCAAATTAGTTATGCTGACCTCACTGTAGTTGGAAATGGCAAAAACCATTCAGAACTATCTCCTGGACAAATCTAAGATACTAAAATTTGAGCATTAGATAATTATCGTTGATCTTTCATGTTTTCCTCAAGAGAACTTTGGAAAAGTTGTCAATACTTTACAAAGAAAATAATTTCAGACAATAAAATTTGCAGTGTGGGACCTAGATCAAAACTCTTTTTTCACTTTCTCCTATTGGTCTGAGATGCGACCATAAGTCAACAAAGCACCACATGAAGTTGATTATCCCTGCAGTTCTTTACGAGACTAAACAACGCTGTTACTTTACATAAATGACAATTCAAAGTAATCACTAGTTACAGCCCTACATTCATGTACTTTCCCTTTTTAAGATTCCTTGAACTAAATAATGCATCAACCCTTTGGTACAACCACTAGATGTCACTGTTGTTTAAATTAATTGAGGTCAGGCACATTCAGGCAGGGCGTTTCAAGGGCAACTGATTGTGGAGCAACTGCACAGCTCAGGTCATGAAAACGCCAGAGTGAACTGGTGCTGTTGTTGCTGCCAAGAGAAATGGCTTATGATAGCTTTACATATATATATTCCCTAATCCTTGGGTGTGGCATGAAAATCCAATTTCAGGCACTCAAGTGGATGGTTAAAAATGAAAGGCCATTAATAAAATGGGTGGATTCATTAAAAAATACATTGGGTTTTGTGTGGCAGTACTTTTTTGACAGTATGTAACTTTTGAAGATAAAATACTGTACCTTGCTGTTAAGTGGAAGCTGTCAGCTAAACTGCCAGGAGGTGAAAACTTTAACACAGCTGAACAATAGAGAACATCTGATCTAAGTTTTCATCCACAAACGTTTAAAAATTTATCACTAACACTAAGACATGATTATAGTTTTTGGACTTACTATACAGCACTATTACAAATATACACCAGACTTGCCCTTGGACCAAAACAAAAACCTGCACTTCAGCTTTTGAAGCTTTCTCCTCACAGTTTTCTTGTTGGTGCACATCTCATGATTGGCAGTTGTAAGACAGTTTTCCCATCACCAGCCTGGCCATGAATCAGATATTTCAGGCAAACAGATGTTCCCATAAAGAAGATTTACTGACTGTTCATCTCTTTTCCTCTCTGGCAAAGAGGACTGAGGATTCTGCAGAGGATTCAGACATGAGGAATTACCCTCCTTACTAGTGATTGACTTGTCTTCACTGACCTGTCACAATGTGCTGTTAACTATGATGCATGCCACTGTGGGTTAAAAGGTCAGAGGTAATAAAAGCAGAACGGCTGAGCGGCACCTTGCACAGAAAACTTTAATCACCTCACTTAACTTCAGTACATCATTAATGCTATGGTTTGTGGACTTGATCCCTATCTTGTGCTTTTATTTTGGTTAGTTTCCTGTCTTGTGTCACCTCACCTGCCCCAGCTTTACCCTGGTTCATAATCACCATTCATTGTTTCCACCTGCTGCTCCTTATCCTCTGGTCACCTGCCTATATATACTCCTTGCTGGTTCATTTAGTCTCCCCAGCCCCCCACCTCCCCTCCACTAACTGTCTCACCAGGCCAGGTACACCCAGTCCTGAGGAAGATCAACCCCCGAAAAGCTGCAGGACTGCACAACATCCCTGGGAGGGCTCTCAGGGCATGTGCCAGCAGGCTGGCTGATGTTCTCACCACCATCTTCAATCTTTCCCTCAGCCAGAGCATCATACCCACCTGCTTTAAGACCACAGCCATCGTCCCCCTTCCCAAGAAGAACCTGGTCACCTGCCTGAACGACTACAGGCCAGTGACACTCACCCCAATCATTATGAAGAGTTTTGAGATAGTGGTGCTAGCCCACATCCAGAGTAGTATACCGGGCACCCTGGACCCCCTGCAGTATGCCTACTGGCCCAACAGGGCCACCTCAGATGCCATCGCGGCTGCCCTCCACTATTCCCTTTTTCACCTGGAAAATGGAGACTCCTACATCAGGATACTCTTTATTGACTACAGCTCCGCCTTCAACACAGTTGTCCCCCACAAACTGTCCACACTGGGTCTGCACCCCACCCTCTGTGACTGGCTCCCGGGCTTTCTGACTGGCAGGCCGCAGACTGTCAGGATTGGCAATAGGACTTCAGCCAGCATTGTTACAAACACTGGCACCCCACAGGGATGTGTCCTCAGTCCCATCCTCTACACCCTGTTCACCCACGACTGTGTCGCCTCCCACAAAGACAACATCATCCTGAAGTTCGCGGACGACACTGCAGTGATAGGTCGCATCACTGGCGGGGATGAAG
>NW_018127883.1:10993305-11044142 GCF_001952655.1 Monopterus albus | reverse complement strand
AGGAAGGCTGCCTCCATCCTCAAAGATCCCACTCACCCCCAGCATGGACTGTTCACCTCCCTACCCTCTGGCTGGAGGTTCAGAAGTGTGAAGTGTAGGACCACTAGACTGAAAAACTCTTTCTTTCCCTCTGCCATCAGACTCCTAAACAGCTGAGGAGTTTATTACCAGGAAATATGTCATGTACTCTCCACCTGTACTGTTTACATTCTCAGTTTGCACATGCATAATTGCACAATGACTGTTGACTGCTGCACGTGCTGCTCCCATGCAGCATACATTCTCTGTCATATTCTTATATATTTTTTTATTATATTGCTGCATTTGCTGCTTAACGTGTCTTAGATTTTGTGTTACTTTTTTATCTACTTTATATTTCATTTGTAATTTGTGGCATTTGTGTGGACGGCCGAGTAAGAATTTCATTGTACAGGGAAACACGTTTCCTAACTGTACATATGACAAATAAACACTTTGAACTTGAACTATCCCTTGTTGCCCCTGTTCTCTCAGCTCACCACTCCTGCGTTTCTGCCCCCCTAAGTTCAGTTTGCATCTCTTGTTTGTTCCTAACTTTGTTTGAATTGTCTCCTTTTTGTGTGAGTTTTCTCAATCAGCAGTACTTTGGTTTGTTTTACTGGTTTGGTTTTCATTTTTGTACCCAGCTCCCTGACCTAGTTTTGTACTTTTGTTTTAATACGTCAGGTTGAGCCTTGTATTTTGTTCCTGTTTCTTGTTTTGTGTTGTGTTAAAATCCTATCGACCTCTGCCTTGGCTTGCGTCTGCATATTTGGGTTAATGACAACATAAGGACAGCTTAGTAAAAGTACATGTTATGCAGAAGAGTGTGGTGGCATGAGCAGGCTCTCTGGTTTCATGAGTTTCCATGTGTTAAACACTGGTTTGTACTGTATTGTTGAAAGTTTTTAATGCAGTTCTTTCTTACCCTGTCTGAATTTGTAGCACTAAAATATCTTAAACCCAAAGGTTGTTATGGTAATTGCGTTATGTTGTTTAAATATAGTACAGCCATAAGTGTAAAAGAGTGTGCAAATGTGTGAAGGAGAAACTGTTGGGGTGCTGCTAATGTTACTGTAGCCTCTTAGTCTCGTTAACTAATAAATAATCCATAAGTCTTTATCCTACCTGGTCCCTGTGACATGCAAATAAAAAATTAACACTACAACCAAGTTTTGAATGGTCTTGCACCTCTTCAGCAATCTGTAGTGTCGGAGCATTTTGCTCAGTTGAAATTTATTTGTCAGGATGGATAGATTGAGGCACAGGGATTACAAAACTTTTCTGATCCAGGGATCCAAGGAGAACTATAAAATCCCAAACAATGATGCTATACAGATTCAAATAACTGCCTCTTTGCAGTCCTTGTCCAGCTGGCTGTACAGTATGTTTACAGTCTACAGCAGCCAGCAACACGGGTTAGTTATGTTTGAGTTTTTGTGTTCTTCATTTGTCCATTCAGCTTCCTCTGAGTGTTATGTAACAGTATTCAGGTGTAGAGCTGGAGCATTGGCCAGGTGCCTGCATTCTCTCCAGTCACTCTCCCCAAACCATAGATACCCTCTCCTGTTTTCACAAAGAGCTCCATACACCAAGCCAAAGGGAACAAGAAGTCATTTGAAACCCTGCAACAGAGAAAATGTGCAACACCCAGTCTCTTAGAAGTGGCTTTTGCTCACTGTGGACACAGATGTTCGCTGCTGCAGAGAAAAGAATGAGTTGTCTGTGTTTTTGTTAAAGCACTGAAGACACTGCCAGCATTGTTGTTATGGATACCATCTCTAAGAAATGTACATTTCACAGAAAGCACCATGCTTTTATTTCCCCTTTACTAATTTGTTTGTGTGTTTCTTTCACATTGTTTTTCTTTTAGTGGTTTGTTGTGCTTGTAAGAACAATATCTTTTCTGCTTTTGCTCTACAAAAGAAAAAATAAAATTATTTAATCTCTTTGAGATCATGTTCCAGTTGTCAAAGTTTATGGGCTTATCACAGAGACTGAGAACATGCTGTAAAATATTCAATTACAGAACCTGAAATGATATATTTCTTTGAACTCTGGTTGATAATACAGAGCTGCTCCAGTGCCGTGTCAGCTCTGTGAGTGAACAATTATTCTCTAATCCACACTTTACCCCTCAAAGTCACACAATAAATTGCTTGTGAGAAAGTTCCTGTTTATAGAAAAGCAACACTTGACATGAAAATGTCTATAGTAGAAATGAGACAGCGGGGAGAAGATGCCCTGTGAACGCTCATTAATTACAGATTAAAACATTAAATGCTGTACATATCATCAAGAGGGAAAGTACACAAGAGAAGGCTTATAAAAAGATATTTTCATCCTATAATCTGTCATTTTTCCTCTTTGAAATCTTTTTACTTTCAAATGTCCCACATCCCTCTTCATCTCCCTATTCCTTTGCTCCTCCCTTCCCTAAGGCCATTGTTGACACAGGAAAGACCATGAAGGCCCTTCTGAAGCACGTGGAGAGCTTTGCACCCAAGATGGTCAAGGTCACAGGGTGAGCCACTTTTTTACTCATCTGTGTTTTCCTCACCAGGGGAAATGCCAAGTGAGTGATGAGCACTAGAAGACAGTATCACTTGCCAACAGTCACTATCCTGCGTCTGTGGGCTGTTTGTGTTTCTAAGATTACAGTAACAAGATAAACATCTGGTTCATGCTGAAAACTGTTTCCTCTTATACTGCATGTTTGTATATTACATCAATGCAAAGTTCATTTTTGGATTGGGATGCATATTTGTTACTGTGAAGTTGAATGAACAGAAAAAATAATTTGTCTGCTCATGGTTAATTTGACATAGTAAATAAACTTTTTATTTAAGACGTGTTTTAGTCTGCTGGTGGAGGGTTCCTAACATGGCTAAAAGCCTGACAGACTAAGTATCCCATGTGCTTCATTGAACTGTGATTGCCATGACAGTGAGTAATGGATGTTTTTCAGAGCTAAAGAGGTTTCATAACATGTGAGGTTTAATTTGCTTGTGTGTGTTTTGGTGTTCCATCATTCTTCTTAACTTTGAAAAAATCATGTACAGTATATAAACAGCAGACACCAACATGGAAAGCTCTGGTGTTCACAGGTTAGTTTGCAACCTTGGTAATGCAGTTAGCCTTACCTGTAAATCACAGGTGTATGCGTCCTGTTGTGTTGAAGTTGCATTTCAGGGCCTGTATTCTCAATGTAACCATTTGTTTTTAATTACAGTGAAACACAAACTGCCTATACTTAATACAATGACTGTAAGATGGTAGATTTTTTATTCATTCCACATTTTTGTGACTTTGCACATTGTACACAATTTTGTTGTATATACATGTTCTTTAAAAAATTAACTCATGAAACCCCAAATTAATTTTGACACATAAGTACATTCTGCCACTCCTGGACATTCATGTCTGTGTTTACTCTGACAGATGTTGGATTCAAAATCCCCAACCACTTTGGTGTTGGTTATGCCCTGTATTACAATGAATACATCCGTGACCTGCATGTACATCCTCCTTGATCTTTTGAAGAGCAAAGAGAGATGAAAGGCACAGGAAGGGAGATTAAACTCAGTAAATAATAGAGCTGCACTCCTCTCAGAAACCTAAACTCACCAAGCAGGTATCCTTTCTGCCTGCTTAGGCCTTACATGTAGGTAAAGCAATTCAGATCACTTCTATCTGTGCAGGTGGTTTCTGTGTGTGTGTGAAGGGGAGAGTAAGGTGT
Organism: Monopterus albus; assembly: GCF_001952655.1. Lineage (NCBI taxonomy): Eukaryota > Metazoa > Chordata > Actinopteri > Synbranchiformes > Synbranchidae > Monopterus > Monopterus albus. The sequence continues at coordinate 11,040,385 of NW_018127883.1, read as the reverse complement.
CACCCCATAACACTGTCAGTGTTCGGTTGACTCCTGTCAAGAGCTTCACAAGTGTTGTCTCTTTTTCTGGCAGAGGCATTCATGCTGGGATCAGACCACACATGCTTACCCAAATAACTACCCAGTGCCCACAGTGGGCTTGGTAATGTCATTTTACCCTGTGTAGTGTGTCACAGTGGAAGACAAGTCATACTGGCCCAACTGAAACATGACCATTTAAGGGTTTTTAGCCAAGCAAGCAGCACGACTCTGTAGTACCATGTTGGTGCAGACCGAACTGTCTCAAATACTGAATGGAAGGCCAATCTGAAATGTAGATTTTGTGGAGACATTTGTGTTCCTAAATGGGAGAAACTGAAACACTTGGAGTTCTGTGTTTTTCTTTAGTGCCCCCATGAAACTGACATTTTTGTTTTTGAGTGAAATGTCCCACATGTAAACTTGTAATTTGTCTGATTCTTTGTTTTTGGGGTGACAAAACTTATGACATTTTTCATCACACCAGGTATGATCAAAACTCTGCTCATACAAGAGATGTGTTGTCTGATACATCTCTTGGTCCCAACATAGTGTGATTAGCTAATCATACATGGTGACATAGCTGCTGTTCTCTTACATTTTTTCCACAGTGCAAATAAGTCTGACTCCCATTTTCATCTGAACAATGTGTCTGGTTTTCTGCGACTCTTTGTTGCTTTTTATTCTACCTGCCTCAGTGGTAATTTGAACCCAGTTTACCCTTCTATAAGCTTAGTCAAGACTGCAACCTTTCCCGTGTTTTCTTTGTTACAGCATTGACAGATTACTGTGTGGAATTAGTAACTTTGTCATTTATATATCTGCAAAGATGTTGCCTCAGGTTTACCTCTGACTCATATGAAACACTAAACCCAGACCAACTCCCATAGCCTTGTGTGATATGAATGTGTGTGCTGCATGCACTGTATGTACTGTACCACTGTGTGCATATCTTGTGCATGTTTGAGGGGGGTGGTATTCATTATGAAAGTTTGAAGGAGAGTGACCTGTGGAATGTTGAGGTTAGAGTCTCATTATCAGTCAGAGTTAAACCTCCCCACTTATCTGAAGAAATATGAGTTGAACCCCTGGGGTGCCCAAAGTTAGATTAATGGAAGTGTCATTTTTGTAGATTATCTTCCCTGCTTTCAAATTATTGCAAACTCCACACTGTGTCTGGCATATTACTGTTTTGAGTGAAGTCTGGAACATCTTATAGTTTTAATATATAGCACAAGTTAAATTCTCTTTGTCCTCCTTCTTTTCAGCATTTCTGTGTCATCAGCAAGACTGGAAAGACGAAGTTCAAGGTTTGAGAAGAAATAAATCATAGGTTGTGCAAAGTTTTACATTATCAGGACAAGCTGTTTGTCAGCCTTCTTCAACAGTAAGTAAAAATGTCTAACAGTCAATCGTGCATGACTTTGCCTAAATTAGTTGTTTTTGGGGAGGAAAATTGTATGTTTATTTGTATATAACCTTTATTTAATTCTCTAAATTGAAAGAACATTTTTTATTTTAAAGTGGGCAATCATAACATTTGAGGTTTTCAAAACTGACACATGCTTCACTTTATACAGTGTGCACTGGCGGAGTGGCATGAAGTGGGTTCACACTCCTAATCGTTGCTCGCATGAAACTCCAAACAGCCGTCACATTATCAGTAAGCATGCATGTATGCACAGGCATTATTCTAATGGTGTAAAGAATTCAGACAATTTGGTATTACCATTGGAATTATATCTTGGCCAAAAGATGGTGAAATAATTAGTGTCTCTTGTGTTTAATTCCGATACCCTTTGCTATTTCATGTAAAGACTGCCAACCTGTGCAGAGACTAAAAGCTGTTTAGGATTATATGCAGTATTATCATCCCAGTCTTTCCAGCTAATTTTGTATAATTCAAAAATCAAGTTACTGTGGGCTTTTTTTGCCTCACTTTTTACAAACATTTCCTAGCCAAAGGTAATGGTCCAGCTCAGGCTACAAGGCCTCTCCAAGTTAAATGACCTGATAAATTAGCTACTAACACAAGTAGATGAAAACAAAAGAGTTCTGGGAGGACTGGAGCACTCACTGAAACATGCTCTCAGGTTTCACATATGTATTAAAAATCTTCACTAATACATTTAGATGAGTCCTAAATTCAGACAGGTTTTATCACCTGTCCATAGGGTGGAGAGGAGTGAGATAAGCAAGAGAAAACAACAAATTACACTGATTTTTGGTTGTCTATCTGTGCATCCTCAGCCACAAAGATTGTCGGCTGCAACCCGCCATGTGCTTATCAAAAAACATCAGCACTTGGTGGTAGTGGTTAACTAATCCCAGCACTAATGCCCTCCTCACTGCTCTGGGAACCCAGAGGCCATACCTTGATGCAGGGTTTGGTGAAAGCGATGAGGGACAAAAAGCCTTTCAGGTCTCACATCCTCTGGCTTTGTAGTACTTCGTCAAGGGAACAGAGGATGGGGCCAGCCATGGAAAGTAGGCGACAGGTAAACTGCGCTCAGCACAAAAGGAACAAAACAGGAATTGTACATTTGAATGGCTACACATCCATGCATTTGTCATATGATGCTTGTGCTTAGAGACAGAGTAGCAGTATTTGATTTCACATCGCCACCAGGAGATTTAGACAATATCAGTAGGCTACCACTCTCTTAGGTAAATATGAAGCTACAGCCAGTTTGTCACCATAACTTTGCTTAAAGGGAAACAGTTTGTTTCTGTCTAAAAGAATAATCCTACCAACATCCCTACAGCTCACTAATTAACACATTATATCTTGTTTCATCTGTAACAATCTGGCTAGTAGTTATGTCCTGTTTTTAGTCTTTCTGCTGGGCTAAGATAACAATATTTCATGGAATAGTTTGGCATTTAGAGAAGCACACCTATTTGCTTTCTTGCTCAGAGATATATGAGAAAACTGATACCATTCTCATGCGTATATGATAGGTATGGAGCCAGCAGCCCGTTAGCCAGTTTAACACAAAGACTGGAAATGGGCAGCTATCCTGACTTTGTCCAAAGCAGTTAACTTAGCTCAGCACGGAGACTGGAAACAAGGGGAACATACTGTATAGACATATAGAGAAATAAACATATAAGAGGGTGCCAAAAGCAAATGTGAGCAAATCCTATTATAATTATTCATGTAAAGTAAGACCATTTTATTGTCAGTTACACACTTTTATAAATTTCTCTGTTCTTTTGCTTCATTTGAAAGATGAATAAACCGGCCTTAAATCAAGAGCATTTATTTCACCACACTTTTCCTACCAGACACTAAAAGATTATTGTCTTACTTCCCATTTTGAAACTTAATAAAATATTGCTTTATTGATGCACTGGAACAGAAATAGAAAGAACATCCTCTCTAGTGTGCACTGAGTTCCAGTTAGAGACTGACTTGCCAGGGGGCTTGATAGATTGACTGCTACTGGATTTCATCCAGTCACCAAACTCAGTGCCAGATCCACTTATAGAACCTGGAGTGGGGAGTGATCCTCAAAAAAAAAAAATCTCAGCTGCAGCTGAAAAAATGAAGTGAATACAATTCTATAAATCTGATAAATAAAGTCTTGCCTGATTAGTCTTCTGCATGTGCAAGTGTTGAAAGCTTACTTCACACATTCAACACGTTGTGCTCCAGACTCACTTCCACCTGTCGTAATCCTAATGTTGCTCTGTTTTGACCTTGGGCTTCGTGTGATGTCCTTATCCAGCAAAACATTTTGCTGCCACAAGAGAGCTTGTAATCTCAGGAGTCAGAAGTGACTGTGCTCTCAAGTGCTTCAACAAACTTTAAATCTAATGGAAACAATTGTGATAATAAAGTAAAATTCAAGTTACAACCATGATTCAGTGAGAAAAAAATACACGACAACAATGATACAAAATTATAGGCAGCAACAGCCAAACAGTCATTCCAACAGACAACAAACTACAATCCCTCAGTCAGAGTTATTTGCCATTCATTGATCTGAAGTCCTCTGTCCTCACGTTGCCATTCATAAACATTGCATTAAGTATTGTAATTTGTGAGCAAGCAGCTGGAGAGGAGAGTATACTGTTGGACTGACTGAAGTGGACCACGTGCTACTTGGAAAAAGCAGCACAGAAGCCAGTAAAGCATTTTAAGATAGTTTTCACATGCATTCCATAGAGACAGAAATTCGGGGTTGTGTGGGGAAATAGTGGCTGTGGCTCATAGAGCAAGTTGTTCCCTAACTGTAGGGTCACTGATTTGATTCCCTGCTTCTCTAGTCCACAGTGTTTTGCTTCAGCACATAGAAAAGTGCTATATGAGTATAAGCCCATTTACTAATACACCATTGGTGTCACTGCTGAGTTTCATCTCTGATACACAGTCACACTTGTCAAATCAATACGATCCTCTTTCTGTATTAATAATGTAATATGGGTTTAATAAACAATTGCATCAACTGAATATGAACCTCATGTTTACCATTATACCTAATCCAGCGTTCCACTTACATTGTATTGCCTGGATTAGGGTGCACCTGGTCTTTAGACAACAGCTCTTCACTAAAACCAGGGAAACCTTGCAGCAGAATGGGCCAAAAGCATTCTATTGTCCGGTCTTGCATTGTGCTACTGGAGTAGCCTGCAAACTGAACATTATCAGCCTTTGTCTTTGTCCGGATCAGCTGTGCTGCCTTTTTTCATGCTCTGTGGAGTCCTGTGTGGCTGCCATGCCCCTGAATGTGCCCATGATAAAGATAAGTATGTAAGTAAGTTAAGTAGTAAGTTGTTACAGTTGATAACGGATGGACAAATATGTTTCACCACTGGTGAGTTCAGCAAATGGTATGTGTGGACCTCCTGGGTTTCCCTCACTGGTTACAACGATGTTCCCTGTGATTTCATTTGCAGACTTTAAAGGCCTGAAAGGCTTAATAACAGAGTGCTGGAACAGATTGATTAACAGCACATGCCTAGCTGTTTATTTAAATGTACCATGAGTAAGAGTGTGTGTCTGTGAACTTCATGAATACCAATAATGATGTCTCATTAGTGACAAATGAGTTATTCTGATCCTGTACTCAAATAAAAGTTGCAATGCCACCATATACTGTCTTGCAGAATAAAATATGTCCTGCACTGAAAATGTTTGTTAGGGAAAACCACAAAAGTATTAAATGGTAAAAGTAAAATCGCGCGCGCGCGCGCACACACACACACACACACACACACACACACACACACACACACACACACACACCATTAGAACATATGAATGTAACAAAAAAAGACTGTGGGAACACTATAGTGATTTTTATGGACCAGCTCCTAGCATTCATTGGAATTGTTATGTAACAATGTCTCCCATTGGCCCGCTTTCAAATTCCAAATTTAAACTGGCCATTTGATTGGTCTAGCTCGTTGGAGGGCAAGCTGAGGGGCAGGGCTTCAGCAGAGTCGGGAGGACTGTGGATCTACACGGATAGTCGCGCCGCCAACCGGGGAGGATGTAGGAGTACACGTTACTTTGTTTCTGTTTTGAGAATTTTAACATCGAATTGCAGCTTGGAAACGACGGAAAATGAATGAACACCTTTAGAATAAATTTTCGTTGGGTCTCTCTGACAAAGAAATGCGAAGTGAAGGGCGTTTACCATGTTTTTTTCCAGGACATTTTCCTAACAGGTAATAAGATTCAGCGGTCAGTGGAGACTGAATATTCCGCCTTGTAATCTGGTGACAGCCTTTTAAAGCCATTTTTGGATCGACACCATGCTCTTTGAGAAATATGGGCGATGTGTTTGTTTTGCCTTTTCGGAGTAGTTTTCTGATTTTGTAACAGGTAGGTTTTGGTGTTGTTAACAATTATAACCAAACAAACAACCTGTCGTCCGCCTGGGTAGCGAGTATTTGTCAACAGCAGCCCGTAGTAACAGCCACAAGGGGATTTTATGGCTTAAAGCGAGCTGAAAAATAAACAAATACGGTCGATTTGCTGGATGTCTGCCATGTATCCTAACCTGGCTGTGAGGATTCGTGATGGCTGGTGTGGCGCTTTCCCACCGCAATCCCTGATGTGTTGTTGTGCACTTTCCCCCATAGTGAGCCACGAATAACGCGTTTTGTTTGACACGCACACCTCCTTATTTTCCTCTGTGCAAATATTTGAGAGGTGTCAGTCGCCAGGCAGTTTTCAAACGTAACACAATGTCTAAAAGGATAGGTAGGTTCGACTATCCACCTGCCAGAACTCTCATTTAATGGAAGTGGAATTATCATTATCATGCTTCACATTTGAAACCATCAAAATATTACACTTTGGTCTGTATTTTCACACCAGTTCTTCTATTTCTACTGTAAATATGGTTTTAAAACATTGTAGACACTTTTAGAGAGTTAAAATGTTGCTATGATATGAGATGACTATCTTATGGCTTTAAAGTCAGCCAGAGTTATGATGTTAGGCTGTCCTTGGGCGACCTGGCTCATGGTAAATTTATGGATGTGTATGTTTAATATTAATATATAGTATATTTCAGAAATGTATTTCAATGTATTTACTTACACCTCTTGTTCTTCACTGCTTTGCTGAGATGCAGATTTAGTCCATGTAGAAATTTGAAAATTAAACCTGTTTTGAATCTTGTTAACCACTAGATTTGTGACTTACATGTGACAGGGACATGTGTTTGTTTTCTTTGTTGCTCTGCTGTTGTTTTACTAACTTGTTTATTTTATGTCCTGGCCAGATTTCAGCCACTGATGGACATCACGAAGGAGGACGGTGTGGATTAGCATCCTCTTTCTTTCTTTTTTTGTTTGGCTTCAACCTCCTCACCTCAATGTGGGCTTTGAAGGACTTATTGCTCTTCTGCAGTTTGAAATGAAATGATGGCAGCACGTTGGAGTGATCCACCACAGGACAATGAAGAGAGTAAACACAGAGCCATAACTCCATCTTGTGAGGTAAGTCTTTGAATAGAGATGTGTCTGGACTCAGGCTCTTGCAGTCCACCGTTGGACTCTGTTTAACATGTGGTTGTAAGTGCTTAATGTTTGTGTTTAGCTACAGTCATATTGTGTGTTTGCAGGGAACTTTTTATCATGTGTGACCTTTGACAGTATGGGACACAGTACCCAGAAATGGTGTTCAGTTTTGCCATATGGAATGTCTATTTTTGACACAGTTCAAGCTTTGTCCTACTTCACTGTTGTGCAAAACACTTGCCTGTGTATTCCTTAGTTTTAAGTCACCTGAAGCGTCCATGAAAACCATCAGACTGCTTAGCAACTGTAGCGTCATCAGCTCTGTTTCAAAGGTGTTCCCACATTCAGAAAACTTGTGACCGGCTTTACAAAGTGTATAGTGCGCTCAGAGAGGAACAGAGTGAGTGTTGCAGCGCTCAACACATCTGCCAATGTTCAGGGTGAGAGGGTTCATTTTTTCCCCGCTCTGACAACTGTTTAAGTGCACAGAGAGAGTTTTATACTCTCAGTGCTAATCTAACTGTTTTTTGAAGGTCTTCTTGGCAAACTCTGATTAATGGCACATTGTAGAGCTTACCCTTTTCCTCTTATGGACAGTAGCTTTAGTGGTTCCATCATCATAATAATCATCACAGTCCAGCTAGGCTTGGTGCAGGTCGTAACAGCATTGCTACAGAGATGCTATCTTTAGGATTAATCCATGAAATGGCAGCAGTGCTGTGTGTGCCGGTGTAATCCTCTTACTATGTCAGAACTAACTGAGGATGGACACTAGAAATTTTTGAGAGTGGGGTAAAGCAGTGTCCAGAATTTCTGAAGTTGCTGTTTGAAGTAAGGAGCAGCGTCCAAGAGTTTCTGAAAACGAAATTTGATTTGAAGTCATATTTTAATTCCAGTGAGATTGTTGTCAGAGGCAAGTGAACAGACCATTTGCATCATTAAAACTGGTTATAGCATCATTTTTCTTCATGTGTATAGTCTGATAGAGAAATCTGACAAACTGAGACTAACAACTGTGTTAAATGTTACCGCGGTGCATTATTTCCTCTCACCCGTTTCTGCAGAATAATAAATGTTTCCCATTACATCGCTTATTTCTCCCTCACTGATGAAAATACAGCCACCACAGCCTAAAAAACTCCCATCTGTTGTTACTTCTCAAAGCGTGAGCCTGCTCCACTAACTGCTCGGATTCTGATACTCTGGAGCTTTAGCGAGCTTTAAATCAACAAAACCCACAGATGAGGCCTGATCTGTTAGGATCTTTTGCAGCTTTTCAGCTGTATGGGTTGAAAATAAACAGAGGAAACATGAGTTGTATTGGCAGAAAGGCAGGACTTCACATGTGCACAGCTGCACACTGAATAATCTAAGTGGGTTTGTAAAACCCAAGAACCAGAACAGCTTTGCCACAGACTTCTACATCACTGAAGAAGTGAGTCACCTGTGACTCAGTGTCAATGCTTGGCCTCATTGTTTGCTGCTTGAGGCTTGGCACAGGAGTGAGGCAGGTCTTTTTATCTGCCTGAACACTCCTACAACACACACAAAAACACAAATTTCACTCAGATTTCAGGCTTCACTGCTTAATGAACTGCTGTCCTGCCTGGGGTCTAATGAGAGCTGAGACCCCAGGCAGGACCAGGCTCCTGTCTCCCCTCCCCTCCTCCCACTCCCTTGCATCATCTTGGCTTGCTAATGAGGGAGATTGCAAGGGGTGTTTTCTCAAAGATGAGTCCCCCCAACACACACACCCACCCACCCTGTTACTACCAAAGCAATGGTAGCAATGCTGGGGGTAATTTAGGCACAGCTGCCCCAGTCATTAAGAGAGAAACACCCCATGTGTACAGCGTCTGCCTCTCTCGCTTTCTCTCTTGGCCTCATTCACATTCCCTACCTCACTCGACCTGCTGTCCCACTAATAATAGCAGGGTAGTTATGGAGCAGCTGGGGCCCTTATTTCTGTACATCTTAGAGAACGACTACTGTGAAAAGACAATAAGTGTTGTTAGAATTAGGGGTGAAACTAATGATTATTTCCGTTATTACTTAATAAATGAATTATTTTCTCTAAGTTCATAAAATGTTGGAAAATAGTGCCAACTTGTGTGACACAGTGGCATCATTAGGCAATTACAAACATCTTTAACAATACAAAACTGAAATATATTTATTTTACTGTTATAAAATATTGATAATATAAGAGTCTGGACCGTTGAGATCAAAATTGTCAATTAATTAATTGTGAAAGTTTCAGCTGTATTTAACACATTGGTTGGCTTTATCACTCCAGTTTATTTCTGAATTCTAAAAAAAATACCTGCTCATTTGTTGTGATCTCTCAGCTGCCTTTATGTTTACTGTTAGAATGGGACATTATCAATTTCTAACACATTGTGTATGTATGGGATTAGTCTGGTACAATTCTGATAATAATTTGAATCATATTTTAAGGAAAATGTCCTCTCTGGGTCCAAATATTTCTTTGATTAATATCAGTGAAACTAAACATGAGACAAAACAAGACGTGGTAGATCAGACAACCACTTTGTCAGCAGATGAGCAGTGGTGATGCTCTCTCTGAATATAGCCTGGCTCTAAAGCCCTGCTCTTTTTTTCCTCCCCTCGTTCACATGCTTGTCTTTCACCCAACCTCTGTTCCCACATGTTTTTGTTAATGCTATATTTAACTCATGGAAAAATGAATGCTGTGAACTTCAGAATAGTGAAAAAAGGAATCACTGTGTTGGAATCGCTGTTACGGGGAGTGAATATTTGAATGTTGGTCAGGACAGTATCATTATGGGGGTCGGGGAATGCGACAGTGGTCAGTTTGTGCCACGTGAGACCTTGCTTTTTCTGTGAAAACAAAAAAGATTCAGTCTTTGTCTTTTTATTTCTTCCATATACATACCCAGCCGGACACAGTGACCACAGACATCTCGTGTCTGCTGTATGTTAATTAATCTCAACATAACTTCACAAGAATGATGGTTTACTATAATCACTGTAAGAAAAGAAATCTATACAAAACAAATTTTGTCTTCAAAGGAAAATGACATTTATCAGTGTTTAGAGTCATAGCAGTTCACCAGTCAGAGCAGCGACAAGACAATTTTGATTTACATACATTTGAAAAACAAATGTGTCTTGTGCAGCACATCAAGGTTCTTTCATATTCAGCAAGCGTGACACTGACCTTGCCATGACCTGGCTTCTGTTTTAGCACATACACTCACAGAGTGAAAGTGTCGAGGTTTGGAAACACCACTGTGCTTTACAGTTTCTTGATGTTACTTTCACACTGAAACTGGTGCGTGTTTTGGCACCTCTTATGGGAATCAAACTTCCAAGCTACTGTTGCTGTTTTCTCTTGGAAAGGACAAATAAGGAATCAGCACACATGCTGCATCAGGCTCAAGGTCATCTAAAATACCGTATGTGTGTCCGGCAGCCCACTATGTGCGTCTGGCAGCCCCTCCTGTGGAGGGGTGACGTTCATACTCGGCATGGCTCCTCTGCATGTCACCTCACAGTCTGTTCAAAGCTCAGGGTGAACACACACACACACTGAAAACCTTTATTCTGCTGGCCACAAGCATGGGCAGGTGATTGATGGATGGATGCATGAAGGGAGAGAGGGAGGGAGTGTGGAAAGGGCAGGTGAGAGTGCAACCACTGGAACAAAATGGCACCCTTTTTTGCCCACTTCTGATATATTTTGCTCTCCTGCCAATTGGCTCAGTGTCACGGTCTCTTCTGCCTGGATGCCCCTGCAAGATTGGGTGGGGGGTAAGGTTGCAGATACAGGCAGAAAGGCAGAACAAAACCAGTCTAATGCTCAGTGAGGCTGAGACACTATCCATTACACATGCCCAAGGCACTTCTGGTTCTTTGTGTGTGTGTGTGTGTGTGTGTGTGTGTGTGTGTGTGTGTGTGTGAAGTGAATAAAACACTGGTCAGAGATTTTTAACACATCCTTTTATATCTGTGGAAAAAGGACTGACCCAGATCCTCTTATAGTAACATTTTGTGTTGAATCAGTCGCACCTAATGGCATTGTACTGTAGTCGACTAAAGTCGATGACCAAATTAGTTGCCAGTGAATTTAATTGTTGACATCATCCCTTTTCGTCCAATTCAGTCCAAGGGCTTTGGCCAATTTCGACTGGCCAAACACATGAACAGGATACTTAAAGATGCTATGGCTTTTCTTGACAAACTTTCACCACAGCCCAGTGCAGATTCTGGGGTCTTGTGTTCCAGTGCAAGTTTCTGTGGCTGTGGTAACCCTTACAGTATAACAGACAAATAAAAGATATAAGACAGAAAAAACTTGACCTGTAAATACAATAACATAAGTGAATAAACTGCACAATAATGGGTGTTAAATATTCTAGTCAAGCACATGCTAAAAAGTTAGAACTTAAGTTAACATTAACACTTTCAGCTGCTCTCAGATCCTCAGGCAGACTGTTCCAGTGACTTGTTATGTAACAGGGTGTTATCAGCACATATCTTAACCCTCAGTGTTAGTGTGGGCTCTGAGGTTTTGGCAGGAAACCACAGTATTTCCTGTCAACGTCAGCAGTGGAAATGAACTGAGGTACTCTGATGGAGAAGTATTTTCATGAATGGATGTTAAAGCTGCCCAATGACAGAGCCACTCTGGGATGATCCAGTCCTGTCCGACTGTCTGATGGCTGTGGAAGCTTCTTGAGTTCAAGACTGAAGTTACACTGAGACATCTCTGACAGCAAATACAATTTTCTTGAATTGACCACAACAGTTTAATTGTGGCCTGACAGCTACTGTTAGAAACATTAACTGGTTAACTGACTTTTTAAATTATTCCAGCATGAGGTTATTTGAGTAAAAGTGATCCCTATAATTTTCAAATAACTGCTCAAATATAAAACATTATAGTACTTTTTATAGAAATGTAACAAGCAGTGCAAGTCCCTTTTTATACACATTGCATTGTGAAAAAAGATTTATTAATAACTTTTAGGTGTGTCTTTTCATTTCATTAAAAGGTGGCTCTTCATTTTGGAATATTGCCTTGTGATTTATTAGTATTGCCTATTTATTGAGTGTAGTTTACTTTGCCAAAGTGGTCCTGACAGCATTTCTGACTTACTTATGTTGACTTTAACACCTTTTCCAATTAAATCTGTCAAGCGCTCTACAGGACTGACCTCCCAAGTTTAGGAAGGCACAGGGATGGAGTGTTTTAATAATAGAGAATAATAGGGAACACTAGGCAGTTTAAGAGTTATGGGGGCAAGCAGAGGCGAGTAGTGAGCGGTTACCTCCCTAACTGGTCTGCTCATGGTGGTTTGTGGGCCCCACAGATGCAATGTGTGGTCACTGAGTTTGGCCTGTTGGACTCTGCTGACCTTTCTGACTAGACTGTGTGTGTAGCCTCCTGACCTAATGCAGAGTCTTGTGTCTGTCTCTTTCATACTTTATGGCTGCACATTGCTGCACCTGTTTATTTACCAGAGGTTTCACAGTAGAATGTTGGTTTTAGACAGTCCTACATGAGTTAATGTGCTCAGTTGACATCCTGTAGAGGCCAGTAAGAGAGAAAAATGCCTAGGCTGGAGTATCCGCAGTGGTGAAACTGGAAACTGGACCGGTTCTTTTGAAGATGTTTCACCTCTCATCTGAGAAGGTTCTGCAGAAGAAGCTTCTTTGGAGAGTCCAGTTGCCAAGTTTACTATTTTGGATATAGACTGCAAAGACCTTGATGACTGAGAATCTCTACAGATGCCTAGACTGGAGTGACACATATTACTAAGGGTTCATTAAAAATGTATGGCTATCTTAAGCTCCACTTCAGGCAACTCCTCGCTGCTAATTAGCTAGGGTGTTTCTCATTTGAAGTGAGCTCAGAGGATCTCACTGATGAAGCTGCTTTATAGCTTGTGTCACAATCGCAACCATCTGGATGTCACACTAAATCAAAGAATGGGAAGAACATAAACAATCCCAGACATCTATTTACTGTACTGTAGTAGTTTCCTGATTCTCTCGTCATGCATTTCCATATTTTCCTCTCTAAAAGCTCAGTCTTTGACATCCCACGAAGAGAGGAAATGTTAAGAGAACCTATGTTTGATGTGGGATTTTGTAGTGGTGGGTAGGGCTGGATCTTGATTCTGATGTTTAGTTGCATAAAGTGTTTCTCATAAACCTGGGAACTTGCTTTTTTTTTTTTTTTTTTTACATTCCACAAGTGAGCAACACTGTTATTACCTTGAGTGTGCAGAGTTTTGTCGACAGGATCTCTACATCTGCTACGAGCTAGCCATAATCAGCTAACCATCCTAAATCACAACAGTACATAAACATACCTAATCATCTCTATTATCTTAGAAATTAAAATAACCTTTTTGTGGATGTTGTAACAACTTGTTTTCCACATCATGCAGCCTGGACTGAACTTCTGCATACAGGTGACATTTAGTGCAGATGTTCACTAGGGCTGCCCACTTCAATGGTGACACTGTCTGATGCATGGATGTACATTGAGGTCAGATCTGTTTAGCAAAGTGCAGAACGAGGAGAAAGGACAACAAAACCCACTAGGACAAGCCACATAGAGGTGAGATTTATTAGAAGTGTTTTCAAAGATTGTAGCCTGTTTTTATAAGGAAAAAAGAAAAAAGACCGTCGCCACCATGTCACTGGTTTTGCTTAGCCTAATGTTCTGTGAGTCCGGTAAACTAGGCTATAACCATGTCTCAGAAGAAAAATTGCTTTTAAGAGCATTGTTTCAACAGAAGTACAAGTGTGCTGCCTGTCTCGTTAATCCCACAAACCTATATGGCATTATGACATTATAGTATATTGTCAGTTTAAATAGTTCACAATTTAACTATTGCACCATATGTAGCTGTCTTTTATTTCTTTTTAAATGCTCAGAAATATGTTCTCATAACTTTTTTGCATTTGATTCCCAATGTTAATGCGGTCGAAATCATCACTGAAATTCATGCCAGTTGATTTTCTGACAGTCTAGGCTATATACATATTAAAAAAAGAACAAATAGTCCCAGTGAAGAGCTGACTGACAGTCGACTGACAAAATCCTTAGTTGGGTACAGCCCTAATGTTTACTGAGAATAGGCACACATGCAACGATCAGAATCAGTCAGGTTTGAGACAGAGACCGTGCACAGTCCACTTCTCTGTAGGTTTTTACAAACATGATGTGAAACCTCTTAATGTAAGACAGTGGAGAAGTGCATCAGTCAGTGAACCTCTGGCTTTCCTCGGCTGTGTCCTGCAGAGTTAGTGAGAGAAGAGAGAAACGAATCTCTCCCCTGTTACGTCCTGCATTGCAGCCTGATGTATGTTTATTTAGAGTGACTTTGACTCTCGGGCTGCCTCTGCCTGGTACCGCTGCAGAGACGAGCACAGTGAGGCACAGTCAGCCGGGGCGAAACACATCCCGAGAAGACAGAGAATCAAACAGAGAGATGGGTCTCAACTTGCAGAAGCAGATGACAAGGAAAAGCGCAATCTGCTTCACTGTCTTTTAGACTTCTCTTCTACTGGTCCATCTGCATTTTGCTGCATAATTACGGTGATGCCTCTCCTGCAAGTCGAAACAGTTTGACTTTTTTTGTACTGGACTGATGACTGTTTTTGGCAGCTCTCCTCTCACAGGAAGCCTTTTTTAAGATATTACATCAAAGATAATCCCCTGAGTTTTTGTGCAGCGTGAATCATTAACATTTCCTTAATGAAGCACTGCTGGGGCGATGGCCACAGCTGTCAGGATGCCTGCTGGCTCTGCAGATGGGCACAGAGATGCACCCTTCGCCTTCTGCAGATGATTCCCTCTCCCCTCCTCGCGCTCTTGTCCTCATCAGGATGGCACTGAAGAGCATCTCAGGCAGCAGGGTGCCGCTGGGCGCAGCGGGGTTTGGTACGCACAGCTGAGAGGAAGCTTGGCAAATAATGGCTCATCTTAGAGTTCTCGATTGTATGATTAAGAACAACTGGAGCTTGGTCTGCGATTTGTACTGTGCTTGGAACAGTCAGGTCAGTTTTATTTTATCTTTTAGCATTTGACTTAGAAGATGTGAGGGGACAATTATGGAATATGGTTGCTTATTATACTTTTATTGATATAACAGGAGAGCTTGGGTGAGAGGTTATGGGGTGGCATGCGACAACCAGGGACACTGCAGTTCTATACATCCTAACCACTAGGCCACCACAATGCCAGGTTTGATTTTTATTAGCATATTGAAAACTGGCCTCTCCACACATCAAGCAAAAGCTATACCCTTTACACGAGGGTGATAATAAAGTAAAGAGTCGCTGGATCTCCAGATGCAACGACTCGAGTTGTGATGCATTTTTTTCAACCTGTAGATCCTGGTCACCTCCTCCTCCTCCTCCTCCTCACTCTGTTTTAATGAGCTCGCCTTCCCCTCTGTCCCCTGTTGCTCCCTGGAGCTCTTCTGGAAAGGCATCCCTGACATGTTGGGTATTAATAGCCAGCATTCATTCAGTAGTGCACTGTGAAACTGGAGACTGGAGTTCTTGGCATGCTGAGTGTCCCTGGTCTTCCACACAGAGTGCCTCACACAGCCTCAGGTGGCCTGAATACAAGTCTCATCAAGTGATTTAACAATGATTCTTATTCTGAAAACTCCTTCTTTTGCCTTGAATACAAATAAACTTGGTAATAAACAAAACTTTTCTTGAGGTTTCTGAGGCATTGTCACTCTTTCGAAAGATTAAAGCAGTGTGAAATAAACCCAAGTGCATCTAGTGAAAATATCCACCCGTATCTTATCCATATTAACTTTAGACTGAAATCAAAAGCTGGTTGGTAAAATGCAGTAGAAGTTAGATACTTGAATGGGATGGGATGTTAAGCACAAGGGCGCGAAGGTCGAGGCCTTTCTATGTTCAGAGAATAACGTATGTGTGTATACATCTGACCACAAGAATGTGGGTATTCAGTCTGTGATACAGTGCTCTTTGTGGTGCTGTCTTGTTCATTTCCATTTGTCTCTATATGTTCAGAAGGCAACTTGGCACTCTCACTAACACTTCATACTTCTGACATGCCTTTTCACTGGAAACTCACACAGACAGCTCATTGTTTCACGCATTTTTCCGCCTCTCCTGTTTTTCATTTTGCCATGGAATGTCTTATGTGTGGAGTAAAGATGTCTAGCCGTGTTGCAGCAATGCTGCTTTCTGCAATGCCCCTTCCCTTAATTTAATTTTAGCAGTGTTGAAAATTGTTTGCATCCCAAGTCGAACTAATACGCCTCTGTTTCGAGAGAGCCTCTGAAAACAGCCATTGTGTGCAAATGGCACAGAAGAGTTTTCAATGAAATATTAACAGGCTAACACCTGGTGTGAGACAGAGAGGGAGAGGAGCCAGGGAATCAACAACACTGCCACCAATAAATATGAGCCCATATTTATGTTTAGACTCCCATAAATATTAGCATGAGCAGTATCATTTACTGAAGTTTGAATTAAATAGAAAATGACAGTCACAAAACTATTAAGAGCTGAAACAGTTAGATATTTAATGGTTAACGCTGCATTAGCTAACTTCTCCCTCTAATTTTTCATTTCTTCACAGTATTTTGTCATTTTATTTCCAGAACTGTTAATCAATTAATTGAAAAAATGACAATAAAGAAAATAATTGTTAGCTGCAGCCCTAAAACTATTACCAGATAGAAACCAGAGGTTGCATTGTTATACTCTTATACTCTAAAATTATGCTTCCCTAAATTATTTGCTGCCCATCGATTTTAGCAGAAACCCTGAAATGCCAGACTTTCAAAAGGTAGCATGCTCAAGATGCATCACATCAAGGAGCCCATTATGGGGGATGTCAAAGATCAGTCCACCGCTGGTTGTCTGTGCTCTTGGATGTCTGATTCTCCCCATTTTATACTGAAGAACACTTTTAAACATGGGACTTGAGTGTTAAACAGGAGAGGCACAATGTCACAACCCCACTCTGTCAAAAAGCTCAAAGAGCAACCACGATTAATAATTCATAGAAGAAGAAGCCAATTATACAGGGCTTTTCTTGCGTCTGGCTGGGGGGACCCTGGGGACTCTAATTGGCCCACCTGCTCTCCTGCTCCTAAGGGGTGGTTGGATGTAGCTGCAGGGTGTATGCCCTCTCTCTTTGTTTGGATGCCTCTGGCGCTGGGCGGGATGGCCTCCCCACTGGTAGCCACCTCCACTGACACCCCAGCAATGATGGACTGATGGACCACACCCAACACAGGACCCATGTGCACCTCAGTGCTTACATGGGAAAATGTAATGGTAAAATAATTTGTCTTTTGTAGTAGTGGAGGCATGTGTATATTATATAAATGTGTTTGTATGTATGTAGTCATAAATGAATCGAACAGTACAAAAGGTATTCAGATACTGAATTGAATCTGCAACTGATCAATTAATCTGCCCATTATTTTTCAGATTAATTGATTAAATAGTCAAAAAAGTTAATAAAATATCCATTACAGTTACTTAGAGCTCATATGGACACCTTCAAATGTTCCTACAAAGTCAAAACCCAAACATATTCACTTTACAGTGAATTATAGCAATGAAAATCAGCAATCCTCTCATTTAAGAAGCTGAAACCACCAAATGTCTCTTTTTTCTAATGTTGTTTTAGAAATGGCTGATATGATTAACTAACTGATAAAATAACTAACAGTTGTGACAAGTTAAAAATTTTTCAAGCATAAATTCTAAAAAGTTTTTGGCCTTCTGTGACTTGGACTGTGATAGAAATTTTATCTATTTTCTGACTTTTTATAAACTGAGAAATTTAAATTAAATGAGAAATGAGAATACAAACCATAGAAATTATAATAAAACTGTTGCTGTTTGCAGCCTTAAACAACACCACATAGTACACTAGCCAGCTGTGGGCATTGTGTGCTTTTGTAACAAACCTCTCTTTGGACAGTGGCTTTGCCTCTGATGTACATCGTCCACTATCATCCCATCTCTCTCTCTCTCTCTCTCTCTCTCTCTCTCTCTCTCTCTATTTGTCCCATTCTGCCCTCTCTCCTTCCATCCCCATTTCGTCTTTGTGAAGAGGAATTCCAGGCTGTTGGTCTGCACAGTTGCCTAACCATTAGCATGTGAAAGCAGCCGAGGGGCAGTGTGTGTGGCGGGAAAAAGGAAGAGAAGGAGAGTTAGAAAACCTCTAAATCAGTCTCAAACAGACACCAGAACTGTAGTTAGCCACATGGTAATGTACGTGCCTATGTGGCACATACTGATGTTAGGGAAGTCTTTTATTCTGTGGACATTGTTCTGTGCCTGTAAAATTCAAATGGAGATTTGACCAGTGGTCCGTGGCCCCCTGGTGGTCCATAAAGGCATAGCAGGGGGTCCCTGACCATGTATTCAGTAATGGAGTATCAGTTTCGGATTTACTCTTTATATTTATTAAGTTGTACGCACATTTCCATGCAATAATTCTTGCTTGTGAATAATCAGATTAATGCAAATAGATAATAAAGGTCTTGGTGTCTTTCAGGAACTAAATAGCATCCATCTGGTCTCTTCATCCCACAGCAGTGGTCTTTAGGTTACTTCTAAGTCACAACTAGCTGAATACCCCTGATTTAGTAGAGATGGGACTGAGCTGGTTCTGCATGATCACTGTTTGATTTCACTGTAGCAGAGCACACAGTTTAGGAGTTGGGATTCAGACACATTTCTCTGTTTTAAAGTGATGCTGATTTGACCTGGAGACGTGTGAACAGATCACTAACATCTGTTTTGTCTGAGAAAGAAAGTTCACATCATACATTGCAGTGCATTTTCAGATTTTTCCACTTTGGAGAAGATTTTTCCAAAGCACTGTTGTCAGGTGTAATTTGGCCTTAAAGTGGGTTCAACCAAAACAAGAGGCACTTTTAGATTCATACACTGTAAAATGTGATATCTCAGCAAATTAGGATGTACTGAGGCATTTAACCATGAAGTAATGCCTCCCACTGAGACAGGTTAATGCTCACACACACAGGCCTGTGACAGATTATCTTGAGATGCTTGAACCTCTGACTTGAACCTCTTAAGAAGGGATCTTGTTACAAGTGACACTCAGTCCTTTTGTATTGTACAGTTAATAGATAGCGAGAACCTTTACTGTCATTTTGCCATGCCTACAGTGGTAGTACAGACAGAACAGGAAGACCCTTCATATATAAAAATACATACATACACTCAGTTACGTAATAAATACTTTAACCTCTCAATAAAATATCAGTTCAAAGTCCAATGATCTGTATACCAACAACCTCAGTGATATGATAAAACCTTCTGTCTATCAACCGTTCAGCAGTCTGACAGCCTGAGGAATGAAGCTGTTTAGCAGCCTGGTAGTTCTGCTTCTCATACTTCGATACCTGATGGTAGCATTTCAGAGAGTTCATGGAGAGGGTGTGAGGGGTCCCTAACAATGTTCAGTGCCCTTTATCTGCAAAGACACAGGGACATGTCCTGGACAGAGGGTACAGAGACTCCAGTTATCCTCTCCGCTCCTCTCAGTACCCTCTGCAGATCTTTCTTGTCAGCCGCCTTACAGCCAGCATACCAAACCGAGATGCAGCATGTCAGTACACGCTCCACTACACCTCGGTAGAATGTGGTAAGGATGCTGGTTGGAAGTGAAGCTTCCACAGAGCATATAAAACTAGGAGTGTGTTACAAACAGGCCTTAAGGGGGTTATGTACACAAGTTAAACTCAGCAGAATAATAAATTGATTTAAAGATTAGAGTAGAAAAACTTGAATAAAATGCCTCAAATTATGCAGAGCAGCTTTGATGAATCAGCTTGTATTTTTTTACTCGCCTACAAAAATAGGCCATATTTGATACACTAACACGAAGAAATGTGTGGCTAATGTTTTCTCTGTCATTGTCAGTTCATGCAGCTGCAGTCTGTGGGGCTTTCTTCAGAGCACTATGGTTGTCAGCTTGGACTGTAGTCCTCAGCAGTTTGTATTGAGAGGCGGTGTGAACAGAATGCTGATTCACCTCATACTGTCAAAGTAACTCCTTTCTCTCCCTCCCTGCTCATCCACACAGACACCTAACAATAATAATAATAATACCATATTTGTGCTGCAGTAAGCACACAGTGGCTGGTGCTCAGGTTTTTCTTTATGTTAGAATTGCAAATTGAAACGGCAGCATCTCCAGAGGCTCAGCTCAACAAAATCGAGAAGCATCTCGTCCTTGGAGAGTGATAGCACAGAAAACCATGCCACATAAATATACCTTTCTTTTATAGTTTTTCAAGGTTGCAGATGCCAGAGAAAGGGAGCGAGTGAGAGAGAAGACAGCAGAGGATGTGAATATTGTAAGAAGCAGCTGGATGCTGCTGAGTCTCCTTGGCTGGGCTGATGAAAAACTGGCTTGGAAGGGATACAGCTCTCTCTTTGGTGCAATGCAGACAGGGCTGGGAGGAGCCTTGCCAGTGGGTGGAACCATATGTGCATACATGTGTGCACGCAAGACAGCATATGTAACTGTGTTTGTTAGGTGTTTTCACCCCCCACCTCTCTTGAGGTGAGGTTGTAAATATCACTGGCACGCAGGAAGAGAGCTGATATGCTGATTTTCTTCCTTTTTTTGCATTTGTTTGGTTTTTGATGATTTGGATGCAAGACCTGCTGCTGTGGTGCACAGTAGGCTGCACATAAACACGATCAACCTACTAAGAGCAGTTATGTCATATAGGACAGTGTGGAGTGGGAGGAGTATGTAATCCTTCTGCAGAACCCTGACAGAGAATTCAGAGATCATCACCGGTGTGTTGGTCGCCCTCTGTGCTGCTGTCAGAGTTAAACACTTGTCCTTTACAATCTCATTTAGCTGAGATGCATCAGTGACTGTAGAATAGTTTGCTTCCTTTGGGTTTTAAAAATCTGAATTTACTTTTCAGTCACCATCATGCCCTTCTCCTGTCCTTCGAGCTCTTCCATGAAATGGTGAGCCCGGCATATTTTTCTGTTCTCCTCACACAGCTCAGAGGCAGTAAAAGAGGCGTTAATTGGCTGCCTGCTCAGTGCCAGAGCTTATGATTTGCCAGGCCGTAGAGGCTGTACAGTGATGTCACTGTCCTCTGTCCTGTATAAGTCAGCATGCACCCATTGCTTTGTGCTGATGCTGATGAGATGACATTAGCATTTAGAGCACCTCCATATCGGTGGTCCTCTGGCCTCATTTAAACCGTGATTAATTACAAGCAGAACAAATCTGACAGTATCACAACAGAAGTCCTGCCGTATTTATAAAAATGCATATCTCTCCACCTGCCCCAGGAACTCACCTTGCTGTCTTTATAACACAAATGATATCCATCTGTTTCTCCTTCGCTGTTTTCCTTTGGCTTTTATTTTTTAAAGAGAGTTGTGTGTGCATGCCAGAGAGAATGGCTCACTAGTTGACTGTTTACTGTGGTGATGGAGAATGCAGTGAGCACTCCCTCTCTGTTACACGGGCCCACCAGTCTGACAGGGGCAGACAAAGAGAAGACGGTGTGTGAAAGGAAAAAGAGAAATAAGGCAAAAGATAGTGGTCCTAATGTTGAGTATATTAGAGTGCTGTGAGGTGCAGTTAGGTGGGGAGGAGAGGCAGCAATAAGGGACAGGACATGGAGAGAGAGAGATAGATGAGGAATATGAGGTTTTATTGTTTCCAGCCGATCACGGGTGTGGTCATCATGGCCTGCTGTTTTCCGTTCTGCTCTAAGTCGTCCTTCATAGTCTCTGACCCATCTGCCTAATGACTTCTCTGCATGGTCTTTTGTTTCTGCATATGGGCCTGCATGTGTCCAACTTAATGGTGATTTAATTGAGTTGTTGTGTGATAGTATTATTTCTTGTAGAAATATTTACATTTTAGGGATTTCCGCACAAACTGGAGCAGGTAGCTTGGCTGCTGGATATGGATCAGCTGCTGCAGAATTGAGCTGGTGAAATTTCCAATACAGAAAATTCTGTACCCAGCAAGTTGAATATATGTCTCCAGGTCGATTTGGACAGCTCATCAGTTTGTTATAGTTTGTTGTGACTAATAGCAGTTTTTGTCAAGTTTTATACTGTGTTGAAGGAGGAGCTGAGGTGCTAAGAGTGACAGGGGTGTTCTGTGTTTCTGGCGGAAACCTGACTGACCGATGCCACTGATGTCATATATAGTATGAGAGAACTTGTGCTAGAAGGAAAACAGAGCCCACTATGTGTTACTGTGTTGCCCCATATTTTTGAAAACACAATCTACAATGTACAGTAGGATAGAAATAGCAACAAAGATGTCCAGAGCAGCCATAGTTACAGAAAGAAAACAGGCAGCCAGATGGAGTGTGAAAAGTCCCCATCAGTGAAAACATAAGTTAACATGGCTTGAAGAGGCTAATATTAGCCAAGCAAAATTATGAAGCATGGGTTCAATTACATAACATGGTGCGACACTTAAAACTGTTGCCTTTGTGGTCACTTGAATATAGTTTAGCAGTGGGAAATGGGGTGATCAGTTTTTTACTTAAAGCAAGATTTGGCATGATGTTGCTGACAGACGTGTGTCTGTGTTTGTGTAGACGCTAATAGGGTCAGGTAGGGTGCAATCTGTGTTTCAGGTGCTGCTCCCGTCCAGTCACACCAGTGGTCCTAGCTGGGGCATCTATTAGTCTATCACAGGACTTTTTCTTCTCTGATTTGATTCATTGCTGTTGACTGGCAGTAAAACACGTGGCTGCATACACATGTGATATAGCACGCATATTTAGCTGCATGCCTACATCAGACTCCAGACTACCACATACACACTGCACATATGTCCACACCTCTTAGACACAGCTATTCTGGGCTTTTCCACAGTCTCCACATTCCTCTGGCCGTATCTCACTGAACGCCCCAACTGCTTTTAATCAGCTGGGTCACGAGGCGCTCCAGATGGGCCTCAGTGTTGGGTGGGACTGCTGCAGACATGATGGAGGAAGAGGAGGGGGCTTGAGCACATAATTGTCAACATGTTTGTGTCCCCTCTCCTCAGCATTCCATTCAGCCCTAAATTGCGTCACCCTCTTCAAAGACGTGTGCTGTAGTGGGCACCTTGCACTGCTCATTTCTAAGGCTCCCACCTTTTCACTGTTTTATTTGCTAAGATCTTCCATCGTCTGCATGCTCTGAAGGTTTTGAAAAGAGCGCTGTGCCCTTCTGAAAAGTGTCAGTGCATGTGCAGTTTGAGAAAGATGTAGGAGTACATTGCAATTTTTTTTCAGTTCATTCATCTTGGACAATGGACCATATATCAAAATATGTGTAGAATGTGCATGATATCAGTCAGCTTCGTATCTGCCTAACAGACAGGGGCAAGATCTCATGGATGTATGAACATCATTTGTTGTCAGCATCCCACACATCCTATCTAGTTAGCACCGGGAAAGAGGAGGATGCATATTATAAAGGAGTCCTGAACGTAAAAGTGCAACCAGTCCAAAAGTTCAAAAGTCCAGTGCTAGACCATGATGGCAAGGATTCATTTGGCAGATGTAATGTTCACATTCTTTCTTGCAGAGTAGTTAAAACATCACACACCATGCACATGAAAATGCAGAGTAATTTAATTCGTTCAGTTGTTAACTACCACAGCAGCTGGTCTTTGTCAGGATGCCGCTATAGTCTCATGCCTGGATGTGCTCCATATTCAGCCTTGCTTTGACAGTGTTTATGACTGTTACCTGAATACTGTAGTGCTAATCTCCTCTTTCTGCTTTCCCCTCATCACTCACCCCCACCCCCCCTTTGCTGCTGTGGTTTCACATTACAGAGGCTGATGTTGCCTCTTCTCAGCACAGCCCTCACAAGGTGCACGCCCTGGGTGAAGGTCACAACACATCCGCGCTACAGGAAACATCTTGGATAGTCTAACATATTTTTAGTGGAATGGTATCTAACCTAGTCCTGAGTTGTTCCTCAAAGCTCATCTCCAGCAGAACGGGGAGCATGATGTCTCGGGCAGCAGAGCAGGGATATAGTGTGACCTCTGCCACTACTCCTGACACCATGGTGGAACAGTCCTATCAGGGATTGGCTAAATGAGGTTTGGTTTGCCCAGTTTAGCAGCTGATCTCGGTTTAGAGTGGTTGCACCTGTAGGTTAGACACTGGGAATGTTACGAGGGTTGATACAATGCCTGTTTGTGACTATACAGTTGTCAAGCTGTCCTGCTCTCTCATCCACAAACTAGATTTGTCAGGGTCAGTTTAGACTGGAAAAGTGCTGAATTAATGAGGCCTGGATTTAGCTCTTCCCTGCTACTTTGTCTCCTTACTTTCTCCCTGGTAGCCATTTGATCATGACTTGCTGCCTTGTCAACAACCCCAAGCCCTCTTACTGGTGCCTCTTGGCAGGTTGATGACCACTTAAAAGACCACATTGATAGGAGATGAACAACTTGTTTGATTGCTTTAACTACTACTCCACCTCGACTGAGGAGTCAAACAAGTTAAAGACAGGGAGCTCTTTACTGTGATCTAATACTGCTTTTTATGGAAGGATACATTTATAGCTGGAGAGTTAAAAAGGTCCATCTGCTTGATGTTCAGGACCTGATGAGTGTTCACATTTGTAGAAAGCTGGGTATAATATAAAAAACACATTTGTAGTTTGAATCTGTTGTAGATTTATGACATTGCTTTTTGCCAAGTTTCCCAAGTAGTAGCAGAAATAGTGCAGGTTTTTGAAATGGTTGGCTCAAACCACCCACCTGGCCTGAGTCAGTCAAACAGTAGGGCTACATAAAGAGGAAGTGGCTTCATCTGTCCAAGTCTCCTTTAAGGCTGTGTCTGTGCTACTCACACCTAACTCTTGACCTTTAGCCCTAACCTTGAAACCTAATTCCATTTTACTTGCTAGTGAAAGTGTCTGTCTACGTGTCTAAGTGTGCTTGAACATCACCAGTGTTTTCTGTTAAGCATGATTATGTGTAAGTGCAAGAGCCTCTGTCTCCAGTAGACATCTTCCACTCTCCTGCCCACAGATTAAAAACAGATTTAATGTTTAATCATTTGCTCAAAGCCTCAATCACTGACTTTGTCTGTCATCCAAAAACAGTCTTTATTGTCATTGTTTGGGATGTAACAATAGTGGTAATTTTGTGATATTGCAATAGAAAAATATTTCAGTAATGTCGTCAGATTATGTTGTATCTATATATGGTTATTTTGCTAGCATAACTGCGTTCAAGTTGCAGAATTTGAAACTTACATAGCGGATGCTCCATCATCGACTTTTACAGCTGTTGACTGGCAGTATTTCAGTTTTCACATTACAAGAAATGACACAGGTGAAAAGGAAACTGATAATTTGCTGATACTGTCAGAGGAAGGCAATACTAGCCCAGTTTAAGACTGAAACAGTCCTGCGTACATCTCACGGAAACAGTCAGGATAGGACTGTGCACAGCACTTCAATGAGATGGGTAAACAAACCGGAGACACATAGGTAAAACCAACCACTTAATAACGACCCTTGAAGCCTTTTCTCTTGAAAAGGTAGACCACGATGTTTGAAAAACACCTAAAGTAAAGCACAAACCTCACCGTTATGTGGTTTGTCCTAGTTTGGTGTCTTTGCCTCGTTCTGGTGCACCAAGCAGTAACTTCCTCAATACTGCCCCCAGTGGTCAGGGCAAGCCACTTCAACTGGTCTACTAGCCTACTGAGAACCCGACGGCCAGTCAGCACAGCCACCAAACAGGGATGTAACAATACCATAAGTGAGTTTTTGATATTGTTACATCTCTAGTCATTGTCCTGCAGAAGGCACAAGCTGTAATCACCTCAAAAAGCTCACAGACCTTAATAATAATCTTCAAGAAGAATCATGGATGTATATGAATTTCCTCTAGATCAGTGAGAATAAGTCTGAAGTTATTATTGTCTGTGTATTTTTCCTCTTTTCTGTGTTGCCTCGTGCTGCTGTGAAGCACTTTGGATCACCTGTGTTGTGTTTAAAGGGCTGTAGCCTATAAATAAAATGGAATCGAACTGAATTCTTCTCAGACATGAAACATACAGACACACACTGATACATACACACTTCTCCCCTCTTCCGCCATACACACACTCACACACACACACACACACACACACTGAACAAGTGACAGTCAGTGGGGTCTGCTGGTGAGACCATCTGGCCCTCAGTCTGGACTTCCAGTACCACCAACAGGCTTTTCTGTCCCTCTCTTGCAATAATACACGTGCCACATCCCAGCACAAACAATGGGGGCTGAGTCACAGACGAGTCAGTGGTGCATGTGATTAGTATGTATTTTTAGAAATTAATTGTTATTTCATATTCTCGTTAAAAACAGTTTTAAGTAAATGAAGAGTTTAGATCTCCTGGCCATATTGTACATATTTATGTATGTGCTGCGTGACTGTTGGATTCTTAATGGCTGCTGCAAGGAAGGCTTCCCTACAAGGACCAAGAAAGTAAAGGGAAAAAATTAATATCCATAGATAATTAATAGCCACAGAGAATCTAGATAATCTATCTCCTTTGAGGAGGCAAAGCCAAAGAGATACAGGGTGTTTTTAAAGCTGTTAAAGACTGTACCTTCAGTAATAGATGTTTGTATACCTAATCCCTGAATCTTCCCTAAATAGCTGAGGATTTTCAATAGCTTATGTTGTGTTGCTGCAAATCTGAAGACATCTCTTGGTAATGACAGCATCATGCAATATGGAAACAGCATATTTTTTTGAACTTATAAGTTACGCTGCTGGGAGTACTAGTCATTAGGAGAAATACCGTGTACCTTCAAAACCAGTAGTATAAACCCCCGCAGTGTCATTTTGGCTGCCCTTCATGTTAGACACCTACCTGATGTAACTGCTTCCAGATGACTGGACTGGCTGACTGTAGCATTTGTTAAAATGTGTGCTGTGTTTTTCATACAGAACACATTTAGGCCACATGTCAGGGAAACCAGTGTTACACTTTCAACACATTTATAACGATGCTTTAGGCATTTAGCTGTTGTGTTAAACCAATATGATTGACAGTGAATTAGCAAATAAGAGTTAAGAGTCAACTGAAGCATGACAAATGACATTTTATGGACAAGATATTTGATGGTAAATACTTTTTTGGGGGCTTTCCACACAAGTGACAGTAAAAACAAATATTTATGTAGATGAATATAACATCTGGCTGCCTTTTAATGATGAGCAAGGCAAGATCTATGATGGGTACGTTCTACGTTGTTTTGTTTTTTTTTTTTTACTCTTGAGCGGTTAAGTGAAAGGTGTATGTGATGAGAATGCTCAATGTCAAATGGTTCCTCTAAAGAGTTTCTCATCAGACAACTTGAAATTTACCCCAGATTAAGAAAATAGAGTCAGACAGGCAGACAAACACACACAGAGCACAGATTCATCAGCGCCCCTTGACAAACATGGGAGGAAAACATTCCAGCGAATAATGGCCGTGATGCTTCATGCTGCGGGGAGAGAGGTAGAGAGCTAAAGAGTCCTTTCTTCAGTTCATCTGGTCCAGGTCTTCATTACATAACTGGGTTTTGTTGGACAGACACAGAGAATAAAACAGAACAGGCCTAAAAAAAGCTGTGACTGCTGTAGCTGTGAAAAGCTGTTGGTGTCAGCCTTTAAGGAGATGCTGCTAGGGTAAACAATCAGCACTGAAATAGTGCTTTGATCCAATTTAATATGTGGCTGATGGGCCTTTGTGAAAGAAAAGAGCCCATTACACACAGACAGAGATGAAATAGCATCATCCCCAGAGCTAGTCACCAAGTGACGTCAGTGCTCAGCTGAAAAGCAATATTTCTCTGTCCTCAGCTAATACAGGACATTAATGTTCAGTCACACCTGCCCCACCCTCTAGAAATCTCATGTTTGTCTGTATGTCTGCAGCAGGTCTCATGAACTCTCTCAAACCCTACTTTGAACAGCAGTCCTGGCTGACATTAGCAGCAGCTACTCGCCATCCAAGCCATTTCCATTCTCTCTCGGGGCTATCACTTTATGTGTATTTGCTGATTTCATTATGAACTCATGTTCTTATCTCATATATGTCTCCAGATTCCCCCTTTTTATCTGAGGACACTGAACATGTGTCCATTCTCACCTCTGTTCCCATCTGCTTATGTCATGTTCTTAATCATCTTTGTTCCCACTCATAAACTAAAACCTGTAACCCCAAGCTCCAGCACTGCAGTGACTTCAGTGACAAGGACATCAGACAGCAGCCCAGACATAATGCAAACAAATCCTCTGATTACAATTGAGATGATCCATAGTAATACTCGCACTGTAAATCAGACCTGAGTCCTCCTCGAGATGCTGCCAGAAGAATGCCTTTCCCTGCAGCAACATGAGAGCAGCTGACTGACATGCCAATACATTTTTTCCTATAGAGCTGCTAATAAGTTGTGTGGATTTTCTCCGGCCTTGCTGCAACCTCACAGCTCCATTGGTGACACTTTAGCTTATCTACAGAATGAGGAGTGTCACCATAAAATAACTGTGCAGAGGTTTTAGAGCGCTTACATCCAAGAACCAGCGTGGTCCTTTTGAGATGCAACATGTCACTTGGTGAGGTTCTGGGTGTTAATGTTAACATCTTACTTGATGAAGTCACTGCGGCTGTCTGATGAAATGCAGCAAAGGGTGCCGGCAGAAGGCGGGGGTGGGGGTTCAGAAGACACAGCCTTTGGCAGGAAAGTAAGGGACGAAAGGAAGTAGAGAAAGGAGGAGGGGAGGGCAGTTATGCAGTGCTGAATGTTCTCTAGCTCAGGTCCTGTGCACACTGGGGAAAGCACCATGGTGTTTTCCAAGGACCATCATTCCTCCGTCAGACACTGCTAGCATCGACACTAACTGAGTGCACAACTTCTTGAATGCTTCCTCTCTGTTTTTCTGTCTGTTTCTTTCATTCCTTCCTCCCACCCCCTCCTTACTGGATCATAATAGCAGTGTAATTTACAGCTCTTGGTCAGCCCAGGGCTGTGTGTGTATGTATGTGTGTGTGTGTTGTTTAAAGGGCGTGTCCCACAGCCCTCATCAGTGCTGGCTCCAGCGCCTCTCTTCATAACCAATACCAGATCTGTCCCATACCAATTCAGTTACAGTTCACTGCATGCCTGCACAATGCTGCAACAGCATTAGTATAGCAAATGAAAATGTCTTTATGAGAAGTTAAATAAAAGCTAGAGAATCAGAACCCTTGATTATTTTAATGTTAAATAAACAATTTATTGTTTAGTCTATAAAATATAAACAATGAAACAAAAAGTGGTGTCTTTCGATTTCAGGTTTCCTCCAGCCAGCAGTTAACAACCCATATAATTTATAATTAAGTAAAACAGAGAAGAGTAGCAAATCCTCATTGAATACTGTCAACTTTGCTTGATAAATTGCCAAAACATCAATTATCAGTATAGTTTCCGAGTCACTGTAGGCCAACTGACTAATTAACCTATTGTTTTAGCACTTAAGAAAACATGAAAAAGTCTCATGTAAAGAGCTAAAAGCCTGACAAGTGCTGGGACAGTCCTGCATGCAGACCCATCCTTTCTCTGCAGAGACGTTTGTCAACCCTCTATTATGTGGGATGGCTCTCAACAGTAATAGTTACAGTCAATAGCAGCAGCTGTTTTGGCTGCAGCTAGAACACAAGCTCACAGGCTGATGCACGTGACCACGGCAAACATGAGACATGGCGAAAAGGTTCAAAATGCGTTGAATATTTTATATTCTATTACGCTGGAAAGAGTATTTTTAGTTTGAGAGCACCTCTGCAGTTGCTTATGAATTTTAAATGGCAGTTTTGAATGTTTCAGCAGTTGTACTGTAGTTTATTGTCCTAGCTTTACTCAGTCATTTACCTTATAAAATGTTAAAAATAATTTTCAGAGAAAATACGTTATCTCAACAAATTACTTGTTTTATCTGGTCAACATGCAGAGTTATTATAACAGCAGCCAATAACAGTTTATGAATAAAACCAAGAAACAGTGGCCACCCAAAAGCTAAAATTAATGGCTTAATGGTCACTCCCATTATTACGGTAGTTTTTCTCCCATCTGATGTCCAGATGTTTTGCTGAATAGATGGATAAACCTGTGCTGCAATGACAGTGTAATAGTCATAGACTGTAGTTGTTGCAAATGTGTGTTCACGCTTTCATTATTAAAAAAAGATGTCAGACCTGCGATGTGTGAAGGCAGGCTTGCAAAGCCAGGCTAGATAATGCATTTGAACCACTGACCTCATCACTGACAGGACTGTGCCTTTCTCATCTCACCTGTCTGTAACCATGTGGGTTCTCCCTGAGGGAAACTGTCTGAATGAGGAGCAGAGATGCAATAATTAAACACCGGCATAGATTTTTTTTTTTTTTTTTCAGGGGGTGTTTTATGATGGGGTGGGGTAGGGCTATCATCAGAAACACATTTGCACCTTTTTCACTGTGTGAGAGCAGCTGCTGAGGAGTGAATGAGCACGCTACTGAATGCTTGATTGGCAGAAACATTTGTGTGAGGGGACCTCTGGAGACAATTGTCCAGATCAAGCAGCGCTCCCTCACTGGGGGAGCTCGCTAATACACCAAGCTCCTGCCCCTCCTTCGGGCTTGGGGCTTTTGTCTTCCCTGATACGTTTTTGGTGAGTGTCCAGCTTCACCCTCAGCTCCATCTTGAAGGAAATCCCCTGCCTTTTTTTTTCTCCTGGACTTTTGAAGCAGTTGTGTATATTTTTTTAATTTTTTTTGCTCTGCACAGATGGTCTCTGTAGCAACTCGTGACTTTTGGTAGTTGTTTTTGCCAGTGGAAAAGAAATGATGCAGTGGTTCATAAATGAAGTGATACTGGTAGCTTTTGGTCAGAGTTGTTGTGTCAGGACATATGTTTGAGTTGGATACTGCCAACATCCTCTGCACAGCCAAAGCAAGTGTGTGCTTCATTAACTCATGATTTTGCAATGAGGAACAGTGTAAAACTGCAATTATTAATCCATCAATTGGTTGTTCACTTAGTTGCAGTGTAAGAATTGATCTATAACAACAGGAATGGCCTGCCTTGCAGCTGGTTTCACATTTTCCATTTTTTTATTGCTTCAAGAAGAAGCATCCCTAACTCAATTTTTCCTCATTTACTATCTCAATTTCTTCCCTTTCCTCCAGGCTTTGTACATACACACCCCTCTCTCCTTCCAGTGTATACTGGCAGACTCCACCTTTGCCTCCTACAAACAGACTGAGGCACTTATTTGCCTGAAACAAGATCAATCTGCCCCAGTATCTGTCTGATCAGCTCCTGGCAGCCTACTACCTCCCCAGGGTATTCGACTGTGGGGTTCATACCCCTCTGCTTTGCCTTGGGGCTGTATGAAGGGCTTTATGGGTGTGCAGTGGTGTGGGTGTAGTTTGTTCCCTGGCCCTCATTAGCCAGTCTTTTGTTACAGTAAGCCATAGCTCGCGGAGCCCAGACACAGCATGTCTAGATTAGATGTTACTCCCGCCAGGAGTCCTGAAAAGCCACCCCTGAATCAAGCTTAATGCTCCTGCCAGACCTTCTCTGTTCTTCTGGCTCTGTGTACCACACACAGACATGCACACACGTTCACAGCTGCAGATATATAACATCGGTCACTCATGAGCACCAATCAGGGACTTCAGAATTACTTATTGTAGCTTTCAGAGCCTTGTCGGTGCCTTGCCAGTGTTTTTAATCCCCAATCCACAGGTTCCTGTCAGCTGCTTACGGACCATGAGCCTTTTTTCTTTTGTTACACAAATCAGAGCTGCAGATAATCATCTAATAAATCCTAGACTCCAAGATTTGAGGGGATTAAGATGAAACAGCATCATGAAACAACCGGGTTTTCATCTTGTTGTGTTCTCCACAGATGTAAACATTTGAAAGGAGTTTCACAACTCAAGGAACACAACTTTGACTGTTAGCTGTTGGATTTTGCAGATTTTTCTGTGGTAAGTGTTGGCGTACTGCTTGAAATGTAGACAAAAGACAGAACAGCACCTTGTCCTCAAGCCAGTTTTGCGCCTCCAGGCTTTGGACTTGTGTCTGGTGATGTTTCAGCACACCCCTAATGTGATTTCTTCTTAAAAACTAAGAGGTGGTTTTACCGTAGAAACTCCACACCACTCTCAAAAAAGCCTGCCTATTTCTCCATTCTCTGTCACCACAGCCACAGTCTGGATGTTGTCTTTGGCCCTGTGCGTGAGTGTGTTGTGTGAAGCCACAAGGCGATTTGCAGAATTTTCAGCAGGCAGACTCCAAAACCAAACTGTACAGTGTTGGGTCCAGCTTTGAGTGGTTATGGTGCAACAACAAGGGCTTCAACAAAGACATCCTAAGCCCTCTGTCTACTGGTCAGTTATTCATAGTACCACCCTGCACACCCATTTCACGAATGTCGGTGGTCACACTCAAGCTGATTTTATCAAGTAGACCCCACTGGAATTATTTATTATTGCTGCTTTTCTTGGATGGTCACAATTCACACCTCTGTGTAATCTCATAAAGTTCTTCAAAGTGGTTTCATGGCTGGCATTAAAGAGCTGTGGCTGGTTTATTGTGTGTTTGAACATGGCCATCATCCCATTAACCTGCTGCTGCTTTTATGTGTCAAAGTGTATCAAAGTAAATAAAAGTTTTTGGTTTTGCAGCGTTGGACAGTCACCTTGGGCTGTGGGACATTGTGTTGGGTATTTTGTCAGAGATTTTAAGAGTAAATAAGTCACCTATTCACTCATATGTATTGGACCATATGCTGTGCTTGGCTGCTTTTTTTCTGTCCTCTTTTCTGTACAGAATACCACATGCTATACTGAGCCAAGTGAATGTAGTAACAAGATGCTCGTAACCAAATGCTGAGAGAGAACATTGCACAACTGAGTTCCTGATGTTGTTTTCATGGTCACCATCTTCTCGGATTGCAAATATTCATCAGAATCAAAATAGACTGGTACATTTTTACCATTTAGTAGATGCTCTCACCCAGAGTGACATTACAAACCAAACTGCTGCTTCTGGTGAGCCTGCATTGGCTGTTCTTGGTAGAGAACCAGTACAATTATGAGAGCCTGTCTTAACTAAGAACTCACCCTGGAGACATTGTGAGTTATTGAAATTCAATGACTAAAGATGGACTCTTAAAGCGGTGTTACCCAGATGTGTTCAACATTTAAAGTTAGGCTGTTGCTGTTGGAGCAGCAAAAACGCTGCAGAAAACCATGAGATGAAAATGTGATTAAATATTAAATTGATGCTTTAGTCCCGTTCTCTACTAGAGAGATTTACTAAAAGGCGTCATGGCCAGGTCCATCCTACTCTCAGATCATTGCACTGCTCCAAATAAATGCAGTTCCCAAGCCTTTGTGGAGTTTGTTTCAGGGCTTTATATTATTACTGATCTCACAGTTCAATTCAGTTGCGATTCCATACTTTTAGATTTAGTTCACTTGCTTCCGATGTTATATAAAGTGCTTCACATTCAACAAGTGAGCAACGCTCTTGTTTCCCAGATATAAAATTATGTAAAGTTCACATTAGTGGCTTGTAAGCACATTTCCTGGTTGTAATACTGTGGACCAAGGATGTATTTTCCTAGGCAAAATGCAAAACAACTGAAACACAACACATCTATATTTTTAGACTTACATGTGCAAAACAGCCGAGCAGAAATAATAAAAGCCCCACCCTGCTAACCAAGGCATCATCATTCTGCATAATTTAAAACATAAAGGCTGTCTCATCCAGTAGCAGCTTCGGTCCGGAAGCCACTTTAGTGACCCGTTTGAGCACAGACAGGAAAAAAAGCTGATTCATCTGCAATTTGTTTTGATATATAGATGGCTGCTAACTAGCATTAGCTCCACAACAGAAACAGAGTGAATAAAGTAGAATCCACACATTGGTTGCTCAACTTCCATGGCTTCATATCTCGCAGCCAGAGATAATCCTCTGTATGGACCCTGTACATAAATAAAAACAAACTATAAAGGAGTTATTGCGTGTTTATGTAACTCCTGGTAGTCTCTGATCACCATGCCTGCCACACAGGCATTAGTCCTTTGTAGTTGCCAGATGAGCTACAGCCATGTGGGGGTGGGGGGAGGATTAGTTGTACTTTTTCATGACTTTACAGGACTCATATGCTTCCTTGTCTGTATTTGCCCCACTTGACTACTTCCACTAGCTGTAAAAGTTAATCCTGTCTACTGGCATATCCCAGCTTTGTTTGCCAGTTTCCTCATCTAAAAACCTTTTGACTGTTTCTTATGCTTAACTGTCTTTTGCCTTGTGTGTGCATCTTGTTTTGTTCTTCTGAATTATTGATTAGCATTGACATGTGAGTCTGTTTGCATGTTGCACAGCAGCTAAAACTTTGGAAGGTTGGCAGAGGAAGAGGTGAGCTAGATAGAGGGAGATGAAGGAAAGGAAGAGAATTCACTTCAAGATGCCTGGTGTGCATGCATGTGTATGTGCATGTGTGCGTGTGTGTGTGTGCATACTTCACAGAGAGTGTTGTGTGGTGAGTGGGTGGGTGCGTCAGTCAGTTGGCCTGTGCTCTCTGCAGTGCGCTCAGCCACTGTGCTCTCCTCTTGGCTGAATGGAAACATCGTGTGTCTGTGGGACGCCCAGAGGAACAGCCCTGTTTCTTCGAACTGACACCAAAACAGAAAGTCAAAGATGGACTGAGGAAGACAGAAGGAGCAAGTAGGGTAAGCAGAAGAAAAGGGGACGTGAAAGGCAAAAAAAAACGGAGCATTTCTGAGGATACTTTTCATCCATTCAGCCATCTGGTCATACCACCTCAGACTTGGCTAAGCCATGCTGGCCCAGAGGAACGGGCTCCCACTAGGCTGTAAGCAGGTTCTTCTGAAGGATCACCCTGACCTGCGTAATGTGGACGTGAAAGGTGAAGGATGCTGCTCCTTCTCTGCTTCTTCTTCAACAGGAGGTTGTCCCTGGGCTCGGCTGGCTGGGGTGGATGGCTGCTTATCTGAGCCATACTGTCTCTGGTTCCAGCTTTTGGCTAGAGCCTACTGGGGTGAAGTGGAACTGGGGCTCACCAGTCCCAACCGCAGCATGTCCTGGGCTTGGCTCAGAGAAGCATCCCGGAAGAACTGTGTACAGTCGTGGGTAAGGACAGTTGCATAACGACAGATGGAGAGCATCCCTGTGAGAATAGATGAAACTAGCTGTGTTAGGAATACCTTGAGTCACTTGAAATAAGCGTTAAGGTGACATCAGTGTCTGGCAGAGGCATGTTGGTTTACATAGGAAATATTTTAGAGGGGCACCTACACTTTTTTATGCTGTCCGAGGAATTCTGTGTGCGTCATCTTGCTTTACAGCAGCAGGGCTGTTCCATTTAAATGACCGATCTCTTTTGTGTCCATGTAGATGTGTTGGGTTTTAGGTTTTATTTACTGGGGTCTGTGGTGGGTTCAGTGTAAAGCTTTTCTGTATCCTGTCAGAGGAAGCTAAACATTTGTAGAAGCTAGAGTTTCTTCTAAAATAAAACTGTCACAACAGCTTTTTTATGTAATGTGGACTGATGCTTAATGGAGTGACGTCACACTTTGCTCAGTAATGGACAAAAGTAGGGAATTAAAGGAACATTACCCTAGGATTTAGTGACTAATATGGTCAGAGTGGGAGAGATTTTTGGAAAGGAAAAGCGAGAGTTGGATCTATGAGGTCAGGTGACCCAGGGGTGACTCATAAACTAAAAAATGTCACAGAGAAAAGCTGAGCCCACAGCTTATGCCACTCATATTCATTCATTTACATAATGAAGGAGAAATAGGGATGCGAATGCATACATGCACATCAACACCTCATTGTGCACATAATGGTGACTGTTTTGACACATTAATTGCATGCATATTGCACGTAGCAGCATTTATCAGGTACTGTGACAGCACATTTACAGTATTCTACCTTTTGCCTACCTGTCTTTCATAAAAGCATGCAGATGTAGTTTCCCTTCGCAGGCTGCTGCTTATCGACTTGTATAGCTGAAAATGTTACATACTGTATAAAGTGGAAAGTGTGTGCATGTGCCTCAGCCATGAGGCATTTGAGCCAACTGGCTCAGCAATTGCATAATCTGAAATTACGTTTTCAACATGAAATCAAAACAAACAGCTGAGCTGGACTGTGTCAGCTCCTTTCCCTCCTTCTCTTCTGTTGTCTCCTCTCTCAGTTACATTATGGCTTTGGCTTACTTCCTGCTCAACACCACTGGGTATTGGTGGTGATTTCACCAGTCATACCATTAAGCACACACCCATCCTGCTCTCTGGAGGCTTCTACATCTCCTGCCCTCAGACAGGCAGAGGGGAGGTGGGGAAGGGGAAGCCAGAGAGAAATGGCTTGTTCTGGATCTCTATGTCTAACATGTATTTTGGATGGTGAAGACATCATAGTGGAGGCTGAAACTCCTGGCAGGGTCTTGTAGTTCTGGTGCACGGTGGTGGTGTTAGAAATAACCACTAAGGGATGCCTTGTGCTGCAGTGGTTCGGCTCCGTCATTATTTTGATTTACACAAATGCGTAATTGCCCCTTTTGTCATCTACTGCAGACTGTATGTGTGTGTATCTGTGCTACTATACCATCCCTCATTAATATTTAAAATGTTTGTTATTGACCCTTTCATCATAACACAGCCTCCCTGTTAGATCTAACCCACCTGTGCTGGGTCTATATATGCGTGAGTTTGTCCTTGGGTCTAATAACATCACCTTCAGGACAACAGGGATCATGAATGTTGACTTGCTGTATTGAAAGGTACAGTTCTTATTTGAGACAGAATCAGCATAAACAAGTTTTTTTTTCACAAACACCTTTTTGTTCCTGAGCATTTAAAATCAGAGTTTTACAGCTGACCTGAACATGTGTTGTGTTACATGGGCTTAAATGTAATGTTAAACTCAGAGTTGTCAACATTTAAGGGTTGGATTTATCCTGTAGGATTGTAAAGGATAAGTCTGTCATTATGCAAACATGCCGCATTGGCCCTGTAAAGTCCCAGTAACAGGAACCATAAATGTAGCTGTGTGGAGCTCGGGGCAGTACAAATTAAATGACAGTTCTGATTATTTTGAGAGATACTGTGATTGCTGTTGTTGACCACAATGCAGGAACTAGGCCCAAACTATCAAAATGCAGTATTGGCCTCTGTAGCCAACATTTTAAAGTTTCCCTTTAAGGATATTTGCTGACAAGCTACACTGGTCATACAAGCCGAACCTCTTCTTAATCAACATCTAGTGAATATGATCTGTTTCCCACCATTCAGACAGATTGCAGGAGGAGTTTCATTAGATTTGTTGGCTAATTTCTGCTCTACTGTCATATTTTAGATCTTTAGAGGTTAGTTGGATTTATTGACATTCTTGTTTTCAACAGATGTTGTATATTTGTGTATGTGTTTGTAATGAGATGCTGCAAAAAGATTCCAAGTAAAACAAACTTTTATACTGAACAAAGCTGACTGGCTTCTGATATTTGACAGGCTAAATTTACCACACATATATGAGAGTGGCATCGTTGTTCTTATTTAACTCTCAGCATCAAAGCAAATCAGCACACATCACAAAATGTCGAGCTAATCTTTTGAAACTGTTCCTGTTTCCATCTGTGTCAACAACACAGTGAAGATTGTACAATCTAAAGATTAAAGATTAACACCTTTGTCCTCCTTTCAGGCCAAGCACAAGGATGGGCACAATCAGAGCGAGGCGTCGGCCGCAACTTCTCCCGGGGCAGAGGAGGAGCCTTTTTCTTGGCCGGGGCCAAAGACACTTCACCTGCGCAGAACCTCCCAGGGCTTCGGCTTCACACTGCGTCACTTTATTGTGTACCCACCTGAGTCTGCCGTCCACAGCTCCCTCAAGGTGACAGAATAGCTTCTTACACCTCTGATGACACTGGGATCTAAATATTCCAAAACAAAAACAACCTTCATACCCTGGG
Source organism: Monopterus albus (assembly GCF_001952655.1). Lineage (NCBI taxonomy): Eukaryota > Metazoa > Chordata > Actinopteri > Synbranchiformes > Synbranchidae > Monopterus > Monopterus albus. The sequence goes on along the minus strand of NW_018127883.1, from coordinate 11,002,316 downwards.
ATGTGGTTTAAAGCCAAATAGTTTTTTAAAAAGCAATTCTGACATTGGAAATATGGTTTCAAAGTATAGGCTAAAAGCTTTTCATGGATTAGCATTAGCCTATGACTTAATTTAAGACATTCAGTGTGTTTACTGTACGAACCCGGAACCTTCTTGCTGTGAGGCGATAGCACTAATCACTGCCCCACCATACCGCCCAATTTTGGAATATAATTTAAAAAACATTTTAGGATGTGACGTTGGGTTTTAGTGCATTGTGATTGTCACAGTTAATCATTTTTCACAGTTTTCTCATATTTTATTAAATTAAGCAAAAAATTAATTGTGAAAATAAGATTAATTGGAAAATAAATCATTAATGAAAATAATAATCAGTTACAGCTCTGCAGTCTGATAATGGTGTCATCAGCAGCACCTGAAATAATCTAGCAGATCTTGTTTGCATACTAACATCTTTGATATTTATTTTGGTCTGGGGACTCATTGCATTCGCAACAAAGCTGCTTGGAATTAGTTTGCAGTGTGCAATTAGCACACAGCTGAAGTTATTTGCACTAAAGCAGCAGCACTCAGAAATATAAGCAGTGTTTAATCTGTTCGTGATGTTAAAGTTGAAATATTACATTGTTTAATTGTTGATTCATCATTGCTGACCACTAAAGAAAGAGCAGTACAGTGTTTTAGTTAAACTGTGATGATTATATACACAGATAGTCTTAGTTATATAGCACAGGACTGAGTTTATGCCGTGTGTCATCCCACCTGGGACCAAGCTGCCCTGCACTAATAATCCTGCCATTACAAGACTTGCAGCTCCTAATGGGCACAGACTAACACAGAGCTTTGGGTATATATGCCTGGGTTTCTTTAACAGAAAAAACCAATGCACTATGTTTTAGTCAGCATTTTCAAAGCTTATCATTGCCTGCCTTTTATTACTTTTTATAGGTGATAATTCAGGATAAGATGGGTTTACTTTTCTCTGAAGTGTATTTGGACAACCTCTTCTGTTTGCACAGAAGGGTTTCCTACCAAGTTAGCATAGTATGTTCTGTTTGTAGCTGTTGGCTCCGGTCCTGTGTGTTGAAAGAGAAACTATAGCGCAACAGTTAGGATTTTCAGACATTTGTGTAACCAGAGAGAGAAACAGTTTCTCCCAGAGGCCTTCCTGGGTAGCATAATGTTGTTCCGGCCACTTTTAAACCCAGTCTGGGCCAGTATGTGCTTCTCTTATCATGCTAATAAGATATGAAGGTTTTGCTGTAGACTTGCACCGAGCTGACATTGCAAAGAGTTTGCTGGCTTAGTGTATGTAGTGAGAGTCCAGTGGTACATACCATACAAAATTAAGGCAGTAAATTCATCTTATAAAAGAACTGACAGGAAGCAGAATTTAGCAACATAGCAGATGGCACTACTCTGAGTGTTTTAATTCATTCATTTCATTCATTAAATGATACATGCCGTGGAATGTAGGGCCGTTACCTATGGTTATTGTCATTTAGGAATAATCTGCATTTTATTTCCTTGATTACTTGGTCAATAAAACATCAGAAAACATATATAGACCACAAGATGGTGTTGTTAAATGTTTTGCTTTGGCTGATAAACAGTCAGTACTCCAAAATATTCCATGTACTAAACTATAAGAGCAAATGAAGTAGCAAATTCTCACAAATTTACAAATTCCTTGCACATACATCACATCTCATTTAGGTTCCTGGATTGCAGCTCTTTACTAATCACACATTGAGGATATTGGGGTTAGCCTGAAGAGTCAGACCATCTTAAGGAAAGCACTGGCAGAATTGAGCGTCTTAAGGGATGCATGCAGAGCCTACTGTACTGTATGCGTCACTGAGAGGAGGTGGATTAGGAGAAGTACGTGGATTTAAACTTGAGCTCAGAGGGAAATGTAAACATGGGAATGAAATAGCTTTTTCTCTCACAGGGGGTGCTCTGGACTTTTTAAATTACATGTTTAATGAAATGAGCACTCTTCTCTTCTCTTGTCCCTCCTTCAGTGCTGAAACAGCATTTACAAGAAATGGAGTATGATGTTTTTTGGGGGGGTGTAAGACAAATAATTGGTATTTGTATTTACATATGATGTGGCACAATATTTCAGCAAAGATTGACATCATATATTGCAGTTAATTGCAAAGAAGGCTAACATCATCTGACATTTAACATCTCTGTTTGGTCCTTGTAGGTTGAAGAGGCTGGCACACAAGGTAAGTGTGTACATCTACATTTTTTTACTTGTGCATTAGATTTGTGTACTGTGAGCTGGAGCTCCCTAGAGTAGAGGTCAAATTACGATTGACAGTCCATTAATGTATTCTAATGATTGAAATTGATGCATCGTGATCACCTTGTGTTTTACTTGAAACACTGGTTTAAACACCAGCGTTGGTAATTCGGTCCCATTGATAGCTTTCTAAATGTGCTCTTTGAGACCAGGGATTGGTGCTTAACTAATATCAGTGAAGTTGTCAGTCTGTCAGGTAGACAGGCAGAGTCTTAGTACACTTTGGTGTTTAAAGCTTTAGTCCTTGCTCTTTAAAGTGGCAGTCGGAGCTGTGCTGTTAGCTTGGAAAGGCCTCAGCATTCCTCAGAGCATCCATCCCGTCATTCCAGTCTCTTAGTATTCTGTTCATGCCTACAGACCAGCATGAATTAAGGAGGTTTCCTCTGCTGCGCCTCATCAGGAGCCTTTTTAACAAACCCCCTCATCTCAGTATAGCATATAGAATCACAAAACATGTATATCGACACACATGAACATGCATAATAGACATAACTCATTGCATTGTTTTTTAAATCTACTTTTTATGTTTTCAAGTGATATAACACAAAAGGCATGTTTCCTGTTTTATGCTAGAAGAAGCTTGGTACTTGATACTTTTCTGGCAGAAGCACCAGCTGTTTTTCTGTGTAGGTAATGGGAGAAGATCCTCCTCATTAGCTGTTTTTTGGCATATAAAGCAGTCAGACCTCCAGTACGTGTGATTCCGTCAGTTGTTACGGCATGACTGGACGGTGAAAGTGAAGAGTCCAGAGTTAAAGGAGGGTGAGCAGAGAACTTTGGAGCTAAAAAACGAGCCTTAAATTCCTCTCAATGGGAAATTGAGAGATTCCTGTTAGTGTCCCTTATCATCTCTCTTGGCCCTTGGTGTCATGTTCCTCACATTACCCCTACCCCACACCTATTTTAACTCCTCCATGTCCACCTGCTTCATTTACCACAGGCATTAAACAGCCCAATAGGGAGTTGGTGAAGCTACACATTCTTGCACTTTTTATGAACTTGAATTGTCACTCTACCTGAAAGGAGTCATATAAAAGCCCTGTCTGACTGTGCGTGCCTGTGTCATTAAATCTGACATGGTGAGTGCATGAGAACCATTCATAGTAAAGCTCATTAGATGGTGAATAATGATCCTGGCCTGGAGAGGTCCCCTGCTGCCACAGGAAGGCACTTGGCTCATTTCCAGTTTCTCATAAATCCTCCTTTGCTTCTCAGCAGACCCAGGCTGGCAGGTATACTGTGGCAGGAGGGGGTGTCAGGAACGCCACGCCATTCATTTTTTTTTTATTCATACCAGTTTCTTTGAAATATTACAGCTGATAGGGCCACATTTTTGAGAATAAATATTCATATATACTAAACTACATTTAGACCAGTTTTATAATCTTCATGATCCTAAAACTGCACTACAAACTATTAATCTACTATCCAACCAGGTCTTTTTTATCCTTTTCTCCCAATTTACACTTCAGAAGATTAATATGCTCCCATATGTGTTTTTATATGGACTGTATGAATGAGAAAACAAATCAGCTTCTGCAGACTGTGCAGGAGAAACTCAACTTGACAGGTTCGATTCACAGAGCATGTTAGCATGATATCAGAGTCAAAGTTCTCTCTGTTTCTGGAACTGAAAACCCAGACTTTCCCTCAACTCAGGGTGAACAAGCTCCATGTTTTCACTTAACCTGCTTTCTGGAACACCCGCTGGCCTCTCTAGTGCACTGCAGTGCAGTTTATTTAATTGACTCCGGACCAGTGTGTGATTAGACTGTTGGTGTTTGGAGAGAGTGCATGTTGACTAACTGGGTGTTGCCAACTGGAAATACTTCAAACCTCCAGCAAATGCACACACAGACAGACCCAAGCACACTGACATAGATGCACAGATAATCAAGTGTAAGCACTGATATACATTGTTTAAAATGAATATGCAGTATTTAAATGCATAGTGGAAACAGGATTTCTTAATTTGCATGTCTGATGTATGGATCTGTTTATTTCCTTTCACGGCTGTTGTGTGCATACCAAGCAGCTGTTATCCCAAATCTTTCTATCTGTCTCACTTCCTTTCCTCTTCCTCCCTCTTCTGTATCTGTCTCAGCCTTTCCTGTATTTCTCTCTCTTCAGCAGTATATTTTAGCAAGTTGTCAAAGGGTAAAATCCAAAGGAGGCATTTTGTGTTATGCTCATGAAGGTGTGGTTCTTCAGCACAGCAAGAGAAACAACAGAAGAAATTTTCCATCTGTTCAAATATTTATTTTTCATTCGACCTGAAACACTTTTCTCTGAAGGTACCAGCTTAATCCACCCCCTTTTTCTTTGGTAGTGTTCATAAAGTCTGCAGAGGGGGCGTAATGCAGCACAGATTAACTATTCACTTTTTAACTCTTTTTAACAAAGTTGTCTTTCTCTCTCTGTTTCTCATTCTGACCTCTGTTCCTGTCTTTGTCTCCCTGACTACATCTCTTCTTTCTGTGTCTTCTTAAAGCAGCAGTTTGACATTTTGTGAAATATGCTTATAAATGTTCTTATCAAGAATTTAGAGTACCACTCTCATATGCATCCATTAAATATAGTGTCATAGCCAGCAGCCAGTTTGCTTAACTTAGCATAAAGTTTAGAAAGGAGGAAATGGTTTGAGAGCCTGTTTGCTCTCTACTATGTATACAACAGTGATAATGTTTGTGGTCACGGTTTCAAACAGAAGTAGACAAAATCAAGGTTCTCATTTGCAAATGGCAACTGTAGATTTTTTTTTTAAAACAGCAACCATCACTAGTAGATTTTTATCAGGTGTAGCTAGCTACCCGATTGAGCTACCTTTTGCATTATTAGATGCAGGGGTGGATCTAGAAAATTTTGAATGGAGTGGCCAAGCTGGGGCAGAGACTCAGAGAGGGGTGGCACATTTGAAATACATGTATTAAGTCCATGAAACCCCTAGTTTTAGGAAATAATAAACCATACTTTATTAAGTATAGTGCGTTCTTTAGCTAACTTTGGATGTACTTCTTATTTACTCCTGGCCTTGAACATGGCTGCTGCACAGTGGTTCCCCCCCCCCCCACTGAGGTGAATAATGCCAAGTACTCCACAGTGACAAATGAATGCAAATATCATGCTGCCTGCATGATATAAAATAAAGATAGTTTGACCACTATCACCTGGAAAATGCTAGTTGTATTCAAGGCAACAATTTGTCATTGTTTATAGTCCATTCTTTACACTTCTCTCTTATGTTTTTGGTTTGGGAAAGATCTGAAAAATCAGGCACAAGTCCTAACATTCTGTAAAGTATCACAGCCAGATGGTTTATTTAACAGCTTTTTTGAAGCAAGAGGAAGTATTTTGGGCTAAAACCACCCCATTTGTCTTCAGATATATGTCACTTGTTCCCTCAGTTGAACTCAACTCTCTTAATGAATAGTTTGGCTTGTGTTACAGAAAGAAAACAAGACATTGAATCAAGGTTTTTGCTGTGTGGTCAGAGAAATGTCAGTGCATATCCTCTTTCTTCTGGGTGGGTTTGGTATGTGGAATTCCTAAAAAAAAAAAAAGAGAGAGAAAGATCCAGAGTACTCCACCATCTTCCTGTCTTTGGTGGAAACAACAGCAGGTGTGTGACTCTCTGTGTTTGAGTGTGAATTTGTATTGTTGATGAGTAGGTCAGTGGACAGATGTAGCAGTAGTGTCATGTATGTGTTTTAGCACCAGTATCTCTCTGTTACAGTCATAGAAGTGACTCATTTTGAAATGATCCCAGCTCTGTTAGAATTTGGCCCTGCAGGGTGATTCATATAAATATACACTTAGCTAACAGTTCATTAGGTACACTAAGCTAAACCGAATGCAGTCTAAAACTGCAATAAGTCCTCCTCCATGAAGGTGATATATTCCTGTTCTTCTTGTTACTACTGTTTAGGAAAGTCCCACCAATATAGTTCACACTCTTATTTACGTACATGCAAGGACAAACCCCTGACATAACACTGTCAGTGATGATAGGGGCTGTAAGTTGTATTGACAAACCCTCCCCCAGTGCGTGCTGAGGTTTCTGACATAAAGCTGTGGGTGTTTACAGAGTGTAGCAATTAATGAAAGGAGGCCCGTCGATCTGCCTCTGTCAACCTACAGAAACTGCTGATGTGGACTTGCTACGTATTTCAAGAAGGACAGTACAAGGATACTCAGGTGTTTCAGCAGAGTTTAAGCTTTTAGAGTAGAGTTGTTGCCATGTGACTTGTACACAGAATTCATGGGAATGGAAGAAGCAAAACCTAAATTACAGTATTTTCTTTCATGATGGGGTCATCTGCTGTATTTAAGCGATCCAGTTTCTCTGAGCAGATGTTTGACAAGAAAGCATGTTGCTTTTGAAGGAAGCTAGAGTTTATGGATTAATGTGAAGTGTATTTGTACTTTGACCTTTTAACACTACGGGGAGACCTCCTTGTGCCAGGATCATGGGCCTCCCATTTTCATACTTCTCTGCCGGAAGACCCTTGACATAGATAGCCCTTTAAACACATACACAATCCTTCGCCAGCTCAGTGTTTGAAGTGTTGGGAAAGTTGGAGAAAAACACTTCTTCTCAGTGTTGGAGTGAAGAACAAGAGACACATCTGCATAGGCTTTTGTGTATTTTTTCTGCATATTTGTATGTGGGTGTGGTGTTTTTAAGTGTGACACAGGAGGTAAAGAACAAGTTGGACATAGAGGTATTACGCCCGGGTTAATGCAGTGACTGGGCAGCAGGCCCAGCCCTCCGTAGAATAACATTATCTAACCCAAAACACTGGGGGAGCAAGAAACTGGCCCACACAACCAGGCCCAGCTGTGCAGCCAGGGATGACGGCCAAACCAGAGCTTGCTGTGACCAGAGAGTAGCACTGACTCTCAGCAGTGCCAGTAGGCCATTGACTGTGAACCAGAAAAAGCTGTACACAACTGAAAGTAAAGAAAAGGATCGTCCATTATTTTGTGTGTTATATTTCATATTGGGACATTTTCTGCTTTCCTGTGTTTGATAACTGAAAAAAAGTGAAAGAAGCCAACAAAGCAGTGCTTTTTAAATATGAGGTTCTCATGCTTTTCTTTGTCTCACACACACACACACACACACACACACACACACACACTATATATATCGCCTTGGATTGCGAGTATAATTCGTTCCGGCAACGTGCTCGTAATTAATTAATTAATCTGTTTAATTATCGTTAAACAGATTGATCGCTCACACTTCTGGATAATTTCCTTTTTAACTTCCACCGTAATCATCTACTTCTTCTTACCACCTTCCTTTTCAACCTTTTTCTTCTTCTTCATCGGGTCCATTGTTGCAGGACAAATGACTATATGAGTGAGACCGGGACACGATTTCTGTACTCACTATCCCACAGCGAGAAAGAGAGAGAAGTACCATCGGCTCAGTTGTGACCTGACACTCGGCAGACAGCGTACGTACTACTTGTATTGCAAGACATATACATATGTGTGTGTGTGTATGAGCTTTTATTGACTTACTCTTAACCCAACAGTTTTTTAAGTCAGTGCTGATTGCAGGAACCTTGGTAATTTTGAGTTATAACTAAAGAAAAACGTACATGTTTGTGCCAAATTAGAGTCAGAGTGTTTCTTCGTCCTTTAGGTGCCAAATGAAAGGTAATTCAACATATAGCACAAATGAAATCCAGTAGGAAATTAAACTTATTATCAGTTGAGCACACTGAACATTTATTTGATGTTGTATTTAGTTTGAATAAAATACCTTCAATTATTTCTCCTTCAAGCATGCACCTGCTTACTGTAGTTTAAAGTGGTGTAGTAAAGTACTGACTGCTTAGTCCGCTAGTGAAATATTTGCCCCAACTACCACCCAAGAGTAGCTGTGCTTACTCAACTCTCATTCTGTGTTTTGGAGCAGCCAAAGTCTTTTTGAGGCAGGCTGATGTTTTCCATTAATTCACACAGTAGTTTATGCTTTGGTAAGACATTTAGAAGCATTACAAATTTCCAAAGCTTTAGATTTTCACATTTAATCCTGTTCATCCAGCTGCAGGGCACAGAAACGTCCTGAATTCAATTTGTGCTGCAGAGTTGGAGCTTTGTGAGATTGGCTTAAGACTGAGAATTTGTTTAGTGCAAGCACACACAGAGGGGTGCAGGGGAGGCAGATGGAGTATTTGTTGACCTCCAACATTATCCAACATTGTGTCTGTACTGTTACGCAGTGTAACAGAGCCACACTGTTACACTTTAGTCTTTCATATGTTGTTTTTATGATTAGCCTTATACGATTATAATGATCTTAAATCAGTGTTCAGTGTTGCCCTTGTAATTTATCACTGTTCCTCTGTGAGAGAGTTCGGAGTAGTTTTATGTGCTGTGCTGCCTTCTACTGGTTCAAAAGCAAGTCTACAACTGTTGACATCTCAGTAAGCCTCATGGACAGTGACTTAAGGTTAAAGTGCTGAAAATCTCGCAATCATTTTAAAGCTTTTTGTTGATGCTGTTGCTCGTATATGTTATACAGATAATCTGTAAATCAAAACATTAGATGACATTCATGATAATTGTCTGTAGTAACATGTTCAACCACAAGAGGGAGGTAGAGTGATACCTGACATATCTTCAGAAAAAGGACTTTCAAGGTGACATGTTTATAATCCAACCCCCTTGAGAGTATATATTAGAG